>NC_134354.1:76281163-76646163 GCF_048569485.1 Anomaloglossus baeobatrachus
TTTTGCTCTTAATTAATCTTCTAAAGAATGACATAAACCTTATTTTATGAATGACAGAACAAGTTACTGCAGTTCTGCCTATATTCTATTCAATAAGAGCCAAGCTACAGCACCGGGCACAAGCCTTTCCATTGCATAAAAACTCCGGTCCTCTGAAGATGTCCTATTCTCCTCCGTACTTATTTGTTCGTTACACAATAGCTTTCAAAACCTCTCCAGAGTATCCGCTACCCTGTGGAATTTCCTGCCCCAACACGCACATCCGCTTATCTCCCCAACTCGGAACTTTCAGATGGAACTTAGAAATCAATCTCTCCATGAAAGCTTAATATCTGCAATGATCCCACTGCCAGCGTAGCACCACCAGGAGCTAACGAAAGACCCCTAGTCAACTATCTCCTTCCCCATTATCCTATATACTGTAAGACTGAATGGGCAGGACCCTCTTCCGTCTGTACCAGTCTTTCATTGTTAGTTTATTCACTGAAATGTACCGTATATTTGTATAATGTATGACTTACCTTCTCATGTACAATCATGGCCAAAAGTTTTGAGAATGCTACAAATATTAATTTTTACAAAGTCTACTGCTTAAGTTTTTCTAATGGCAATTTGCATATACTCCAGAATATCATAAAGAGTGATCAGCTTAACAGCAATTACTTGCAAAGTCAACATTGGCTAAGAAAATGAACTTTAACCCCCAAAACACATTTCAACATCATTGCATTCCTGCCTTAAAAGGAGCAGCTAACATTGTTTTAGTGATTGTTCCATTAACACAGGTGTGGGTGTTGATGAGGACAGGGCTGACGATCAATCAGTCATGATTAAGTAAGAATGACACCACTGGACACTTTAAAAGGAGGCTGGTGCTTGATATCATTGTTTCTCTTCAGTTAATCATAGTTATCTCTAAAGAAACACGTGCAGCCATCATTGCTCTGCACAAAAATGGCCTAACAGGGAAGAGTATCGCAGCTATAAAGATTGCACCTCAGTCAACAATCTATCGCATCAGCAAGAACTTCAAGGAGAGAGCTTCCATTGTTGCCAAAAAGGCTCCAGGGCGCCCAAGAAGGACCAGCAAATGCCAGGACCGTATCTTAAAATGGTTTCAGCTGCGGGATCCGACTACCAGCAGTGCCGAGCTAGCTCAGCAATGGCAGCAGGCTGGTGTGAGTGCTTCTGCACGCACTGTGAGGCGGAGACTGCTTGAGCAAGGCCTGGTTTCAAGGAGGGCAGCAAAGAAGCCACTTCTCTCCAGAAAAAACATCAGGGACCGACTGATATTCTGCAAAAGGTACAGGGAGTGGACTGCTGAGGACTGGGGTAGAGTAATTTTTAAGATGAATCCCATTTTCGATTGTTTGGGACATCTGGAAAACAGCTTATTAGGAGAAGAAGAGGTGAGCGCTACCACCAGTCTTGTCTCATGCCAACTGTTAAGCATCCTGAAACGATTCATGTGTGGGGTTGCTTCTCAGCCAAGGGAATCGGCTCACTCACAGTCTTGCCTAAAAACACAGCCATGGATAAAGAATGGTACCAGAATGTCCTCCAAGAGCAACTTCTCCCAACTGTCCAGGAGCAGTTTGGCGCCCAACAATGCCTTTTCCAGCATGATGGAGCACCTTGCCATAAAGCAAAGGTGATCACTAAATGGCTCATGGAACAAAACATGGAGATTTTGGGTTCATGGCCTGGAAACAACCCAGATCGTAATCCCATTGAGAACTTGTGGGCAATCATCAAGAGACGGGTGGACAAACAAAAACCAACAAATTCTGACAAAATGCAAGCATTGCTTATGCAAGAATGGACAGCTATCGGTCAGGATTTGGTCCAGAAGTTGATTGAGAGCATGCCAGGGAGAATTGCAGAGGTCCTGAAGAAGAAGGGTCAACACTGCAAATATTGAGTTGCTGCATTAACTCATTCTAACTGTCAATATAACCTTTTGGTTCTCATAATATGATTGCAATTATATTTCTGTATGTGATGTAAACATCAGACAAACACAATTAAAAACCAGAGGGCAACAGTTCATGTGAAAATACAATTTTGGTGTCATTCTCAAAACATATGGCCATGACTGTAGAGCACCATGGAATTAATAATAATAATAATAATAATAATAATAATAATAATAATAATAATAACTGTGCTGTACTGATTAGGTGGAGGTGCAATGTGTAGGACCCCCACAAATCCAATATTGATGACTTATGCTAAGGTTATGCCATCAATACCCAAGAACATTCCAAAATATTATTAGGGATGTAGCTGCCCTTGTTATTAGACGTGTTCCCTTTTGAGGGAGAACAGTGAGAATAATTTGTTCAGAGGAAAACAACACACCTGATAGTTTCAAAATCTCACAAGTAGCAGAGAGCTTGATGGTTTGTCAGTCATATAAAAGCAAATACCTATGATTGACTACTATTGTGTGTGTGTGTGTGTGTATATATATATATATATATCTATAAATTATATATATGTATATATATATATAATTTATAGATATATATATATATATATATATATATATATATATATATATACACACACACACTGTATTTGTTAGAGGGTTACACTTATCTCACTTCACTAGCACTTGTCACTGTCTGCTGGCAATGTCTTCAGCAGCATTTCATTCCATCTGCACAGTCTATGTGTCACTGCCATTACAGAACAGTGCACACTCAGGATATGTGCACACGCTGCGTTTTTTTGACGCTGGGTTTTTGGCCACTAAAAACGCACAAAAATTTGGTGCGTTTTTGGCTGCGTTTTGATCTCTGCATTTTTCTGCGTTTTTTCAATGCATTGCATGGGGGGAAACGCAGAAAAACGCAGGAAAGAATTGATATGTCCATTTTTTTTTTAAGTTAAAAAACGCAGCTTGAAAAAAAAGTTGTGTGCGAACAGCAAAAATGAAAACTCATAGACTTTGCTGGGGAAGCAAAGTCATGCAGTTTTAAGGCCAAAAACGCACCCGAAAACGCGCAAAAACGCCCCGAAAAACGCACTGTGTGCACATAGCCTCTCAATGCATGCCACTAATCTTACAGCAGTGCCCTGTTTTAGCATGACTCACAATTTGTGAACTCTTGCAGCCTACTCATTCAGTTACCATTTATCAGTCCCTTGTACTCAAACATCATTTTTCAGCACTCTGATGTAGCAATTTTAATTTTAAGAAATAAAAAGGCACAGTCCAGTTATGAAGGAAAAATAAAATGCTATAATATCATAAATATTGTGTGAATTCATCGCTTGATGAAATCTTTATTTTTATCAGTATTTTTTACACCAGCAACTTCAAATATTTGTTTTTTTTATTGTGTTTGCACAGCATAGCCTAGGATTTACAGAGTATTTACATGCCAGTTTTTCTAATAACAGTTCTATCCATATTTTTCCCTTATACCTATGATAGTCTCTATGGGCTAGTTTATTTGTCTGATTTTGTTCCTCAGGAAAATGGCTCGCAAAAAAGTGCTATTAATCCGAGTTTTGAATCAAACTCGTCAACACAAGTCTATGGATGTGTGAAAAACATCAGACAGGACTTGAGGGCCATCTATTTGCTTTCCGCTATTCATGGACTGCTTCATGGGAGAAACTTGAGAAACCTCAACTATCCACATTGTGATCAAAAACAGTGATGAAACTCTTCCAATCTATTAATTAATGATTAATTAACCATTGATTAACAAGTGCAATTATAATCTTTGTTGGCATCCTCATAAAACGTCTTGAAAACAATAATACAAATGCATGGACATACCTATCGTAGTTATAAAGGTGAAACCAAAACTGGGCCCGTGCAAGATGGAAGCCCACCAATACCAGTGCTTACTTATGCCTGATGTGTGTCTGAGGACTCAAATTCAGCTGAAATGCATTGCGGCGCAGAGACCCATCTAGCCAATGTGCTGCAATACTCACCTCTGGACAATTAGAGGCTGACAATTGACATTGGCTTGCCAGTCACAGGCGGTGCATAGTAATAATGTCATGCATCGGCTATAGGAGGCACAAAAATGTTAGCTGCTTCTGCACCAATTCAAGAAGGGGAAATTGCCCACTGTGGGATCAGGTAAGGTGAAAAAATTGTTTTTTATGCTTTACAAAACAACGGAAGAACAGGAAACATATATACCAGAAAGGGGCCCAGGATGGGAGACATATATTCCAGGAAGAGGCCAAATATGGGGGACATATATACCTGGAAGGGCGGCATACATACCAGAATAGGCCCAGGCTAGGAGACATATATACGTATACCAGGATGGGTGACATAAATACCAGAAAGGGGCTCAGGGTGGGATATATATATATATATTGGGGGACATATGGTGTTGCCTACATCAGCTAATCAAATCCTAGATACACCCTGCACCACACCCACCAAACACACCAGTGGAGTGGAATATGGTCGCCCACCTGTGGGGTTTGAGAGGAGAGGTCAGGAGTGTCAGAAGGAGAGTGTCAGGTCTGAGAAGTGGAGGTGAGAGGAGGTCAGGAGCAGGGCTCCTGGGAAGCAATCTAGGTAGAAGACGGTTGTCTCGGCCTAGAGGAGCTGGACCCCCGGTGCAGGGGGATCATGACAAGGGACACAAGGAGGACAGCTAGCGGCCTTGAACCATCACCGGGCTGGGACCAAGGCACGACGGGGTACGTGGACCCTAGGTCAGGGAGTAGCTTCAGGCAACCGGATAATTTACCCGAGGAGAACGGAGTCTTCAAGAGCCGTTCCCACCCACTCCAAAATCGGGGCACTAGCTCAATGAGGGGGTTAGGACTTTCCACTCAAAACGGTCCAGAAAATCCCAAGTGTGAACCCTGAGAGTAAGCTCCCACACTTAGCCATAGTGGGGAGCGGGACCCATCCAGTTTCACACTACCGGGACCACCAAAGAAGTAAACTTAGTGCCAGGAGGCAGGTCACGGATCACCAGGCAACACCATTGGGGCCCGGGACCCAAACTAAGCTCCCCTAAGCGGCAGCGGTGTCCAGAACTTTGGTTTATCCACTTGTCGGTGTCAGCTTAATGGACTGAGTGAGTACACAAGGGACCCCTTTGTATCCAACGGCACTCCCCCTATCTTCACCGAGTCCCGGGGAACCCCCCTACCTTTGGATGGTCACAACACCTGGCTGCCCCATTCCATCACAACGGGTTCTCCCAACTGCAGCAGTGGTACTCCTAATTACCACATACCACGGGTGGCGTCACAAACTCTAATACATCCCTTGTAAATACCCACCATTATTTGAGTGGCCGCATGACCCCTGGGTCCGGAGACCCTCAAGCCACTGAGAAACCCGGATCCGAGCAGCTCGGCTGCTGGCACGGGGGCGACACACTAGTCTATTGACTTTCGTCTCATCGCTCCAAAATAATGTTTCCAATCTTGTGTTGTCCACTTTTTGCACTTCCTTGCAAACTTGAGCCAACACTTCTTATGATGATATTGAAATTGAGCCTTCTTCACCTTTTTTCAGGCTACCATTCCAGACTTGTGCAACTTGCATCATATGGTGCTTGCATTCATGTCTGTGATCTCACTATTACGAAGCATACAAATCCACTTCCACTGCTGTTATTGTCGCAACACAATTGATAGATCTTATGTGCCAATTTGTTGATTCAAATATTTTTCCTGGACATCTACCTCTTGTCTTTTGAATGGATGGATGCACTTTATTTTGCATTCTTCCAATTGTCATGGCACTCACATGATGCAGTTTGGCAATTTTCTTGGCCGAGAGATCAATATCGATGAGCTGGATGATGCTTTTTCCCTTTCCATGAGAAATCTTCATGGATGCCTCTCTAGTTGAACCAGAGAACTTTTGCTGGTGATTCAACCTAATAAAAGACTGAGCTATTAGAGAATGTGAGAACAGGTTGTAATTTGTAGTATATACAAAGAAAAAAAATTCAGGAGCAAAACAGTAACAATGCAGTGACATGACAAGAATCTGCTGAACTAATCATAAGCTAAATAGTGGCAAGTCAATTTTGTGTAGGAGATAGCCAAGATGATTGTCTATAAAATGAAGGTAGCTTCAGGCTCAACGATCTAGTGGATGGCAAGATATGGTGCCTAAGACTCAAAAGTTAAAAACATTCTTACCCTATTGCTAGTCACTGTATGTACAAAGAAGTGGCCCTGGATGGGGACATATACAGTGGGGGAAATAATTATTGAACACATCACCAATTTTGCAAGTAAATATTTTATGAAAGTTGCTATTGACATGACTTTCTCGCCAGATGTGGGTAGCAACCCATCCAATCCACACATGCAAATAAAAAAAAAAAAAATCAGACCTATCTTTCTTCATGTGTTCAATACTTTTTCCCTGTGCTATTTATCATTATTACACAACACTAAAATTATGGACATCTATAGTTTGATTTCTTTGACTATGTGAATTGGATATATTGTTACCTACATCTGGTGAGAAATGCACATACATAGCCCCTTTAGAAGTATATTTACATAGAAAATTAGTGGTGTATTTAATACTTATTCCACTCACTGGTACTAGGAAGGAGCCCAGGATGGGGATCACTTACACCTGGAAGGGGTCTACGATGGTGGTTATATATACTTGGAAAGAGCACAGGATGGGGGACATATATTACAGTAAGGGTTTCAAAATGGGAGACATCTATACCTGGAATGGGCCAAGGATGGAGACATATACCTGGAATGGATCCAGGATGAGAGCATATATACCTGGAATCGGTCAAGGATGAGAGCAAATATAACTAGAAAGAGTGTAGGATGGGCGGCATATATACCTGTAAAAGACCAAGGATGAGGGACATTAGTACATAATTTGGGACATTGCTACATATTGGGTGGGGGGAGCAATAAATATAAATTTATAGGATTTATAATGCTTTAATGGTCTATACATCTGACCATCATGCAGGGATAACCAAGTCCAAATTTTACACCGGGGCCCATCGGACTCTAATTACGCCACTGTACATAGACTTTTTTCATAAAGCAAGTATTGATGTTTTATTGCTTACATTCAGACAGATCTGTATCATTATTGTTAAACTTTATGAAATTATGTGTTAAATATAGACATGAAAGTAAATTGCAAATGGAAAAATTCAATGTTGCACATATATCTCACTTTTTGCATTTTTATAGCAGTTGCAACAACAACCTATAATTTATATCTACATCAACAGTGAGGAATGTAAATTTGCGAGTCTATTCCATATGCCTTTGACTAGTCTGTAGAACATTATTCCAGACCGCTTGTGGATCAGGTATTTATGTAACTGTGAGATGAGCATTGATGTTTCTCTTCAATCTCAATGTTTTCTTCCTTGCCACTGCCGGATAAATCCCACATGCCAAAATGTAACACAGCCATATGCATGAGACTTCTTACAATGGGGGCTTTTGAAAAAGATTAATGCACATACTCACCATAGAGCTTCAAATATGTAAAGAAGAAACCTCTGGCGAGAGCTCCAGATTAGCAATTATTGATATAGTCTTTGATTATTATTACAGTTTGTGATTATGAGTTTTACAAAGCAAACTTGAATATTTCTTCAAAAAAATTCAAACTTTTGAGTCAATCCATGCTATATAGTAGGATGCAATCCTCGTTTTTTGAACTAGACTTAAAATGAAAATTAATTAAAGAAATGTTATACTACTTAGATATCCCTAGGATAGGTCATCAATTCGGGTTCTACAGCTCAGGTACCGTTCATTTTAATAGGGGCTAATCTGGAACACTTAAGAATTAACCCATAGTGTACAGAGCTTGACTGATCCGACTCTGTGCACTTTTTCCTATCCAGTCACTGATGCTGCAAAGAGTTGATCAATGGGGGTGCCAAATTTTGGACCCCCATTACGTGAAAAATAATGACCTATCCTAAGGGGCACTTTGCACACTACGACATCGCAAGCCGATGCTTGCGATGCTGAGCGCGATAGGCCCCGCCCCGATCCCAGATGCGATATCTAGTGATAGCTGCCGTAGTGAACATTACCGCTACGGCAGCTTCACATGCACTCACCTGCCCTGCGACGTCGCTCTGGCCGGCGAACCGCCTCCTTATTAAGGGGGCGGGTCATGTGGCATCATAGCGACATCACACGGCAGGCGGCCAATAGAAGCGGATGAGCGGAGACGAGCGGGACGTAAACATCCCACCCACCTCCGTCCTTCCGCATAGCCGGCGTGAGCCGCAGGACGCAAGTAAGGTGATGTTCCTCACTCCTGTGGCATCACACACAGCGATGTGTGCTGCCGCAGGAACGAGGAACAACATCGTAACATCAGTCCTTCCGAAATTATGGAAATGACCGACGCTACACCGATGATAGGATTTGGATGTTTTTGCGCTCGTTAGTCGTATCAAAAAGGATTTACACACTACGATATTGACTGCGACGCCGGATGTGCGTCACTTTCGATTTGACCCCACCGACAACGCAGCTGCGATGTCGTAGTGTGCAAAGCCCGCCTAAGGATAAGCCATCAATATCTGGCAAAGCCTTTCATGATATGCAAGTAGATCAAATAACCAAACACTAACACCAAATCTTAATCAGCAATATTTTGGGCAGTGAGCGCATCTTTGTGTCTGCAAATTGAGGTTCTGATCTGCCATAAATCCTAAGTCAAGACAAGGCTCGTTATAGGGTCACTTTTGACTTTTAGGATTGCTACCTCCAATAGGTGGCACTAAAGTTTGTATACCTCATCACTGAAGAGACAATTTGCATATTTAAAGTCTCCTCACCACTGGCATGCTGGAATGGTCTGTCAGTCTCTGCAAGGAGAACAAATTTGTCTTTAGACCCCGTCTTAGCCTCTCATACAACCAGATCAGATCATATACTTTGCACTGATGAGAGACAACCATCCAAAAACACTGTGTCGGCAAATTGAGGTTCTGATCTAGCATAAATTCTAAGGGGTACTTTTCACGCTGCGACATCGCAGGCCGATGCTGCGATGCCGAGCGCGATAGTACCCGCCCCCGTCGCAGCAGCGATATCCTTGTGATAGCTGCCATAGCGAACATTATCGCTACGGCAGCTTCACATGGACTCACCTGTCCTGCGACCATCGCTCTGGCCGGCGATCCGCCTCCTTGTTAAGGGGGCGGGTTGTGCGGCGTTATAGCGATGTCACACGCCAGGCGGCCAATGGAGCGGAGGGGCGGAGATGAGTGGGATGTAAACATCCCGCCCATCTCCTTCCTTCCTCATATTCTATGGAAGTTGCAGTGACGCCGGTAGGAGATGTTCCTCGCTCCTGCGGCTTCACACACAGCGATGTGTGCTGCCGCAGGAGCAAGGAACCACATCGGACTGTCGCGTCAGCGTAATTATGGATTACGCCGACGCTGCAGCGATGATGCGATTACGACGCTTTTGCGCTCGTTAATCGTATCATCGAGCCTTTACACACTATGATGTCGCATGCGATGCCGGAAGTGCGTCACTTTTAATTTGACCCCACCGACATCGTAGCTGCGATGTCGTAGTGTGCAAAGTACCCCTAAGTCATATGACAAAAGCTTGCTAAAGGGTCACTTTTGATTTTTAAGATTGCCACTTCCAATAGGTTGCATTAGAGTTCATCTACTTCCTCACTGAAGAGACATTTTACCTACAAGGATGAATTTTGACCTTTACTGAAAAAAAAGTGTTTCAATGTGAAAAATGAAAAATACATTCTTGATACCAATTAATATTTTTTGCTCATGATTTTGCTTACATGTTGGTAATTTAAAGAGATTAACAAGGAAACTGGGGAGAAAAAACTACTGGTAGCTTCTACAAAATGAACTAAACTATTGCATTACCGTTTGTCTGTTCCCTTGTAGGAAGAGAAAGAGCAGCTTAACACCTTGTCAGTTTTTCACTGGCTGTCTCTTCTGATGACAGGATGAAACAGCAACCTGTTAGGAAAAGTCCATTTTAATTCTGTTTTGTACTTTACACAGTCAGCCAAATTTAGTCGTACTTCAACTATGGCTTGATAATGTCTCCATTTCGCTTTGCTGTAGTTACATAGGCATTTGCTTCCCAGGTGGATTTCAGCATTTTTCACATTTTGTGAAACTTCCAGTAGACTTGCTGTATTTCTTTGATCACTATTTAATTGCTACACTAATTTCATAACAAGGTATTTCAAATACACAATGCAGCAAAGTTATCAATGTATTTCCAATATTCTTTGACTTTGTTTATGAAGCCCATAAGTGATTGTCTTTTCCAAACAGTTACTTTTTGAATAGGGATGAGCAGACCCGTGGATGTTCCAGTTCGCTGGATTTTGCCAGACTTTCGTTAAAAGTTCAGTTCGGTACCTGAACTTAATCCAGGACCCCAAACCCCACAGACGTCAATGGGATCCCGAACTTCGATGCTATAAAATGTTGGTAGTAAGGGTTAGGGGGCTGTAAATAAAAGCAAAAAAGGGGGTAAGGGCAGGATAATTGCCCAGCAAACAAATGTGGATAGAGAAATTACTTAAATAGTTATGTCACTAAAATAATTGTACCGCCCCGTGCTCGGCAGCTGAGCCGCTGGGATCCAGACCTTCAGTGGGTGGCTCGAGGGTCTCCGGACCCGGGGGTCTCGCGGTCACTTCAACTGAAAGGGGGGTTGTGGTTTGGGGACGTAGGTGTACGTCCGGAGCCGTGTTAAGTTCATGACGCCACCCATGGGATGTGGTGAAGGTGGACACCACCGCTGCAGTTACGGGGCACCCGGGGGAGATGTTCGACAGCAAGTTGTTAACTCCTCCATGGGCAGGGATGGTGGCCCTGGGACCTGTTGGGTTTGGTTGGCAGTGCAGGGAGATGGGCGACCGCAGGGTGCTGATGTACTCACTATTAGTAAACACACGAGTCTCTGGTAAACCAAGGTGATGGTGGTCGGTGCCCGCAGCCGTCTGCAGTCTGGTCCCCCACCCGGCTGGTGGTCTCTGTCTTTCTCCTGCACCTGTGTAAGATGGTGGACTGCCTGTGCTGACAATTTGAGGAGTCCGCTCCCGACTTGTGGTTGCCTAAGGAGCCCTTTGCCTGCAGACGCTGGCCCGTGGGATCTCTGAGCCGTGGCGGTGGCCTTTTATCCCCCTCGTTGGGCTGTTGCCTTCAGTTGGGACTTTGTGTGGGACAGGACCTCTAGTCCTGGCCGCAATCAGTTAATTAGCTAGCCCCCAGTAGCTTCTGGACCTAGCTTCAGGGTCTAAGTACCCCCCTTTGTGCTCCATTTTCTGAGTCGGTTCCCCGGGTCGGTACCGGCGGGCTACAACCCTGTCCCGGTTCACCTCGGTTCCACCGAGCTGTCTTCCCGCCTCATGCAGACGGAGACCGTCGCCTGCCTCTTAGCCAAAGGTACCAGGGCTCCTACCCTGGCACCTACTCAAATTGGGTTCTCTCCTCTGCTGGAGCGGCACACAGCTCCAGCCCACACACCTCTGCAACTTGAACTCTCAAACTGTTCTGAACTTTCACGCCCCAGGCTGACTGAGACTCCCTAGGTGGGCGTCTTCCAACCTCCTGGTTCCGCCCCCTGGTGTGTCCATCAAGCCCTGAGGGGGTGACCAGGGTTTTAGTATTTGGCTGAATGTTACCTGTGAGGGACTGGTGTAATGCGGGGCCCTATTTGGGACTACCTGGCACGGTCAGGGCGTCACATAATCATGGTTAAATAGGAAGTAAATGAATAAAATAAAAATTTTAAGAGTGCCTCCACAGAGCCTATTTTAAGAGTTCCCCTAGAAATCCCACATTTTAAGAATGCTTCCACAACGCCTGTTTTCAGAGAGCTCCACAGAGACCACAGAACCCCTTTAAAATGACATAGAATAAAAAAATTATAATCTTGAATCAGGAGGCGAATGTCCAAGTGGAGTAGGAGGTTCAGAAGGAGGTGAAGGTGGATGTGTCAATGTAGGAGGCAGCCAACTTTTTTTTGTGTTTATTTTAACTTGAGGAGGCCCAATAGAATGAACAAATTGGGGTGGAGTATTCAATGGCTTGGTGCGGCTGCTATACTTCTCTAGTCAGTAAAAAGGTATGGACAAGTCCCGTGGGATAGAAAACTGGATCAATTTAATGAATGTGAACTTGCCCACATTGGTTGTGGACAGCTGGATGCACCTATCTGTGATCCCACCCCCTGCCGTACTAAATACATGTTCTGTCAGTACACTTGCTGCAGGGCAGGCCAGCACCTCCAAGGCGTAAAGGGAAAGCTTAGACCATTGTCCAATTTGGAGACCCTAAAGTTAAATGGTGCAGACTCATCACTCAGTACATGGAGATATGTGGACACCTACTCTATCATCATGTTTTTAAAATATTGCTGCCTCCTAATACGGACTGTATCAGATGATGGTGCTTGATGTTGAGGCATGCTTAGGAATTTTTTCCAAATTTTGACCAGGCTAAACCTCCCTTCTGAGGTGGTGCCCATGCTCCAACTGCATTGGTGAGTTCCTCCTCCTCTGCTGTCGTGTGCTTCTTCTGATCCCCGTCTGTCAGATGGGAATGCTGTCAGTAGTGAGTCTTCCAGTCTTCACTTTTATTCCCGCAATTTCCAACACCCAGTAATCAGCACTGGTAACAATTCGGGCAACTCGGTGGTCATTGCGCAGGCTCTGCAGAATGTGTTCCAGGCTGCCCAGAGGCAATGACAAGCTGTCATCACTGGGAAGTGTATTGTCTATGATGTGTACTGTCACACTGATGGGTGTGGACCTACGGGGGCCATGGGACTGGGCTCACCCTGGAGGGGAGAGACTAAGCGACTACCTTATTTTCAGTTGAGGCTCTGGTGGTATGGTAAAGTTTGTGCTGGAAAGTAGCTGCCAGGTGTCACTCCAAGGAATATCTTGGTGCTGTAGCAGCTGACCCTAGTGGTCAGAAAAGCAGAGATGTACAGGCAGGATAGTTGTTGCAATGTATATGACTAGTTCAAACTAGATGGCTGGTCCACACTGGACAGCTGATGCAGTTTGGCAGGCTGCAACTGACAGGCAGACTGGTACTGGCAGGCAGCTTGGTACTGGCAGGTAGTCTGATACTGGCGGATAGGTAGATATTGACATGTACTAGTACACAGGTACAGGTTAGTAGGCACAAAAATGGGACCTGGCAACTAGAAAACATGAATCAACTAAATTACTATGTTGTTCAGGTACCTCCCATAGGGGGTGGATGTCTTAAATAGTTAGTTCCTCTCAGCCAAAGGCTGAAAGGCACTTAAAAGCAATGGTGCACTGTCCCTTTAAGAGGAAAAGGAGATGCATTCTCCCAAAGCGCTCTCCCGGGAGACCTGCTTGGCATGCGTAGACTCCGGTAGCAGGAGGCAGTTATGAGGACTGCAGAGCAGCTAAGTAGGAGAGTGCACCAGGTGGAGGAAATCGGATAGTGATGGAGTGCAGTTACATGTACCTGGCTGCTGTTGGTACATGGTGCGTGGAGTACTAAAAGCAGCGCATTGTGACTCACATGTCCCATATGGAGGCCCACACGTTGGTAGTGAAGTGGTTTTGTTATTCAAAGTCACTCACCTGTGAATGCTGCAGCTGAAACTCCACTATTGCCTGCTGCTGCTCTAACAGTCTGTCCAGCATATGTAAGGTGTAGTTCCACCTTGTGGGTATGATGCATATGAGACAGTGATTGGAAAGGCAGAAGTTACACTACAAGTAAGCAGCAAGGTGAGAATGCTGAAAGCGCACACAGAAAGGCCCACACTTTCTGTAGTAGCTCTGACATATCCGGGTAATTTTTGAGGAACCTCTGTACCAATAAATTCAGCACGTACACCAGACAAGGGATGTTTAACCTGTTAAGCCTGCTTTACATGTTACGATTCTCCATACGATATTGCATGCGATTGTAACCGCCCCCATCATATGTGCGGCATGTTCAATTTTGTTGAATGTGCCGCACAAACGATTAACCCCCGTCACACGTACTTACCCGCCCATACGACCTCGATGTGGGCGGCGAACGTCCACTTCCTGGAATAGGAGGGATGCTCGGCATCATATCGACGTCACGCGGCAGTTGGCCAATAGAAGCGGAGGGGCGGAGATGAGCGGGACGCAAACATCCCGCCCACCTCCTTCCTTCCTCATTGCTGGCTGGGAGCTGCAGGGCGCAGGTAAGATCTGTTCATCGTTCCCGGGGTGTCACACACTGCGATGTGTGCTACCCCGGGTACGATGAACAACCTGACGTTCAATTCATGAGGAATGAATGACGTTTTACCGTTCATTCGCAATCGCATGTAGCTGTTACACACTACAATGTACCTTACGATGCCGGATGTGCGTCACTTACGACGTGACCCCACCGACACATTGTAAGATATATTGTAGTCTGTAAAGCGGGTTTTAGGCTCAGAGCTGGTTCGAAATTTTGTCTGTTATCACACACCATTTGCAGGCATTTGCATGCTGTGTGGGATTGGGGTTTGCACAGTGAGTGGGACAAAGGACTGCAGGCTGTAACAGAAGGGTAAACATGGTTACCTGGTTTGGGGCCCATTCAGAAGTTTCACTCCCCCTGAATCGAACACTTAGCTACGCCTCTGCCGAGGGGCTGCCATCGCCAGCTCCTGCCTTGATTCAGCTGGATGTACGTCGCAGGGTGCACATCCAGCTGAAATTAATTGCTGCTCAGAGAGGATGCCAAGTGACATGGAAGCTGGGAAGAATGAGTAAAAAGTTTGTTTTCTTTTTGCAGCAAACAAATATAAGCGGAGAGGCCCAGGAAAGGGACATATATACAAGAAAGACAACATATATAGCCGGAAGGAGACTAATACCAGGATCGGGACATATATACCAGTATGTGTTCAGGAGGGTGATATACATACCAGGAGGGCCCAGGATGGGATGCATATACCAGGATGGGGCCAAATAAACCAGGATTTGACATATATACCAGAGGGGTCCCAGGGTGTGGACATATATACTAGGAAGGGTAAAATAAAGGACATGCATACCAGGAAGGCCCCAGTATGGGGACATATATACCAGGAATGGCACAGGATGGGGACATATATACCAGGAAGTGGACATATATACCAGGAGGAGGACATATATGCCAGGATATTATACAGAGGGGCAATGTGTGTGTGGAGGATAGTATACAAAGGGGCAGTGCACTTGAGGGGTATTATACAGAGGAGTAGTGTGTGGGGGGATGTTGTACAGAGTAGCATTGTGTGGGGGATATTATACAGAGGGGTAGTGTGTGGGGGTATATTATACAGAAGAGCAGTGTGTATGTGGGAATATTATACAGAGGAGTAAAGTGTGGGGAAATATTATACAGAGTAGTGTGTGTTGCGGATAATATACAGAGGAGCAGTGTATGAAGGGATACACAGAAGAACAATGTGTGTGGGAGATATTATACAGAGGAGCAGTGTGCATGTGGGGGATATTATACAAAGGAGAAGCGTGTGGGGATATTATACAGAGGGGCAGTGTGTGTGGGGGGATATTATAACGAGGAGCAGTGTGTGTGGGGGATATTAGAAAAAGGAAAAGTGTGGGTGGGGGATATTATATAGATGAGCAGTGTGTGGGGATATTTTACATAGGGGCAGTGTCTAGTGTGGGATGTTATTCAGAGGGGTAGCGTGTCTGGGAGAGTTATCATACAGAGGGGGTGTGTGGCAGTATAGTACACATGCAGCAATATGGGAGAGATATTTTGGAGAAGGGCAGTGTAGAGGGTGTATTAAGGAGAGGGTCTTGTAGGGTTCCAGTATGGGGCCCTGAAATTCCTAGTGGCGGCCCTGCTCAGAGATGCATCCAGGTGTCTTCCCCATGCTGTTCTTATTCCATTTGAGAGCTCTTTCCATCCATTTCAGTGATTGTCCTGCCCTCCCAGACTTCCTGGATGGGTCTTTCTCATGTTTCCCATTGACTTTCGTTCTACTCATTACTTCAATCAAGCACCCAAGCAGTCCGGCATGCTCGATTTGAGTAACGAGCACCCAAGCATTTAAGTGCTCCCTCATCAGTACCTGAGTAAGCCAAGTGTGGACAGTGCAAGGAAATGTAGACATTATATAAAAATGTAATTTATATTACTTTCAGCTGGCACCATCTCCAGTTATATACGTCGCTAGTCACTTGCCCTCCCATGCCCAGTGTGAAATAAAACAGAGCCCTATTTATGGGTCATTATTATTATTATTATTATTATTATTATTATTATTATTATCTGAATCCTTTCCTGCATTGGGTCATAAGTTTACATTTATATTGACAATCCATTCAGACTCTTACATGCTTCAGATGACATGGGCAGTGAATTTATGCCCCGGTCATCAGCAATGGTGGCAAATCTGTAATTTATTTCTGAAATCCTGCTTCAAGGACCAGAATCAAAGTTAACTCATACCGGATGCTCAACCCCTGATAACAATAGTGCAAACTAGATTGCTATACAGTCATGGCCAAACGTTTTGATAATGACACCAAAATTATATTTTCACATGATCTGTTGCCCTCTGGTTTTTAATTGTGTTTGTCTGATGTTTACATCACATACAGAAATATAACTGCAATCATATTATGAGTACCAAAAGGTTATATTGACAGTTAGAATGAGTTAATGCAGCAAGTCAATATTTGCAGTGTTGACCCTTCTTCTTCAGGACCTCTGCAATTCTCCCTGACATGCTCTCAATCAACGTCTGGATCAAATCCTGACTGATAGCTGTCCATTCTTGTATAGGCATTGCTTGCATTTTGCCAGAATTTGTTGGTTTTTGTTTGTCCACCCGTCTCTTGATGATTGCCCACAAGTTCTCAATGGGATTACGATCTGGGGTGTTTCCAGGCCATGAACCCAAAATCTCTATGTTTTGTTCCATGAGCCATTTAGTGATCACCTTTGCTTTATGGCAAGGTGCTCTATCATGCTGGAAAAGGCATTGTTGGGTGCCAAACTGCTCTTGGACAGTTGGGAGAAGTTGCTCTTGGAGGACATTCTGGTACCATTCTTTATTCATGGCTGTATTTTTAGGCAAGACTGTGAGTGAGCCGATTCCCTTGGCTGAGAAGCAACCTCACACATAAATCATTTCAGGATGCTTAACAGTTGGCATGAGACAAGACTGGTGGTAGCACTCACCTCTTCTTTTCCTAATAAGCTGTTTTCCAGATGTCCAAACAATCAAAAAGGGGATTCATCTGAGAAAATGACTTTACCCCAGTCCTCAGCAGTCCACTCCTTTTGCAGAATATCAGTCTGTCCCTGATGTTTTTTCTGGAGAGAAGTGGCTTCTTTGCTGCCCTCCTTTAAACCAGGCCTTGCTCAAGCAGTCTCCGCCTCACAGTGCATGCAGAAGCACTCACACCAGCCTGCTGCCATTGCTAAGCTAGCTCGGCACTGCTGGTAGTCTGATCCCGCAGCTGAAACAGTTTTAAGATACAGTCCTGGCGTTTGCTGGTCCTTCTTGGGCGCCCTGGAGCCTTTTTTGGCAACAATGGAAGCTCTCTCCTTGAAGTTCTTGATGATGCGATAGATTGTTGACTGAGGTGCAATCCTTGTAGCTGCGATACTCTTCCCTGTTAGGCCATTTTTGTGCAGAGAAATGATGGCTGCACGTGTTTCTTTAGCGATAACCATGGTTAACTGAAGAGAAACAATGATATCAAGCACCAGCCTCCTTTTAAAGTGTCCAGTGGTGCATTCTTACTTAATCATGACTGATTGTTCGCCAGCCCTGTCCTCATCAACACCCACACCTGTGTTAATGGAACAATCACTAAAACAATGTTAGCTGCTCCTTTTATGGCAGGAATGCAATGATGTTGAAATGTGTTTGGGGGTAAAGTTCATTTTCTTAGCCAATATTGACTTTGCAAGTAATTGCTGTTAAGCTGATCATTCTTTATGACATTCTGGAGTATATGCAAATTGCCATTAGAAAAACTTAAGCAGTAAACTTTGTAAAAATTAATATTTGTAGCATTCTCAAAACTTTTGGCCATGACTGTATGTAGCAATTTTTCACCCTTGGTCATCCCATCAGAAGTGCAATTGCCAATACAGTAGGTTGTCATGGCAGTCAGGACCCCTAACAAAGCCCTCTGGGCCTATTATGGCTGAATTGGGTCTTTTCTTGATTCTCATAGATGTAGGGATTTAGTGTAGATGATGATTTTGGGGCAATCTGAGGTCATATAAATATAGTGCATATTAGGTGTCTTTTGTCTAAATGTCCTTTTGGGTCTGGTATGGGCTCTGGATGAATTTCATATATTTTACAATTTTATATTTGAATTTTGTAATTTGGAAATATTTTTGGAGATAAAAAATTATACCAACTGTCCTATAAAATTGAGATCACACTTATTGGCCTAGTATTTATTTTGTTTAGCTACTCGGCCTTTATGAAAGTGTTCTCACTTTCTCATGCAGTTGGTCACTATTTATTTTGGGGTCTAGCCTTTTCTAGTAATATCCCTGCCCTTCACCTAAAGCACTGGTAAGGTCTTGCTCTGCAGGAAACATTAAGCATATATAAATAAATTATAGACAGCGGAATTACCATCAGCCCATAAGAAATTTTGTATCATCTTCCAAAATGAAGTAGAAACATGATTGAAGCAAGATCAAGTGAATAAATTATTAAATGCTTGGACATAAATTATTTAATGTAATTTTATCCGCAATTTAATAATTCTGTTTAGCTCTGTTGGGATTTATGTCTGAATACAGCATAATGTTTAGAAAAAAATATCTACATTTAGGATATTTGCCAGCAAAATGGCAGGTTGAGTTTGGGAGTGAAGAAAAGGTCTTAAATGTTAGAATCTAATATTCTGGTAGTATTTTATACATAATACCTTTACAAAATGCAGTACTTGAAGTGTGAAAGTTGTAGTCACTAAAAGTTTGAAGCAAGAAAGGAAAATCCAGCATACCTGCTGCCCGGACCGCTGAATCCAATGGGTGCAAGGAAACCGCCGGTAAGTCCCAACCGGCTGCAAGTGGGAAGAAAACAGTAGAAGGATTCCAGCACGTATTCTCCTTATAGTAAAATCTTCATATCTTTATTAAAGGTAGATTAAAAAATGGCAATGGTGAAGACCGAAGGTACATCAAGGCATGGGGGGGATTTATGCCTTTCGGACTGACCAAATAAAAACAAAAAGATGATTAAGGACTTTTTTGTTTTTATTTGGTCAGTCCGAAACGCGTAAAGCCTCCCCATGCTTTGATGTACCTTCGGTCCTCACCATTGCCATTTTTTAATCTACCTCTAATAAAGATATGAAGATTTTACTATAAGGAGAATACGTGCTGGAATCCTTCTACTGTTTTCTTCCCACTAAAAGTTTGAAGGTTGTGCTTGAAATGGCCACATTGCTATTCTGCCAAAAAGAATACAAAAAGAATACAATTTCTACCATGTGCTGCGACATCACTGCATACATTGCACTGCTCTAAAGCAATTTTTCTGACTACAACATAACACGTAATCTTTATGGTGTGCTGAATCCAAATGTCACATACGTTTCCTTCACTCATGTCTGTTTTTCCACTAAACAGTAATCTAATCACTAAGGAATTCTTATAGTAATAACCATTTATTTGGGAAGGAGTCTTGTGAGGATAATTTGCATATTCCCAGTGCCTTCTGGGATAAGTGAAGAGTCACCGCGAGCTCAAGGAGAACCGGGTTTTGGCCGTTACAGCCGGAAGGAAGACTTCTGAAAGCCAGGGAAGGAGTCTTGCGAGGATAATTTGCATATTCCCAGTGCCTTCTGGGATAAGTGAAGAGTCACCGCGAGCTCAAGGAGAACCGGGTTTTGGCCGTTACAGCCGGAAGGAAGACTTCTGAAAGCCAGGGAAGGAGTCTTGCGAGGATAATTTGCATATTCCCAGTGCCTTCTGGGATAAGTGAAGAGTCACCGCGAGCTCAAGGAGAACCGGGTTTTGGCCGTTACAGCCGGAAGGAAGACTTCTGAAAGCCAGGGAAGGAGTCTTGCGAGGATAATTTGCATATTCCCAGTGCCTTCTGGGATAAGTGAAGAGTCACCGCGAGCTCAAGGAGAACCGGGTTTTGGCCGTTACAGCCGGAAGGAAGACTTCTGAAAACAGCGCGCCTAGCGGCGCGCAAATTTTAGCCTGTCTTCTTCATTGTGAGCGTGAGTGAGCAAAGTGTGAGCAAAAGTAAGTGTGAGTAGAATTGTTTGTATTTAGTTGTTTAATTACTTAACATTTGTTTAGTGCTATCCCCATTAGAAAATGTGCTCCACTATTGCTAATGCGATCCAGTGTACATCTTGTCTCATGTATGCAGTCCTTGAAAAGCCGTTCGAGGGCGCATACTGTTGTTCGAGATGTGAGCAAGTTGCACATTTGGAAGCCCAGATACTGGATCTAAATGAGCAGCTGGCAACTCTGAGATGCATTAGCAATGTGGAAAGGAGTTTGCTGCTCACTGAGCAGCAGCTTGCTGGGTCAGATGTGGGGGAGGATCGTAGTAGGGAGCGGCAGGACGGTGAGGTAGGTAGCTGGGTGACAGTTAGAAAGGGGGGTAAAGGGAAAAGTACTAGGAAGGCTAGTCCTGAACTGACACACCCCAATAGGTTTGCAAACTTGGCAGATGAGGGGGATGTCATTACAGGGGTAGCATTGCTGCAGCAAGGCATGACCTCTGAACGCCAGAGGAGTGTCTGCTCCAGTAAGGGGGGGAATAGGAGTGCAGGGCAGGCGAGACAGGTACTGGTAGTGGGGGACTCAATTATTAGGGGAACAGATAGGGCAATCTGTCACAAAGACAGGGATCGCCGAACAGTGTGTTGTCTTCCTGGCGCTCGAGTTCGGCACATCGCTGATCGGGTTGACAGATTACTGGGAGGGGCTGGGGAGGACCCAGCGGTCATTGTACACATTGGCACAAATGACAAAATTAGAGGTAGGTGGAAGGTCCTTAAAGATGATTTCAGGGAATTAGGTTGTAAGCTTAAAGCATGGACCTCAAAGGTGGTATTTTCAGAAATACTACCTGTGCCACGAGCCACACCAGAGAGGCAAAGAGAGATCAGGGAGGTTAACAGGTGGCTCAGGAATTGGTGTAGGAAAGAGGGTTTTGGGTTCCTGGAGAATTGGGCCGACTTTTCAGTTGGCTACAGATTCTATGCTAGGGATGGGCTGCATCTTAATGGGGAAGGTGCAGCTCTGCTGGGGCAGAAAATGGCTAGAAGGTTGGAGGAGTGTTTAAACTAGGAATGGGGGGCGAGGGTATTCACTTTATAGAAGGGGAATGTAGTGCAGATAGTGACCAGGGCACAAGTAATGAAATTGGGGGTGGTACGGTAGGAAGGGTTAGGACAGTTAATACAGTAAGCAGGAATACAGGTACAGAGTCATACGTAACGTGCATGTACACTAATGCCCGAAGCCTCACAAATAAGGTGGAGGAATTAGAATTAATATTGTTGGAAGAAAATTATGATATAGTGGGGATATCAGAGACATGGCTGAATGAGAGCTATGACTGGGCTGTTAATTTACAGGGTTATAGCCTATTCAGGAATGACCGTACAAATAAGCGAGGGGGAGGTGTGTGTCTATATGTAAAATCATCCTTAAAACCCATCCTGCGTGACAACATATGTGAGGGTACTGAGAATGTAGAGTCCCTATGGGTGGAGATAAGGGGGGGGAGAATGAATAATAAAATACTGATAGGGGTGTGTTATAAGACGCCGAATATTATGGAAGAGGTAGAGAATCTCCTCATAAAGCAAATTGATAAAGCAGCGCGTCTCGGAGAGGTAATTATTATGGGGGACTTTAACTATCCTGATATAAATTGGGGAACAGAAACTTGCAGTTCCAGCAAAGGAAATAGATTTTTGATAACAATGAAAGATAATTACCTTTCACAAATGGTACAGGACCCCACAAGAGGGGGAGCACTACTAGACCTTGTACTAACCAATAGGCCAGACCGCATATCAAATATACAAGTTGGGGGTTACTTGGGGAATAGTGATCACAAAATAATAAGTTTTCATGTATTCTTTAGTAAGATGTCTAGTAGAGGGGCTACAAGGACACTAAACTTCAGGAAAGCAAATTTTAAACGGTTGAGAGATGATCTTAGTGCAATAAACTGGGATGATGTATTAAGTAATAAAAGTACACAAAGCAAATGGGAGACTTTTATGAGCATCCTGAATAGGGCTTGTGCAGAAAATATACCCTATACCAAATATGCTAGAAATAGGAGGAAACCCCTGTGGCTAAATAGAGCTGTAAGGGAAGCAATAAAAGAAAAACAGAAAGCCTTAAAAGAATTAAAGAGGGTAGGTAGTGATGAGGCATTATATAATTATAGAAAATTAAATAAAATATGTAAAAAGCAAATTAAGTTAGCTAAGTTTGAGACAGAGAGACTCATTGCGAGAGAAAGTAAAAATAATCCTAAAATATTCTTTAACTACATAAACAGTAAAAAACTGAAAAGCGATAGTGTTGGCCCCCTTAAAAATAGTCTTGGTGAAATGGTGGAAGGGGATGAGGGTAAAGCCAACCTGCTGAATGACTTTTTTTCTACGGTTTTTATACAAGAAAATGCCATGGCAGATGACATGACCAGTGATACCATAAATTCACCCTTGAATATTACCTGCTTAACCCAGCAGGAAGTACGCCGCCGCCTCGAAATCACTAAGGTTGACAAATCTCCGGGCCCGGATGGCATACACCCCAGAGTACTACAGGAATTGAGTTCTGTGATAGATAGACCATTATTTTTAATCTTCTCAGATTCCTTAATAACAGGGTCGGTACCGCAGGACTGGCGCATAGCAAATGTGGTGCCAATATTCAAAAAGGGGACAAAAACTGAGCCGGGAAATTATAGGCCGGTAAGTTTAACCTCTACGGTTGGTAAAATCCTTGAGGGTTTCTTGAAAGATGCTATACTGGAGTATCTCAAGTAGAGATGAGCGAACCGGTCCCGGTTCGGCTCGAGGCGGTTCGCCGAACGGGGGGTCTGGCTCGAGTTCGGCTCGTCGAACGTTCGACGAACCGAACTCGAGCCCATAGGAAACAATGGCAGGCAATCACAAACACAGTAAAACACCTAGAAAACACCCTGAAAGGTGTCCAAAAGGTGACAAACAACTCACAACATAACACAAACACATGGGAAAGTGACAAGGACATATACTCATGTGAAAACAAAACAGCTGGACAAGGAAAAAGAGGGAGACACACAGATATATGAGTATATGCAAAGAAACATCGATTCCATTATTGTGCAACTTGAGCCCTGCTCATTTTAGGCTTCCAATCTGGATAAATTGCCTGAGCTCGCCACGTACGCCTTGAGGATCTTGTCGTGTCCTGCAGCCAGCGTTCTCTCGGAACCTGTCTTCAGTGCTGCTGGGGGTCTGCTGGCAGATAAGCACACGTGTCTGTCCACTGACAATGTGGACCTGGCTCTCAGAGGACTTTTCTTCCCCTGGGTCAGCCAGGGGAGGCGAAAGGCACGCGTATTTTTGAGAGTGCTTCATGCAAAGCATCTTTTTCTTTGTCAAAAGGGGGGCTCAACCGATGCCAGTCAAGTGGGGTGTGTGTGGCCCAGTTAGTGGCAACGAGGGAGACTGTGGTTGGAGTCCCCTCGCTGTGTCTCTAAAAGAACCAAGATGAACAAGTCATGGCTCTCAGAGGACTTTTCTTCCCCTGGGTCAGCCAGGGGACGGGAAAGGCACGCGTATTTTTGAGAGTGCTTCATGCAAAGCATCTTTTTCTTTTTCAAAAGGGGGCTCAACCGATGCCAGTCAAGTGGGGTGTGTGTGGCCCAGTTAGTGGCAACGAGGGAGACTGTGGTTGGAGTCCCCTCGCTGTGTCTCTAAAAGAACCAAGATGAACAAGTCATGGCTCTCAGAGGACTTTTCTTCCCCTGGGTCAGCCAGGGGACGGGAAAGGCACGCGTATTTTTGAGAGTGCTTCATGAAAAGCATCTTTTTCTTTGTCAAAAGGGGGGGTCAACCGATGCCAGTCAAGTGGGGTGTGTGTGGCCCAGTTAGTGGCAACGAGGGAGACTGTGGTTGGAGTCCCCTCGCTGTGTCTCTAAAAGAACCAAGATGAACAAGTCATGGCTCTCAGAGGACTTTTCTTCCCCTGGGTCAGCCAGGGGACGGGAAAGGCACGCGTATTTTTGAGAGTGCTTCATGCAAAGCATCTTTTTCTTTGTCAAAAGGGGGGCTCAACCGATGCCAGTCAAGTGGGGTGTGTGTGGCCCAGTTAGTGGCAACGAGGGAGACTGTGGTTGGAGTCCCCTCGCTGTGTCTCTAAAAGAACCAAGATGAACAAGTCATGGCTCTCAGAGGACTTTTCTTCCCCTGGGTCAGCCAGGGGACGGGAAAGGCACGCGTATTTTTGAGAGTGCTTCATGCAAAGCATCTTTTTCTTTTTCAAAAGGGGGCTCAACCGATGCCAGTCAAGTGGGGTGTGTGTGGCCCAGTTAGTGGCAACGAGGGAGACTGTGGTTGGAGTCCCCTCGCTGTGTCTCTAAAAGAACCAAGATGAACAAGTCATGGCTCTCAGAGGACTTTTCTTCCCCTGGGTCAGCCAGGGGACGGGAAAGGCACGCGTATTTTTGAGAGTGCTTCATGAAAAGCATCTTTTTCTTTGTCAAAAGGGGGGGTCAACCGATGCCAGTCAAGTGGGGTGTGTGTGGCCCAGTTAGTGGCAACGAGGGAGACTGTGGTTGGAGTCCCCTCGCTGTGTCTCTAAAAGAACCAAGATGAACAAGTCATGGCTCTCAGAGGACTTTTCTTCCCCTGGGTCAGCCAGGGGACGGGAAAGGCACGCGTATTTTTGAGAGTGCTTCATGCAAAGCATCTTTTTCTTTTTCAAAAGGGGGCTCAACCGATGCCAGTCAAGTGGGGTGTGTGTGGCCCAGTTAGTGGCAACGAGGGAGACTGTGGTTGGAGTCCCCTCGCTGTGTCTCTAAAAGAACCAAGATGAACAAGTCATGGCTCTCAGAGGACTTTTCTTCCCCTGGGTCAGCCAGGGGACGGGAAAGGCACGCGTATTTTTGAGAGTGCTTCATGCAAAGCATCTTTTTCTTTTTCAAAAGGGGGCTCAACCGATGCCAGTCAAGTGGGGTGTGTGTGGCCCAGTTAGTGGCAACGAGGGAGACTGTGGTTGGAGTCCCCTCGCTGTGTCTCTAAAAGAACCAAGATGAACAAGTCATGGCTCTCAGAGGACTTTTCTTCCCCTGGGTCAGCCAGGGGACGGGAAAGGCACGCGTATTTTTGAGAGTGCTTCATGCAAAGCATCTTTTTCTTTTTCAAAAGGGGGCTCAACCGATGCCAGTCAAGTGGGGTGTGTGTGGCCCAGTTAGTGGCAACGAGGGAGACTGTGGTTGGAGTCCCCTCGCTGTGTCTCTAAAAGAACCAAGATGAACAAGTCATGGCTCTCAGAGGACTTTTCTTCCCCTGGGTCAGCCAGGGGACGGGAAAGGCACGCGTATTTTTGAGAGTGCTTCATGCAAAGCATCTTTTTCTTTGTCAAAAGGGGGGGTCAACCGATGCCAGTCAAGTGGGGTGTGTGTGGCCCAGTTAGTGGCAACGAGGGAGACTGTGGTTGGAGTCCCCTCGCTGTGTCTCTAAAAGAACCAAGATGAACAAGTCATGGCTCTCAGAGGACTTTTCTTCCCCTGGGTCAGCCAGGGGACGGGAAAGGCACGCGTATTTTTGAGAGTGCTTCATGCAAAGCATCTTTTTCTTTTTCAAAAGGGGGCTCAACCGATGCCAGTCAAGTGGGGTGTGTGTGGCCCAGTTAGTGGCAACGAGGGAGACTGTGGTTGGAGTCCCCTCGCTGTGTCTCTAAAAGAACCAAGATGAACAAGTCATGGCTCTCAGAGGACTTTTCTTCCCCTGGGTCAGCCAGGGGACGGGAAAGGCACGCGTATTTTTGAGAGTGCTTCATGCAAAGCATCTTTTTCTTTTTCAAAAGGGGGCTCAACCGATGCCAGTCAAGTGGGGTGTGTGTGGCCCAGTTAGTGGCAACGAGGGAGACTGTGGTTGGAGTCCCCCTCGCTGTGTCTCTAAAAGAACCAAGATGAACAAGTCATGGCTCTCAGAGGACTTTTCTTCCCCTGGGTCAGCCAGGGGACGGGAAAGGCACGCGTATTTTTGAGAGTGCTTCATGCAAAGCATCTTTTTCTTTGTCAAAAGGGGGGGTCAACCGATGCCAGTCAAGTGGGGTGTGTGTGGCCCAGTTAGTGGCAACGAGGGAGACTGTGGTTGGAGTCCCCTCGCTGTGTCTCTAAAAGAACCAAGATGAACAAGTCATGGCTCTCAGAGGACTTTTCTTCCCCTGGGTCAGCCAGGGGACGGGAAAGGCACGCGTATTTTTGAGAGTGCTTCATGCAAAGCATCTTTTTCTTTTTCAAAAGGGGGCTCAACCGATGCCAGTCAAGTGGGGTGTGTGTGGCCCAGTTAGTGGCAACGAGGGAGACTGTGGTTGGAGTCCCCTCGCTGTGTCTCTAAAAGAACCAAGATGAACAAGTCATGGCTCTCAGAGGACTTTTCTTCCCCTGGGTCAGCCAGGGGACGGGAAAGGCACGCGTATTTTTGAGAGTGCTTCATGCAAAGCATCTTTTTCTTTGTCAAAAGGGGGGGTCAACCGATGCCAGTCAAGTGGGGTGTGTGTGGCCCAGTTAGTGGCAACGAGGGAGACTGTGGTTGGAGTCCCCTCGCTGTGTCTCTAAAAGAACCAAGATGAACAAGTCATGGCTCTCAGAGGACTTTTCTTCCCCTGGGTCAGCCAGGGGACGGGAAAGGCACGCGTATTTTTGAGAGTGCTTCATGCAAAGCATCTTTTTCTTTTTCAAAAGGGGGCTCAACCGATGCCAGTCAAGTGGGGTGTGTGTGGCCCAGTTAGTGGCAACGAGGGAGACTGTGGTTGGAGTCCCCTCGCTGTGTTTTACATGCTTTTAGAAGGGCATGAAATGGCTTGGAGGTTGACTTTCATCATATGCAAACTGTTGGCTACCAAAATGCTGCCTTTCCAACAACTGTGGTTATAGGCAATGAGGAACATACTGATGAAGATGAGACGCAGATACCCGATTGGGATGACAACTTAAATATTCGGTCAGGGCAAGAAGAAACTCGGTCTGAGGGGTAGGGGAGTGCAAACACAACAATTGATGATTAAGTTCTAGATCACACCTACTGTCAACCCACAGTCAGACACTCGAGGAGGTCAACAGAGGCGGTGGAGGAGGATGCAACCGACGTCGAAGTAACCTGGCGCCTTCCTGGACACAGTCGGAGCACTGGTAGCACGTCTACAACTGCATCCTCAGCCACCACTCTGCCTCTGAGCATTATTCGGGGTGGATCAACAGGTCGCATGGCCTCTAAGCCTTGCCTAGCCAGGTCCTTTTTTGACATAGAAAAAGATCGCCCAAATTATGTGATCTGTAAAATTTGTCATGGTTCTCTTAGTAGAGGTCAAAACCTCAGCAGTTTGACAACTTCTTCCATGAATCGTCACATGAATAAATATCATATGGCCCGATGGGAAGCTCACCGTGCTGCAATGCGGCCTAGCGGAGCGAACCATCCACCGCCTGCCCCTTCCAGTGCATCCGCGCGCTCGTCATCTTCTAGGACTGTGGGGACAGCTGTCACACCTGTTTTTCCACCCACAACTTCCACCACTGTAACCGCAACAGGCAGTTTGCTTGGTAGGTCGTCAGTTGGTTTGGAAGGGGAAACAAGTGAGTGTGTACAGCTCTCTCAGACATCGATAGCACCAACTTTGGATGAAGGCAACATCATGTCTCCGCCTGCACTTTCCTCACAAAGCTGCATTTTTCCAGGGACACCCGACTCAACACCGTCTACACACAGCAGCCAGATCTCTGTCCCTCAGATGTGGTCAAATAAAAGGCCACTTCCTGCGACCCATGACAAAGCGAAGAGGTTGACTCTATCCCTCTGTAAGCTGTTGACTACAGAAATGCTGCCTTTCCGCCTAGTGGACACACAGGATTTTAGAGACCTTATGTCTGTCGCTGTGCCCCAGTACCAGATGCCTAGTCGCCACTACTTCTCTAAGAAAGGTGTGCCCGCGCTACACCAGCATGTCGCACACAACATCACCGCTTCCTTGAGAAACTCTGTGTGTGAACGGGTGCATTTCACCACCGATACTTGGACCAGTAAGCATGGACAGGGACGTTACATGTCGCTGACTGGCCACTGGGTAACTATGGTGATAGATGGTGAAGGGTCTGCTGCACAAGTCTTGCCGTCCCCACGACTTGTGTGTCAATCCTCTGTCTGTCCAAGTTCCGCCACTGCTTCTGCATCCTCCACCTCATCTGGGTCCTCCACCTCCGCCCCAAGCCTGCCTGGTCAGGCCACCAGCGTTCTCACTGCGCAGAAGGAATCACGCACCCCTCATTACTATGCTGGTAGCAGAGCGCAACGGCATCAGGCGGTCTTTAGCTTGACATGTCTTTGAAATAGGAGTCACACAGCGACTGAGTTGTGGGCAGCTCTGGAGACTGATTTTGATAAATGGTTGTCTCCACTCAACCTGCAGCCTGGTAAGGCCGTGTGCGACAATGCTGCAAACCTGGGTGCGGCCCTTCGCCTGGGCAAGGTGACACACGTGCCTTGTATGGCTCACGTGTTTAACCTTGTTGTCCAGCAATTTTTAACACACTATCCCGGCCTAGATGGCCTTCTGACCAGGGCACGGAAACTGTCTGCAGTGCTCACTTCCGCCGTTCAACCGCCGCACCTGAGCGACTTGCATCGCTCCAGAAGTCTTTCGGCCTGCCGGTTCATCGCCTGAAATGCGATGTGGCGACACGCTGGAATTCAACTCTCCACATGTTACAGCGACTGTGGCAGCACCGGCGAGCCCTGGTGCAATACGTCATGATGTATAGCCTGGGCCAACGAGATGCAGAAGTGGGGCAGATCACCCTGATGGAGTGATCTCAGATCAAGGACCTATGCACCCTTCTGCACAGTTTCGACATGGCGACGAATATGTTTAGCGCTGACAATGCCATTATCAGCATGACGATTACAGTCATTTACATGCTGGAGCACACGCTAAACACTATTCGTAGTCAGGGGGTGGGACAACAGGAAGGGGAGGAACTACAGGAGGATTCATATGCGCAAGACACAACAACATCACCAAGGTCCAGACGTTCATCATCACCAACGCGGCAGGCATGGGACCATGGGGGACAGGGATCAACAAGGGCGCATGGTAGCAGGTGAGATGTTGAGGAAGGTGCAGGAGGACATGAAGATATGGAGGACGAACTGTCCATGGACATGGAAGACTCAGCAGATGAGGGGGACCTTGGTCAAATTTCAGTTGAAAGAGGTTGGGGGGAGATGACAGAGGAAGAAAGAACGGTTAGCACCTCTATGCCACAAACACAGCGTGGACTTGGTGCGCATGGCTGCGCAAGACACATGAGTGCCTTCTTGTTGCACTACCTCCAACATGACCCTCGTATTGTCAAAATTAGAAGTGATGATGACTACTGGCTTGCCACACTATTAGATCCCCGGGACAAGTCCAAATTTTGTGACATAATTCCACCCATAGAAAGGGACGCACGTATGCAGGAGTATCAGCAGAAGCTGTTACTCGATCTTAGCTCGGCTTTTCCACCAAACAACCGTGCAGGTGAAGGGAGTGATTCTCCCAGTTGTAACTTGACAAACATGGGACGGCCTCGTCATCTTCAACAGTCTACCCGTACCAGTAGGACCGTATCTGGTGCTGGTAACAGCAATTTTATGGAATCTTTTCATAATTTTTTTAGACCCTCCTTTGCAAGGCCACCAGAGACAACAAGTCTGACACATAGTCAACGGATGGAGAGGATGATACAGGAGTATCTCCAAATGAACATCGATGCAATGACTTTGCAAATGGAGCCTTGCTCCTTTTGTGCTTCAAATCTAGAAAAATGTCAAGAGCTCTCCAGTTACGCCTCGAAGATTTTGTCGTGTCCAGCTGCCAGCGTTGTCTCTGAACGTGTCTTCAGTGCTGCTGGGTGTGTGCTGACAGATAAGCGCACGCGTCTGTCCAGTGACAATGTGGACAGACTGACGTTCATCAAAATGAACAAGTCATGGATCCAGAAGGAATTTACTACCCCTGTGTCATCCTGGGGAGAGTAAATGCTTGTGGATTTGGAATGTGCTTGATGCAAATCAAAACATCCTGTTTGCAACTAGGGCACAAGTGCTGCCACTGATAAGGTGTCTGTGTGGGGCCCAATTTTTGGAAAAAAAGGGAGACTCCGCTTGGAGTAACCCTTGCTTGCTGTGTTTTTTAAAAATGATACAAGATGAACAGATCTGAAGGCAAGATGAAGCCAACATCATGTCTCCGCCTGCACTTTTCTCACAAACCTGCATTTTTCCAGGGACACCCTACTCAACACCGTCTACAGACAGCAGCCAGATCTCTGTCCCTCAGATGTGGTCAAATAAAAGGCCACTTACTGCGACCCATGACAAAGCTAAGTGGTTGACTCTATCCCTCTGTAAGCTGTTGGCTACCGAAATGCTGCCTTTACGCGTAGTGGACACACAGGATTTTACAGACCTTATGTCTGTCGCTGTGCCCCAGTACCAGATGCCCAATCACCACTGCTTCTCCAAGAAAAGCATGCCCGCGCTACACCGGCATGTCGCACACAACATCACCACTTCCTTGAGAAAATCTGTGTGCGACAGGGTGCATTTCAACACAGATACTTGGACCAGTAAGCATAGACAGGGTCATTACATGTCACTGACTGGGCACTGGCAAACTATGGTGAGAGATGGAGAAGGGTCTGCTGTACAAGTCTTGCCGTCCCCACGAGTTGTTTCAATCCTTGTTCTGTATGTAGAAGTTAATACACTGCTTCTGCCTCTTCAACCTCGTGTGGGTCCTCTACCTTTGCGCAAACCCTGTGTGGTCAGGCCACCCTTCCTTGCAACTGCGCACAAGGACTACCACACACCTCCTTACTATGCTGGCAGCAGAGCTCAATGCCATCAGGCGGTCAAAGTTTTACTTTGAAATGTATGGGAAATGTGAGTCACACCGCTATTACAGAGAATAGTAGTCAGGCAGGGTCAAAACATTAATTGAGGAACAGGAACAGAATGGGACGGCCAGGACTTAATCAGAAAACAAGCAGAGGTGAAATGCGTATCGGCCAACAAGGTACATAAACAGCAAGCAGGAAAAGTAGTCAGGTAACAAGCACACAAAATCATAAAACTGAACTGGGGGTAAAATTAACCAGAGGTTCATAGCTATGTCTGGCAGTGGTCTGCAGACAGGATGGGCATAAAAAAGGGTGTGGTGTCTTCCCATTGGTTGTAGCTGAATGATGGTATTTCATCTGTGAGATACCCACCAGCTACATTCAGCCAGAGATTCTGCATCTGTCAAGGTAATGCAGCCCAGTGGGTGAGCATAACCTGCGTCCACCTGCGCCGCTGGCATCGACTACTCTCCCATCATCAGCACTATTCATGAAAGGAACACGTTGTCACCTGGCGACCGGAGTACAAATTGACGGAGCGGACTCCGTTGGTGACTTAACAGCCGTGTGCGGCAATGATGCAAACCTGGCTGCGGGCCATCCTCAGGGCAATGTGACACACGTGCCTTTTATGGCTCACGTGTTGATCCGAATTCTCCAGCAATTTTTAAAACACCATCACGGCCTACATGGCCTTGTGCAGCGGGCACGCTCGCTATGTGCTCACTTCCATCGTGCGCACACAGCAGCTCAACAACTTTCATCACTCCGGAAGTCTTAGGGTCTGGCAGTTAAACGCCGGAAATGCGATGTTCCGACACGCAGGAATTGGAATCTGCACATGTTGCAGCGTGTGTGGCAGCACCGCAGAGCCCTGCTGAAATACGGTAAGACATATAGCCTGGGATAAGTTGATCCAGAGGTGGTGCAGATCACGCTGCTGGAGTGGTGTCAGATCAAGGACCTATGCACCCTGCTACACAGTTTTGAAATGTCGACGAAGATGTTTAGCACTGGCAATGTCATTCTCAGCGTGACAATTCTGGTCATCTACATGATGGAGCACACTGTAATTATTATTCGGAGTCAGGTGTTGGGACAAGAGGAAGGGGAGGAAGTACAGGAGGAGTCATATGCGGAAGGGATAACAAGATCTACGAGGTCCAGATGGTCAGCGGCACCTATGCGGCAGTCATGGTGAGGGAGAGGGATTAACAAGGGCGCATAGTATCAGCAAAAAGTGTTGATGAAAGTGCAGGAGCCCATGAAGAAATGGAGGACGAACTGGCGATGGGCATGGAAGACTCAGCAGATGAGTGAGAGCTTGCTCACATTTCGGTTGTGCGAGGTTGTGGGTAGAGGGCAGAGGAAGGATGCACGATTCTCACCTCTCTGCCACCAACACACCAAGGACTTGGTCCTCCTGGATGCACAAGACACATGAGCGCCTTCTTGCTGCACTACCTACATGACCCTCGGATTGTATGAATTTGAAGTAATCCTGAATACTGGGTTGCCACACTGTTAGATCCCCGGTACAAGACAAAATTTGGCAAAATAATTCCTGCCATAGAAATGGACGCACGTATACAGGAGTATCTGCAGAAGGTGGTACGCAATCTTAGATCTGCTTTTCCACTAAACACCAGTGCTGCACAGAGTCAATCTCAACGCTTTGTCATGGATAGGAGGAAATGGTCTTTTACTTGTCCACATCTGAGGGACCGAGGGCTGGCTGCTGTGCTGAGATGGCGTTGAGTACGGTGTCCCTGCAGAGTTGCACTTTTGGTCATATACCAAAATGAGTTGAAAAAGGACAGATGCTGGTGGAAAGGGGAACAGGTGTGTTGGAAAGGGGAAAAAAGTTTTTGTCCGTGGATTTGGTGGTTAAGCAACAGTAACATTTGCTGAAGAAACACCATCTGTTACAGTGGGACTGGCAGATTTGGATAAGGTGGTATATATTATGTTACCGCTATTTACCGAAAATTATTAAGAAAAGAAAGAGAAAGGTATATATCCCCATCAGCAGTCAGTGTCCACCGTGCTCCCAGATGGAAAAGGAGAGGTTGGCAACTGGAAGGTTTGGTGGAGGATACAGAGCTGTGTGGCTATGAAACTAATAGTAGCCTGAACCGAGTTAGACGCCATTCGGATCTGGAGACTGTGAGCCCTGTTAGCGTCACAGGGTCCACATGCCCACCCAGCCCAGGAACTCCCTGTTAACAACACAGGGGCCATTGAGTACGCTGACCGTGTGCGTAGGGGCCACACCTGTGGACAGCAGGCGCATCAGCAGCAGCAGGCCTGTTAATGCCACTGGGCTGCACAAGCAGGACTGTTAGGACAGGAGCTGGTCTTAACCGTTCTGCGTTACCAACTGTGGTGGTGGCCTGCATCCACCACCCTATCCCTGCCTACCTCTGGCCTAAAGCCGCAATGGGTTCAACACATGGAGGTGTGCTCTTTCGGAGCATAATAGAAGACTGCGCACCTCCTTGTTGGCTCCAGCCCCTTTTATAACCTGGGTCCGCCCCAAACCAGGGTGAACCACAATGCACCTCCTGGAGACAAAAGCAGAGTGACACGTCATGAGTGGCATAACTAGCGTCCTATTTGGAAACGCAACTTCAATGATGACCTCATGGCTGCCATGACCCAAACACCTCACCAGTCATCGTCTGACCATCAATAATGCGGTGACAAGTCATAGGTGTGGGCCTCTGCAAGCCATTTGGGAGGACACCTGATGCCCTGTGGTCTATATGGGACCCCCACATCAGGGCCAGGGCCAAAGAGTTCATTACCGGACCTAGTCTCTGATGCAGGAAGTGCCTGAGCATGCTCAGTAGCATGAAATACAGTCTCTGAAAAAAGACTATCAGCTTTAGCATGGTGTCTAGGCACAAAACAGGACTTAGACCCGGCACAGAATGCAAGCACCTGTGCAAAGAGGCTTTTCACACTTAGTGTGGGAGCATGCGCTGTATCCCGAAATGAAGACTTAGCGTCAGGAATGGCACAGTCAGGCTGAGCATACTCACTAGGCGAAACACTGTAATTATGCTGCAGCTGGGGTACATCGGCACACGCATGCGCACTAGCTGCCTCTCCACACTTAGACGTGGAGGGGAAATTTGTCTTGGAGATGCTGTCTATGAACAGAAGGAAAAGCTAAAGGAAGCCTGACTTTCTATCCCTCCGAATTATGAAATGCAGCAATGAATTCCATGAGTTTGCTATAACATTAGCGTAGCTAAATGTGCATGAGGGTGTGATGTAGAGGTGCTAGAAATAGCTTGTCACCAGTGGGGCACTAATGGAATACAACAGCCAGTTCTATGATGCCACAAAATGGCAGTATTTTGTGCTATCATTATAGCTTATTAAAAACAGAGCACGAGGTTGTCATGCAGAGGTGCTGCACATAGATTTGCAGTAGTGTGAATAGACAAAAGTACAATAGCCACGTTTAGGATACAACTAGGTACAGTGAGTGTTTGCTAGTATAATGGCTGAGTTTAAAAAAGTTTGAGTGTGCAATGCAGGCAGATGTCCTGCAAATATCGTTCCAATACTGTGAATTGACAAAAGTACAATAGCCACGTTTAGGATACAACTAGGTACAGTGAGTGTTTGCTAGTATAATGGCTGAGTTTAAAAAAGTTTGAGTGTGCAATGCAGGCAGACGTGCTGCAAATAACGTTCCAATACTGTGAATAGACAAAAGTACAATAGCCACGTTTAGGATACAACTAGGTACACTGAGTGTTTGCTACTATAAATGGCTGAGTTTAAAAAAGTTTGAGTGTGCAATGCAGGCAGACGTGCTGCAAATAACGTTCCAATACTGTGAATTGACAAAAGTACAATAGCCACGTTTAGGATACAACTAGGTACAGTGAGTGTTTGCTAGTATAATGGCTGAGTTTAAAAAAGTTTGAGTGTGCAATGCAGGCAGACGTGCTGCAAATAACGTTCCAATACTGTGAATTGACAAAAGTACAATAGCCACGTTTAGGATACAACTAGGTACAGTGAGTGTTTGCTAGTATAATGGCTGAGTTTAAAAAAGTTTGAGTGTGCAATGCAGGCAGACGTGCTGCAAATAACGTTCCAATACTGTGAATTGACAAAAGTACAATAGCCACGTTTAGGATACAACTAGGTACAGTGAGTGTTTGCTAGTATAATGGCTGAGTTTAAAAAAGTTAGAGTGTGCAATGCAGGCAGACGTGCTGCAAATAACGTTCCAATACTGTGAATAGACAAAAGTACAATAGCCACGTTTAGGATACAACTAGGTACACTGAGTGTTTGCTACTATAAATGGCTGAGTTTAAAAAAGTTTGAGTGTGCAATGCAGGCAGACGTGCTGCAAATAACGTTCCAATACTGTGAATTGACAAAAGTCCAATAGCCACGTATAGGATGCCACTAGGTACACTGACTGTTTGCTAGTATAATGGCTGAGTTTAAAAAAGTTAGAGTGTGCAATGCAGGCAGACGTGCTGCAAATAACGTTCCAATACTGTGAATAGACAAAAGTACAATAGCCACGTTTAGGATACAACTAGGTACACTGAGTGTTTGCTAGTATAATGGCTTAGTAACAATGAGTTGTAGTGTGCAATGCAGGCAGACGTGCTCTGCAAATGTCTTTGCACTAGTGGGACTATAGCAAAGTCCAATAGCCACGTATAGGATGCCACTAGGTACACTGAGTGTTTGCTAGTATAATGGCTTAGTTAAAATGAGTTTGAGTGTGCAATGCAGGCAGACGCGCTATGCAAATGTCTTTGCACTAGTGGGACTATAGCAAAGTCCAATAGCCACGTATAGGATGCCACTAGGTACACTGAGTGTTTGCTAGTATAATGGCTTGGTTTTAATGAGTTGGAGTGTGCAATGCAGGCAGACGCGCTCTGCAAATGTCTTTGCACTAGTGGGACTATAGCAAAGTCCAATAGCCACGTATAGGATGCCACTAGGTACACTGAGTGTTTGCTAGTATAATGGCTTGGTTAGAATGAGTTGTAGTGTGCAATGCAGGCAGACGCGCTCTGCAAATGTCTTTGCACTAGTGGGACTATAGCAAAGTCCAATAGCCACGTATAGGATGCCACTAGGTACACTGAGTGTTTGCTAGTATAATGGCTTGGTTAGAATGAGTTGTAGTGTGCAATGCAGGCAGACGCGCTCTGCAAATGTCTTTGCACTAGTGGGACTATAGCAAAGTCCAATAGCCACGTATAGGATGCCACTAGGTACACTGAGTGTTTGCTAGTATAATGGCTTAGTTATCAGTTGGAGTGTGCAGAGGACAAGAGGGTACAGTGGCAGGATTGTGGTGCTCTGGGTAGAGGAATGGAAGCCTGCCTTTCTATTCCCTCCTAATGGTGAAATGCAGGTAGGAAATCCCTGACCTGGGCTACACAGACGCTGTTGCTGTTTGCAGGACCTGTCACCTATGGCTCTCTGACCCTGCCGGTTGGAGCCCTTAAAAGGACTGCTATAAAGTGCTCTCCCTAAGCTGTCTAACGCTGTGTATGCAGCGCATACAGCTGTATCGGCTATAGGACTCAGGAAGACGGAGCTGCGACAGTGATGTCTGACACCAAAGACGCAGAAGGCAGATAATGGCGTGCTGGAGGAAAATGTCCGGTTTTATAATGCAGGGACATGTGACATGCAGATCCTATCACACATGCCGTTGCTTCTCTGGCTCAAAGTCCACTTAGCTGTGTGTGTGTCTGGGATTGGCTGACATGCTGGCCCGCCCCACAAGACGCGCGCGCTTAGGGAAGGAAGACAAGAAAAAAAAAAAAAAAAAAAATGGCGATCGCCATTATAGAAACAGCAGTGATCTGAAGGCGCTGTTCACGCACACTATACACTGAAATGTGATAATAGTTTGATTCACAGAGTGACTTACACTATTACAGCAGAAACCAAGCTATGATTTAGCTGTTTTTTGGCTGCTAGAACCGTTCTCGAACGTTTCTAGAACTACCGAGCTTTTGCAAAAAGCTCGACTTCTAGTTCGATCTAGAACATGCCCCAAAATCACTCGAGCCGCGAACTGGAGAACCACGAACCACGAACCGCGCTCAACTCTAATCTCAAGAAAAATAACCTTATGACAGAGTATCAACATGGGTTTATGAGGGATCGATCCTGTCAAACTAATTTGATCAGCTTCTATGAAGAGGTAAGTTCAAGTCTGGACCAGGGAAATGCAGTGGATGTTGTGTATATGGACTTTTCAAAAGCTTTTGATACGGTGCCACACAAAAGGTTGGTACATAAAATGAGAATAATGGGGATAGGGGAAAATATGTGTAACTGGGTTAAAAACTGGCTCAGTGATAGGAAACAAAGGGTGGTTATTAATGGTACGTACTCGGACTGGGTCTCAGTTCATAGTGGGGTACCACAGGGGTCAGTATTGGGCCCGCTTCTTTTCAACATATTTATAAATGACCTTGTTGGGGGCATGCGGAGTAGAATTTCAATATTTGCAGATGATACTAAACTCTGCAGGGTAATCAATACAGAGGAGGATAATTTTATATTACAGGGAGATTTATGTAAATTGGAGGATTGGGCTGAGAAGTGGCAATTGAAGTTTAATGTAGATAAATGTAAGGTCATGCACTTGGGTAGAGGAAATAAAATTTATAATTATGTACTTAATTGTAGAGCACTGGGTAAAACAGACACAGAAAAAGACTTGGGTGTATGGGTGGATGGTAAACTTCACTTTAGTGGACAGTGTCAGGCAGCTGCTGCCAGGGCTAATAAAATAATGGGATGTATTAAAAGAGGTATGTGTTCATGAAAAAAATATAGTTCTACCTCTGTACAAGTCACTAGTGCGACCGCACTTAGAATACTGTGTACAATTCTGGTCACCGATATATAAGAAGGATATAGCTGAACTGGAGAGGGTGCAGAGAAGAGCGACCAAGATTATTAGAGGAATGGGTGGGCTGCAATACCAAGACAGGTTATTAAACTTGGGGTTATTTAGTTTGGAAAAACGAAGGCTTAGGGGGGATCTAATCACAATGTATAAATATATGAGGGGACAGTACAGAGACCTTTCCAAAGATCTTTTTACACCTAGGCCTGCGACTGGAACACGGGGGCATCCGCTACGTCTTGAGGAAAGAAGGTTTAATCATAATCACAGACGAGGATTCTTTACTGTACGAGCAGTGAGACTATGGAACTCTCTGCCGCATGATGTTGTAATGAGTGATTCACTACTAACATTTAAGACAAGATGTCAATACCCTGTCATTAAGATTTTATGACAGGGTATTGATCCAGGGAACTAATCTGATTGCCGGATGTGGAGTCAGGAAGGAAATTTTTCCCCATTGGAACTTGTTTGCCACATTGGGGTTTTTTTGCCTTCCTCTGGATCAACATGTTAGGCTACGGGTTGAACTAGATGGACTTAGAGTCTCCCTTCAACCTTAAAAACTATGATACTATGATACTATGATACTATGATTTGTATAATTTTAATTATTATGTCTTACTATATTACACAGAAAAAGACAGTCCTGACATTATCAGCATGACACTGTTTGCTCATGATTGGTCATTATCATGCAGGGGAGAAAAAGTACACAACACAATAAAAGAATCTATGCAGGGGAGAAAAAGTACACACCACAAAATAAGAATCTAGGCAGGGGAGAAAAAGTACACAACACAAAAGAAGAATCTAGGCAGGGGAGAACAAGTATACACCATGTGAGGTAGCGCGGTCGGCTGCGCAGCAGAAGACACGGGATCCAGGCATTAAGTTTCACAGCACACGGTGTTTAATGTCCAAACAAAAATCCACAGCAATATACATGTCTCTCCAGCAGAGACTCAGGGAGTTGTGATCACTCCCTCACACCCGGCACACCTGCCCCTCGTTCCTGTTTCCATTTAACCCTTCCTTCAGCCTGTAGGGAAACAGCATTAACCCTAGAGTGGATTTACTTTCTATCATGGAGTGAGCACAACCGGGGCGAGACATACCGGCCATCATAGATAACCCCGGTCACAGTCTCACATACCCCCCCCTCAGTTCAAGCGAGCGGGGTTGAACTCCTGCCAGCAAACACGGGCCGCGGGACAAGGCATCGGCGTTGCCCTGCAACCTACCGGCCCGGTGTTCAACCGTAAACCGGAAGTTCTGCAGAGAAAGGAACCACCGGGTAACCCGGGCATTCCGTTCCTTGGCGGACCTCATCCAGACCAGTGGAGAGTGATCCGTCACCAAGCGAAACTGCCGTCCCAGCAGGTAATAGCGTAGGGACTCCAAGGCACACTTGATCGCCAGGCACTCCTTCTCCACTACGCTATAATTCCGCTCGGGAGGGGTGAGCTTCCTACTTAAGAAGGTGACGGGGTGTTCCTCCCCCTGAACCACCTGAGACAGCACTGCCCCCAGGCCGACCTCTGAGGCGTCAGTCTGTACTATGAACTCCTTCCGGAAATCAGGGTGTACGAGAACGGGCTGTCCGCACAGGACCCCCTTCAGGGCCCGGAAGGAGTCCTCGGCCTGCGGAGTCCAGCGTACCATGACGGACTTCTTGCCTTTGAGAAGGTCCGTCAAGGGGGCTGATAGTCCCGCAAAATCCTTTACAAACCTCCTGTAGTACCCCACGATACCCAGGAAGGCCCTAACCTGCTTCGTGGTCAGGGGTCTAGGCCACTTCTGGATCGCCTCAACCTTGTTAATTTGGGGCTTAATCACTCCTTGGCCTATCACGTAGCCCAAGTAGCGGGCTTCCGTGAGTCCCAACGCACATTTCTTGGGATTGGCTGTCAATCCGGCTGTTCGAAGCGCGTCCACCACCGCTTGTACCTGTTCCAAGTGGGTCTGCCAATCGGAGCTGTAAATAATGATGTCATCAAGGTACGCTGATGCATACGCCTGGTGGGGTTCCAGCACCAAGTCCATCAACCTCTGGAACGTGGCCGGAGCGCCATGTAACCCAAAAGGCAAGACAACATAGTGGAAGAGACCCTCCGGCGTAACAAAAGCGGTTTTCTCCTTGGCGGACTCCGTCAGTGGCACCTGCCAGTACCCCTTGGTCAGGTCGAGCGTGGTGAAATATCGCGCCTGTCCCAGCCTATCAATCAGCTCATCCACCCGGGGCATGGGGTAGAGATCGAACTTGGATATTTCGTTCAATCTCCGGAAGTCATTGCAGAACCTTAAGGAGCCATCGGGTTTTGGTATTAGGACAATGGGACTAGCCCATTCACTCCGGGATTTTTCGATGACCCCCAGGCGTAGCATTGTCTTCACTTCTTCTGATATGGCTTGTCTTCGAGCCTCCGGCACGCGGTATGACTTCAGGCGTACCTTCAGGTGGGGCTCGGTGACAATGTCATGTCGTATCAGACTGGTCCTACCCGGCAACTCGGAGAAGACATCGGGGTTCTGCTGAACCAGCCGTCTGGCCTCTCGCCTCTGTTGCTTGGTGAGGGCTTCTCCGATCCTTACTTCCGGTTCGTCCTCTCCGGAGGTCGCTGAAGCCGGGAGTGAACGACCCGAAGAGGAGGGAGATGGGGGAAACTCAACCATCAGGCTTTCCCGTTCCTGCCACGGTTTTAATAGGTTGACATGGTATATTTGTTCAGGTTTCCGCCTACCGGGCTGCAATACTTTATAGTTGACCACCCCGACTTTTTCCTTTATCTCGTAGGGGCCTTGCCACTGAGCCAGGAATTTACTCTCCGCCGTGGGGATTAATACCAACACCCGATCCCCGGGTTTAAAGGTCCGCACGGTGGCTTGTCTATTATAGCGGCCGCTTTGCGCGGCCTGAGCCTCCTGTAAATGCTCCTTCACAATTGGCATGACCGCGCTTATGCGGTTCTGCATTCCTAAAATGTGTTCAATCACACTTTTATGGGGGGTGGGCTCTTGCTCCCATGTTTCCTTTGCCAGGTCCAACAATCCCCGAGGATGTCGCCCGTATAACAATTCAAAAGGCGAAAACCCCGTGGATGCCTGTGGCACCTCTCGGATGGCAAACATCAAATAGGGAAGCATCATATCCCAGTCCTTCCCGTCTTTGGAGATCACCCTTTTTAGCATGGTTTTCAGGGTTTTATTGAATCGTTCTACTAACCCATCCGTCTGAGGATGATACACAGACGTACGCAACTGCTTGATCTGGAGTAGCCGGCATAGTTCTTTGGTCACTTTAGACATGAATGGGGTCCCCTGATCCGTAAGGATCTCCTTGGGCAACCCCACCCGGCAGAACACAGAAAACAACTCCCGAGCTATAAGCTTTGCCGCAGTATGTCTGAGAGGTATCGCCTCTGGATACCGGGTGGCATAGTCAACGATCACTAGGATGTGTTGGTGCCCTCGAGCAGACTTTACGAGGGGCCCCACCAGATCCATCCCTATCCGTTCAAAAGAGACTTCTATAATGGGTAACGGCACCAACGGACTGCGAAAGTGGACCAGTGGTGCGGTAAGCTGACACTCCGGGCAGGTTTCGCAGAACCGTTTTACCTCCCCAAAGACCCCGGGCCAATAGAACCTTTGCAATATTCGCTCCTGCGTTTTCTTGACCCCTAGGTGGCCACTCATCAGATGTTTATGAGCCAAGTCGAGGACCCGCCGGCGATACGGCTGGGGCACCACCAACTGCTCCACCCCCACGCCCCGTATTTCATCTACCCGGTAGAGTAAATCCTGTTTAAGAGCGAAATGGGGGTACCTTACCTGGGCACCGGGCAGCTGGGCCACCCCGTCAATTACTAACACCCTATTCCGGGCATGTATTAACGTAGGGTCCTGGAGTTGGGCTGTCCCAAACGCATCCGGGGATGCCTCCAAGTCCGGGATGGGCTCGACCGTCTCAGCCTCTCCTGCCAATACCTCTAGGGGCGACCTATCGGGTTCATATTCTGTCCCTATCATGGGGACCCCTACGGCAGGTGTCCCGGATTCAGGATTGTAGGGCTCAGGCCCCGGACTGACCAATATCGGAGGGGATCTAGGGGTTCCCTTCCATAAAGTCCAAAAATAGGGCAGATCCCGTCCTAGGATCACGTCATAAGGAAGAGTGTTAAGCAGTCCCACCTCATGTTGCACCTGACCGCAAGGTGCTGTGATGGTGACAATCCCCGTGGGATAGTCTCGGCGGTCCCCATGTATGCAAACCACCCCCACGGTACGTCCTGTGGCCTTTACTTTAGCCCTCAAGGTGGATCGCACAAGGGTCACTAAGCTTCCGGAATCCAACAATCCTGTAACCGGACATCCATTCACCTGTATTTGGCACAAGTGGGGCTCAGTCTCTGGGGGAACCAGGTCAGCGGTACACACCACCTGAGCATACATTGAACCCCGCCGGGTAACCCCACAATCCATGGGCTCCGTGGTCAGGGGACACTGGGCTTCCATATGTCCCACCCGCTGGCACCGCCAACATCTAATAGGGAAGGAAACCCCCTTGACAAGTTGTCGTTTAGGGTACATGGCCTTCCGGACCTCAGGAACGGCGGGCGCGGCCTCAGCCAGGATGGTAGCGGACTCCTGTACCGGTGTCGGCGGTGGGTCCTTGGCCCTAGGCTTGGAGGGGCCGGACCGACGGGCGGTACGCAAAGTCTCAGTGTCCCGTATCAAGTCCTGCGTAGCCACATGCCGCTCTACCAGGGACACTAATTGGTCCAGGGTACTCGGGTCACCCTGTCCTACCCACCGTTGAACGGTGACGGGTAAAGTGCGCACAAAACGATCCACTACTACCCTTTCCACCATTTGCGCCGGGCTCAGAGTGTCAGGCTGCAACCACTTTTTTACAAGATGTAATAAGTCATAGGCCTGGGAGCGTACGGGTTTGGCTTCCTCATAGAACCACCGATTTACCCGCTGAGCCCGTACATAGGTATTCACCCCCAACCGAGCCAGTATTTCGGCTTTCAGGGTCACATAGTCAATGGCGTCCTCGGTACCGAGGTCCAGGTACGCTTTTTGGGGTTCCCCCGTCAGATAGGGTGACAATACCTCAGCCCACTGGGGGGTCGGCAGCTTTTCCCGCTCGGCCACCCGCTCAAACACTGCCAGGAACGCTTCCACATCATCCCCCGGGGTCATCTTTTGCAACGCTTGTCTCACCGCTTTCCGGACGCTGCCGTCGTCACCCGGTCCCGGGGTTGTTGCTGCCGGTCCGGCACGGATTGACTTGGCCAGGAGAACCATCTGTTCTTGGTGCCTTTTTTCCTGCAATTTCAAGGATTGCTGGTGCTGTTGCTGCTGTTGCTCCAACGTCCGGAGCAGGTGGGTATTCACCTGTTGTTGCTGTGCATTAGCCTCTTGTTGTTGTGCATTAGCCTGCTGCTGCTGTGCATTAGCCTGCGCCAAATGCCTTAGTATGTCCTCCATGGCGTCGCTGGGTTTGGGCCGTAGTATAGCTGCTTGAATCCAGGACATGTGCTACCGGATCACCAGAAAAGGAAGTACACCTCACCGGGCTGGCATGCCCGCATTCTCCACCATATGTGAGGTAGCGCGGTCGGCTGCGCAGCAGAAGACACGGGATCCAGGCATTAAGTTTCACAGCACACGGTGTTTAATGTCCAAACAAAAATCCACAGCAATATACATGTCTCTCCAGCAGAGACTCAGGGAGTTGTGATCACTCCCTCACACCCGGCACACCTGCCCCTCGTTCCTGTTTCCATTTAACCCTTCCTTCAGCCTGTAGGGAAACAGCATTAACCCTAGAGTGGATTTACTTTCTATCATGGAGTGAGCACAACCGGGGCGAGACATACCGGCCGTCATAGATAACCCCGGTCACAGTCTCACAACCACAAAATAAGAATCTAGGCAGGGGAGAAAAAGTACATACCACAAAAGAAGAATCTAGGAAAGGAAGAAAAAGTACACACCACAAAAGAAAAATCTAGGCAGGGGAGAAAAAGTACACACCACAAAAGAAGAATCTATGCAGGGGAGAAAAAGTACACAACACAAAAGAAAAATCTAGGCAGGGGAGAAAAAGTACACACTACAGAAGAAGAATCTAGGCAGGGGAGAAAAAGTACACACCACAAAAGAAGAATCTATGCAGGGGAGAAAAAGTACACACCACAAAAGAAAAATCTATGCAGGGGAGAAAATGTACACACCACAAAAGAAAAATTTTTGCAAGGGAGAAAAAGTGCACACTACAAAAGAAGAATCTATACAGAGGAGAAAAAGTACACACCACAAAGAAGATTCTAGGCAGGGGAGAAAAAGTACACACCACAAAAGAAGAATCTATGCAGGGGAGAAAAAGTACACACCACAAAAGAAAAATCTGTGCTGTGGAGAAAAAGTAGACACCACAAAAGAAGAATCTATGCAAGGGAGAAAATGTACACACCAAAAAAGAAAAATCTATGCAGGGGAGAAAAAGTACACACCACAAAAGAAGAATCTATGCAGGGGAGAAAAAGTACACAACACAAAAGAAAAATCTATGCAGGGGAGAAAAAGTACACACTACAGAAGAATAATCTAGGCAGGGGAGAAAAAGTACACACCACAAAAGAAGAATCTATGCAGGGGAGAAAAAGTACACACCAAAAAAGAAGAATCTATGCAGGGGAGAAAACGTACACACCACAAAAGAAAAATCTATGCAGGGGAGAAAATGTACACACCACAAAAGAAAAATCTATGCAGGGGAGAAAAAGTACACACCAAAAAAGAAGAATCTATGCAGAGGAGAAAAAGTACACACCACAAAAGAAAAATTTTTGCAAGGGAGAAAAAGTGCACACTACAAAAGAAGAATCTATGCAGGGGAGAAAAAGTACACACCACAAAGAAGAATCTAGGCAGGGGAGAAAAAGTACACACCAAAAAAGAAGAATCTATGCAGAGGAGAAAAAGTACACACCACAAAGGAAAAATTTTTGCAAGGGAGAAAAAGTGCACACTACAAAAGAAGAATCTATACAAAGGAGAAAAAGTACACACCACAAAGAAGAATCTAGGCAGGGGAGAAAAAGTACACACCACAAAAGAAGAATCTATGCAGGGGAGAAAAAGTACACACCACAAAAGAAAAATCTGTGCTGTGGAGAAAAAGTAGACACCACAAAAGAAGAATCTATGCAAGGGAGAAAATGTACACACCACAAAAGAAAAATCTATGCAGGGGAGAAAAAGTACACACCACAAAAGAAGAATCTATGCAGGGGAGAAAAAGTACACAACACAAAAGAAAAATCTATGCAGGGGAGAAAAAGTACACACTACAGAAGAAGAATCTAGGCAGGGGAGAAAAAGTATACACCACAAAAGAAGAATCTATGCAGGGGAGAAAAAGTACACAACACAAAAGAAAAATCTATGCAGGGGAGAAAAAGTACACACTACAGAAGAATAATCTAGGCAGGGGAGAAAAAGTACACACCACAAAAGAAGAATCTATGCAGGGGTGAAAAAGTACACACCAAACAAGAAGAATCTATGCAGGGGAGAAAAAGTACACACCACAAAAGAAAAATCTATGCAGGGGAGAAAATGTACACACCACAAAAGAAAAATCTATGCAGGGGAGAAAAAGTACACACCAAAAAAGAAGAATCTATGCAGAGGAGAAAAAGTACACACCACAAAAGAAACATTTTTGCAAGGGAGAAAAAGTGCACACTACAAAAGAAGAATCTATGCAGGGGAGAAAAAGTACACACCACAAAGAAGAATCTAGGCAGGGGAGAAAAAGTACACACCAAAAAAGAAGAATCTATGCAGAGGAGAAAAAGTACACACCACAAAGGAAAAATTTTTGCAAGGGATAAAAAGTGCACACTACAAAAGAAGAATCTATACAGAGGAGAAAAAGTACATACCAAAAAGAAGAATCTAGGCAGGGGAGAAAAAGTACACACCACAAAAGAAGAATCTATGCAGGGGAGAAAAAGTACACACCACAAAAAAAATCTGTGCTGTGGAGAAAAAGTAGACACCACAAAAGAAGAATCTATGCAAGGGAGAAAATGTACACACCACAAAAGAAAAATCTATGCAGGGGAGAAAAAGTACACACCACAAAAGAAGAATCTATGCAGGGGAGAAAAAGTACACAACACAAAAGAAAAATCTATGCAGGGGAGAAAAAGTACACACTACAGAAGAAGAATCTAGGCAGGGGAGAAAAAGTACACACCACAAAAGAAGAATCTATGCAGGGGAGAAAAAGTACACACCAAAAAAGAAGAATCTATGCAGGGGAGAAAAAGTACACACCACAAAAGAAAAATCTATGCAGGGGAGAAAATGTACACACCACAAAAGAAAAATCTATGCAGGGGGGAAAAAGTACACACCAAAAAAGAAGAATCTATGCAGAGGAGAAAAAGTACACACCACAAAAGAAACATTTTTGCAAGGGAGAAAAAGTGCACACTACAAAAGAAGAATCTATGCTAAAACCTCTTTGGTAGAAAGGGAAAATAGCATATAAAACTTGTAACTTAATATCTCTGCAAAGGAGATGATTTTTTAAATATTATTTTAATTTTTCACTAAAAACTATGTTTTACTCAGGTCTTACTGCTGCCACTATTATATGATATTACCAGTTACAAACCCTTTATTGTTATTTTTTCTGTATATTTCAAAGATTAGAGCTATATCTCATTCACTCAAATATGTAGAAAACTGAATATATTTTTTATAGTTAAATACATCTGAAAGACTATGATACTATGATACTATGATTTGTATAATTTTAATTATTATGTCTTACTATATTACACAGAAAAAGACAGTCCTGACATTATCAGCATGACACTGTTTGCTCATGATTGGTCATTATCATGCAGGGGAGAAAAAGTACACAACACAATAAAAGAATCTATGCAGGGGAGAAAAAGTACACACCACAAAATAAGAATCTAGGCAGGGGAGAAAAAGTACACAACACAAAAGAAGAATCTAGGCAGGGGAGAAAAAGTACACACCACAAAAGAAGAATCTAGGCAGGGGAGAAAAGGTACACACCACAAAATAAGAATCTAGGCAGGGGAGAAAAAGTACACAACACAAAAGAAGAATCTAGGCAGGGGAGAAAAAGTACACACCACAAAATAAGAATCTAGGCAGGGGAGAAAAAGTACACAACACAAAAGAAGAATCTAGGCAGGGGAGAAAAAGTACACACCAAAAAAGAAGAATCTATGCAGGGGAGAAAAAGTACACAACACAAAAGAAGAATCTAGGCAGGGGAGAAAAGGTACACACCACAAAAGAAGAATCTATGCAGGGGAGAAAAATTACACACCAGAAAAGAAAAATCTATGCAGGGGAGAAAAAGTACACACTACAAAAGAAAAATCTAGGCAGGGGAGAAAAAGGACACACTACAAAAGAAGAATCTATGCAGGGGAGAAAAAGTACATACCACAAAAGAAGAATCTAGGAAAGGAAGAAAAAGTACACACCACAAAAGAAAAATCTATGCAGGGGAGAAAAAGTACACACCACAAAATAAGAATGTATGCAGGGGAAAATAATTACACACCACAAAAGAAGAATCTAGGGAAGGGAGAAAAAGTACACACCACAAAAGAAGAATCTAGGCAGGAGAGAAAAAGTACATACCACAAAAGAAGAATCTAGGAAAGGAAGAAAAAGTACACACCACAAAAGAAAAATCTAGGCAGGGGAGAAAAAGTACACACCACAAAAGAAGAATCTATGCAGGGGAGAAAAAGTGCACAACACAAAGGAAAAATCTAGGCAGGGGAGAAAAAGTACACACCACAAAAGAAGAATCTATGCAGGGGAGAAAAAGTACACACCACAAAAGAAAAATCTATGCAGGGGAGAAAATGTACACACCACAAAAGAAAAATTTTTGCAAGGGAGAAAAAGTGCACACTACAAAAGAAGAATCTATACAGAGGAGAAAAAGTACACACCACAAAGAAGAATCTAGGCAGGGGAGAAAAAGTACACACCACAAAAGAAGAATCTATGCAGGGGAGAAAAAGTACACACCACAAAAGAAAAATCTGTGCTGTGGAGAAAAAGTAGACACCACAAAAGAAGAATCTATGCAAGGGAGAAAATGTACACACCACAAAAGAAAAATCTATGCAGGGGAGAAAAAGTACACACCACAAAAGAAGAATCTATGCAGGGGAGAAAAAGTACACAACACAAAAGAAAAATCTATGCAGGGGAGAAAAAGTACACACTACAGAAGAATAATCTAGGCAGGGGAGAAAAAGTACACACCACAAAAGAAGAATCTATGCAGGGGAGAAAAAGTACACACCAAAAAAGAAGAATCTATGCAGGGGAGAAAAAGTACACACCACAAAAGAAAAATCTATGCAGGGGAGAAAATGTACACACCACAAAAGAAAAATCTATGCAGGGGAGAAAAAGTACACACCAAAAAAGAAGAATCTATGCAGAGGAGAAAAAGTACACACCACAAAAGAAAAATTTTTGCAAGGGAGAAAAAGTGCACACTACAAAAGAAGAATCTATACAGAGGAGAAAAAGTACACACCACAAAGAAGAATCTAGGTAGGGGAGAAAAAGTACACACCACAAAAGAAGAATCTATGCAGGGGAGAAAAAGTACACACCACAAAAGAAAAATCTGTGCTGTGGAGAAAAAGTAGACACCACAAAAGAAGAATCTATGCAAGGGAGAAAATGTACACACCACAAAAGAAAAATCTATGCAGGGGAGAAAAAGTACACACCACAAAAGAAGAATCTATGCAGGGGAGAAAAAGTACACAACACAAAAGAAAAATCTATGCAGGGGAGAAAAAGTACACACTACAGAAGAAGAATCTAGGCAGGGGAGAAAAAGTACACACCACAAAAGAAGAATCTATGCAGGGGAGAAAAAGTACACAACACAAAAGAAAAATCTATGCAGGGGAGAAAAAGTACACACTACAGAAGAATAATCTAGGCAGGGGAGAAAAAGTACACACCACAAAAGAAGAATCTATGCAGGGGAGAAAAAGTACACACCAAAAAAGAAGAATCTATGCAGGGGAGAAAAAGTACACACCACAAAAGAAAAATCTATGCAGGGGAGAAAATGTACACACCACAAAAGAAAAATCTATGCAGGGGAGAAAAAGTACACACCAAAAAAGAAGAATCTATGCAGAGGAGAAAAAGTACACACCACAAAAGAAAAATTTTTGCAAGGGAGAAAAAGTGCACACTACAAAAGAAGAATCTATGCAGGGGAGAAAAAGTACACACCACAAAGAAGAATCTAGGCAGGGGAGAAAAAGTACACACCAAAAAAGAAGAATCTATGCAGAGGAGAAAAAGTACACACCACAAAGGAAAATTTTTTGCAAGGGATAAAAAGTGCACACTACAAAAGAAGAATCTATACAGAGGAGAAAAAGTACACACCACAAAGAAGAATCTAGGCAGGGGAGAAAAAGTACACACCACAAAAGAAGAATCTATGCAGGGGAGAAAATGTACACACCACAAAAGAAAAATCTATGCAGGGGAGAAAAAGTACACACCACAAAAGAAGAATCTATGCAGGGGAGAAAAAGTGCACACCACAAAAGAAGAATCTATGCAGGGGAGAAAAAGTACACAACACAAAAGAAAAATTTATGCAGGGGAGAAAAAGTACACACTACAGAAGAAGAATCTAGGCAGGGGAGAAAAAGTACTCACCAAAAAAGAAGAATCTATGCAGGGGAGAAAAAGTACACACCAAAAAAGAAGAATCTATGCAGGGGAGAAAAAGTACACACCACAAAAGAAAAATCTATGCAGGGGAGAAAATGTACACACCACAAAAGAAAAATCTATGCAGGGGAGAAAAAGTAGACACCAAAAAAGAAGAATCTATGCAGAGGAGAAAAAGTACACACCACAAAAGAAAAATTGTTGCAAGGGAGAAAAAGTGCACACTACAAAAGAAGAATCTATGCTAAAACCTCATTGGTAGAAAGGGAAAATAGCATATAAAACTTATAACTTAATATCTCTGCAAAGGAGATGATTTTTTAAATAATATTTTAATTTTTCCCTAAAAACTATGTTTTACTCAGGTCTTACTGCTGCCACTATTATATGATGTTACCAGTTACAAACCCTTTATTGTTATTTTTTCTGTATATTTCAAAGATTAGAGCTATATCTCATTCACTCAAAATATGTAGAAAACTGAATATATTTTTATAATTAAATACATCTGAAAGACTTTCCAAAAATATTGCTAAAAATTGCATACAGTGGGGTCCTAAGAATCCTAAAATATTCTTTATTAACATCATTCCAGTTAACAGTCAGAGAACATTTTCCATCAGTATACTATAAATGAATGCATGTTATAGACTGCTGATGACCTGGCTAGAAAACTGCATGAAGTGTAAAATCAGTTCTTTTCCAGTATTTTTCCAAGCTGGACATAATCTTTAGCAACTGTCATTTTCTATAAATGTGTTGGGCTACAATATTCTTCAATTTGCTAATGTACAAACAGAAAAACATACACAGACTATGCAATTTAATGGGTAACGCCAGGGACAAGAAGTCTGTTTATTCCCCGGACATTTATAGATAAGTTGTCTCGATAATGTCACTTGTTGGTAATTGAGCCTGCATGCTTATAGAGATGCTGCGATATACATACAAAAATGTCAGGAAATAGAAATAATTGGAAGGAAATTAAAGGAATACTTAGATCCTGTTCAGTTGAAAATCTGACACAATTAACACATGGATGGTAAGGAGATGTTATTATCTACAGAACCATGACAACTTAATAGCAGGTCTTCAAACATCTTTCTTTTCCTGTTATTAGTGCTCCAAACTGGGTAGGATGACGAATTCTTACAATGTACCATACTCAGCCCATACTCCGAAAATAAAAAAAAGAAGTACAATGTTTAAAGCTGCACTTCTCCTCCTGTGCGTCAGCTCATTATATCATGAATGTCATCTTTACTTGTTTACATTAAGACTTACTTAATAACATGGGGCTAATAGCACACATTGCATGTATTGCATAGCATAAACGGCAGTAACCAGTCATTCATTCATTAGACTCGTGATGGTTGCTATGGGTTACAAGCGATTTTCTTATAAATTTCGGAGCACTCCATTCTGTATGACAAAGATAATGATATGTGTAACAAATGGTGGTCTTACTGGTTAATTTAAATATTTAGATTATATTTAGATACTTATTAGGGATGATCGAAAATCACAAATATTTGGCAATATTCGGTTTCGCGAATATCCGACGAATAGGTCGCCGCTATGCAAATATTTGATATGCAATGTAAGTCTATGGGAAGCCCGAATAGTTGCTATTCGGCAACTATTCGGGTTTCCCGTAGAATTACATTGTGCATTGAATATTCGTAAATAGTCGAATAGTGGCGACCTATGGGCGTAGCCGAATATTTGAGGTATTCGATCATCCTTAATACTTAGGTTTACTGCTATGTTTAAAATTAGAAATAGAAAGGCTAATACCCATGAATATGAGGCACGTTCCATGGAAAAAAATGAGCACAGTAGGTGAACAGCTCACCTGGTGAAGTTGTACCAAGTGAACAACAACTACGCAGGTTAAATGAAAAACAAATGCTAAACCCTTTCACCCCCCGGCGATTTTCCATTTTTCATTTTGCTTTTTTTGCTCCCCTTCTTCTGAGAACCGTAACTGATCACAACTCTGATCAGCAGAAATGCTGTGTTCCTGTTGTAGCCGCTGCTCTGTCGGCTGTAACAGGAACAACATCATGATAGCAACAGGAGTTATCAAATGACCCGTCACTATCAGGGCAACCATCAGCTCCCCATCCCATAATTGTGTCACAGGGCTTCTGATGGTGATTTCCCTGCTGCGGCCATTTAAATTGCACTGTCACATTTTGACCGCGTGATCTAAGGGGTTACAGGTGCAGGTGGATCGCAGATCCACCCGCACTTGATAGGCACACATGTCTGCTGTTCAAATCAGCAGACATGTGCAGAAATCACCGCTGGCTCATCGCAGCAGCGAATGTGATTACCCCTTCATGATTTAGGGCGTACCGGTACAACCTTGGTCATGAAGGGGCTAAAGGGGTTTTCCCATGGCCAAAGTTATTTTAATGTTGATTTTAATCAATGTATCTTAGAAAAATAATTATTTTTACAATTGGTTGTATTTAAAAAAAATGTTCCTGTGCTCAGATAATCTCATATATGTGCCCCTGCTATGTACTGTGTACTGGATGTGTCTGACTTTACAGGGACATGGTCTGATCATACCACATCTCCTGGGCAGGGGAAGAAGTAAGAGAATATACAGATAGCACAGAATAGCATCATAGATGATTCTTTTTGTGAAGTAAAGCATTTCCCTGCCTGTTTTTTAAAAATAATATTTTACCTCATAGAATAAATTGCGACTCCATGCTGTAATATCTGCATACTTTATTACATTCTCACCTGCCCAAAAGATGTGGTATGATCACACCGTGTTTCATGCACGGTCAGACACGGCCATTACACAGTACATAGCAGGGGCACATATGTGATTATCTCAGCAAGGAGCATTTTTTTGAATACATTCAATTGTATAAATTATTATTATTATAACATCTATTGATTAAAATCAACTGAATGGTGTTCATAGGAAAACCCTTTACGAAAGGGAGCATTCCATGTGTGTCCAACGATCCAAATTGTGAAAAAAAAGATAATGTGCAGAGGGCGTTGTATTTGGAAGAGCTTGTATTTAAAAACTTGTTTCCATCGAAAGTAAGAGATTAGGCTCATATCAATGGCTGCAACAATTTACACTTAGGTTTACAAAGGTAGAGTCACTACATATTTCGAAGCCACAACAGATTCTTCCTTATGTGAATCCACTTGGAAATGAGTAGTGACTTTATCTTTGTATACCTTAATACAAAAGTAAGGTTTTTCCATGTGGAGAGTAATATGCCTGGTCTGGAATGTCAGTGTAAGGAGACATATAAGCCACGCAATGATTCTCTGGGAAATTAAATATGCAAATTGCCTCTTCAGGGAGAAAGAGGACTTGAACTCCAGTGCCACCTTTTGGAAGTAGCAATTCTAAAAGATCCCAGGCTTAAACCTCTCAAATAGCCAAACTGTATATCATACTTTGCACTGACAAGGGGCATTACCTCTAAACACAATGTTGGGAAATAGAAATTCTGGTTTGGTCTTTACCCCAAATCATGCTGCAAGGCTCCTTATAGGGTCGAAATTGAAGAGGCACTTTGGATGTTTAATTTCCCAGAAGAGAACTAAAAGGCATTTAAGTCTCCTAATACTGCCATGCCAGACCTGACATCTAAGGGGTACTTTGCACACTACAACATCGCAAGCCGATGGCAGTGATGCCGAGTGCGATAGTCCCCGCCCCCGCCGTAGCAGCGATTTCTTGTGATTGCTGCCGTAGCGAACATTGTCGCTACAGCAGCTTCACATGCACTCACCTGCCCTGCGACGTAGCTCTGACTGGCGACCCACCTCCTTCCTAGGGGGGCGGGTCGTACGGCATCACAACAACATCACACGGCAGGCGGCCAATAGAAGTGGAGGGGCGGAGATGAGCGGGACGTAAACATCCCGCCCACCTCCGTCCTCCCGCATAGCCGGCGTGAGCCGCAGTGACGCAGGTAAGGAGAGGTTCCTCGCTCCTGCGGCTTCTCACACAGCGATGTGTGCTGCCGCAGGAACGAGGAACAACATCGTATCGTCACTGCAGCGGCATAATTGAAATGTCAGACCCTACACCGATGATACGATTACGGCACTTTTGCCCTCATTAATCGTATCATAAACGATTTACACACTACGATATCGACAGCGACGCCGGATGTGCGTCACTTTAGATTTGACCCCACCGACATCGCACCTGCGATATCGTAGTGTGCAAAGTACCCCTAACTCTCCATAAGAAGAAAGCTTACCTTTAAATCCTATTCTTAAGCCTCTTAACTAGCACTGATGAAGAGAAATGCAAAAAACAAAAACTGTGTCTGCAATTTGAGATTTTGGTGGTGCTTTTATGCTAGGTCATTGGCAAAAGCTCATTAAATAGTGGTAATTGACTTTCACACTTGTTACTTCCAAAAGGTGGCACTAGATTTTAAGTCCTCTTCTACTCAGAAGAGGCAATCAAGAGGCAATCTGTTTATGAAATAAAAGTTGTTACAGTGAATGAAGTTAACTTAATATTTTACTTTCGGTAGGCATGAATTTTTTAATTATTAGTTCATGCAACTGCAGCACCGTTAGGAAATTATATATACTAATATACATATCAATATTTTACTACTACAGTTGAGTGGATCAATGCATGGGACTTCAGTCCATCGGCCAGATCAAAAGTCTTCAGTAACTAGATGGGAAGATTGCCAATCTCTTTCCTCCTGGGATCACTGGAATGGGTTTTGATTAGCTAGGCCGGCGTGGCATTGGTTTTGAGACATGATGATCAGATGACGTTGCACTAAATCAGCTAATCAAAAGCCATGACAGGGATTTTGGAAGGAAAGAGATGGTCTTACATTCCAGGGAGCTTCTGTCCAGCAGTCAAAGACTACTAACAGCTGATGGACAAATAAATCGACCAAACTCTACTTACTACAAATGTTTCTTGAAATGTTTGACCCTTATTAAAAAATGTTCTTCTATAAGCTTAAAACGTTCTTCTCTAAACTGAGTATTGTGCATCCTTCCTGGATTCAGAGCTGGTTCTCTGCCGCTTCCCCCACTCTTTGTTGTATGAAGCACTTTAGTCATGTGAACAGTGCTGCAGCCAATCAGTGAGCTCAGTGGCTCTGCCCATGTAATGTTAAGGGCTGCAATGTTTACTGATTGGCTTTTGACAAGACAAGCAACCGAGACCAGGGGAGCGGTGGAGATCCAGCTCTGGACATTGGGAGGATGAGTGTGATGCCCTGGACCCCAGGGGTCACAGGTCACAACACTCACCACATACACCCCCACACTAGGAAGGTACCACCAGTCAACCACAAAGACCTGATTGCCTCCCTTAGTGTTAGACAGGCACACCAGGTGGGCGGAGTCAGGTGGAAAGACATGCCCCCCGAGGAGTCTGCTGGCCTGAGGCAGGAAAACAGTAAACAGATGGTTCAGACAGTCAGTGCAGTGCAGTGGAGTCAGAGAGTTCTGTGCAAACAGGCAGGCAGACGGCAGTGGACGCCTGCAGGAGACCGGCAATACGACCAGCGGAACCGTAAGGGACCGGGACAGGGTAGAAGCCCGCCGGAACCGAACCGGGGAGCTAACTGGATACCGGAGCACCAGGCAGGGTACCAAGACCCAGACTAGGCTATATGCCACCACCATAGTCAGATTAACTGATTGCGGTCTGGACCTCAGGGGTTCATTCCCACCAAAGTCCCGATTGAAGGCAACAGCCCAACCCGTCCAGATAGTAGCCACCGCCAGAGGCAAGAGATACAAGGGCCAGTATCTGTGGGCAACAGGGGCTCCTACAACGCATACATGCCGGGGAGCGGACTACCAGTGCCCAGGCACAGTGGTCACACTACAAACACAGGTGCAGGAGAAAGGCGGACATTGCCAACCCGACTAGGAAGCTGCAGCCGGCTGCGGGCCCCGTTCATTCCTCCATTTTGTTTACCAGTGACTCTGTGTGGTTTAATCATGAGTACAACAGTGCCATCAGGCACCGCACCGCGCTGCACTGCAACACTGCGCCATGCACCCCTGACCACAGCCCGACCGGGCCCTGGGTTCAACATCCCCTACTCACGGAGGGGTCAACACCTTGCTGCGCCACTATACTGCTCCTGGGAGTCCCTGTACCTTCACCGCAGCGGTGGTGTCCACCATCACCACAACCCGTGGCTGGCGTCACGAACAATCATCCAAATAACCAAATACCCGCATCCCTCGTGTGTAACGCCAACCCCCCTTGCAGTGCGACATGACCCCCGTGTCCGTGAGAGGCTCGAGCCACCACCCGTAGAACGCGAGCACGGATCCGAGTGGCTCGGCGGTCGCAGCCGAGGCCGCGGGGCAGTACACATCGACTCTTCTGGCGTCACGAACAAAATAGAACCAGCCTACTTACTGGTAGACGTGCGCTTTGTGGTTCCCGTCAGCGGCGTCCCGCTGAAAAATCTAAAGATCCGCCATCTTGGGTGCGAAAGTTTCACGCTCAAGTCGTCTTCTCCGAGCAGTGAAGGCGCAAAAGTGAAGCCCCGTCCCCAAAGGGAGAAGTGCTGTAGAAAGTCCAAGGGGGGAACGGGAAGAAGATGTCCGTGCCTGCCGGAGGCTGCTGCTGATGCCCGCGGGAGAGGAAAAACGAAAATGTCAGCGTCCCAGGAGGTGAGCAGAGCAGCGCCCGTCACCGGAGCAGCAGGGCCTGATGGTAAAGCAGCTAGCCAGCGAGCTGCTCCCGCTCCGGTCGCAGGAGCGGAGGTCCCGGGGATGCCAGCAAGCCCAGCGGCACCCACCGGAGGACCCGCCCGTGCTGATGACCCCGCAATGGTAACGGAGCAGGCACCGGTAGGCCGCCCAGCTGCACCCGAGGGGCCGGAATCAGAAAGCGGCGACTCCGATAGCAGCATCCCGGTGGCCACGTATATCCCACGAGACGGCGGGAATGGCTACCGAATTGCTTTGTCGCCCCGGGCATATTATGCGCTAGCACTGGATGAAGTGGATACGGATTCCGTCTCAGAAGAGGAGTCCCCACCCGCCGTGCTGGTCCCGGTTTGCAGGCGTTGCGGCTTACCCGGGCACTTCGCTAGAGTGTGCCCCAGCGGTGCCGAACCTTAAAGCTGCAGAACGATTCTTGAAGTTCAAAGTTGATGTTATAAAGTTGAAGTTTTAAAGGTCCCGTTCCTGCATTCCCGTCTTCCTTTGTTGAACGCCCCCCATGTTCCCGTGGAGCGCCATCCGGTACGCTGGGTGGAAGGAGCCAGACCCTGCCTGACTTGTTGAACACCGCCAGGGCCGGAACCTTGGTGGGCACCATCAGAGGTCGGAGCCCCTGGTGGAGGATGGCAGGGAGTTAGAGCAGCGAGGATGGTTCTACAAATGGAGCCCAGTCCACCGTACCCGCACTGCAGGCAGTGTAAGATGGGGCCTTGATTAACAGTGCCGCAGTGAGTGAGCGTGGCATTGGGGGACCCATGCTGCCCTGTGGTGAACAGGGGAAAGTGACTGGAAGAGGCTGCATCGGCAGCGGAGTTTCAAAGGTGTTTGTGGTAGCCCATTGGCTGTTGAAGTGCGTGTCCCCATTGGGACTGATGTTGTCCCCATTTCCCCCAAAAGACAAGACTGAGAACTTGCAATCCACCCAAAAACTATTGGGCTTGTAAATAGTGCCCAACTGCCCCTTCCCGCAATTGCCAGTCCCCGGAGAGGCTGGTTGGAGGAAGGACCCACAGCAGAGCAGGCTGGGGTCCGGTCACCATCAGGACCAGTGACCATCCTCCGGGTCAGGGGCCCCCTTGGACGTGGGGCCTCTGAAGGACTGCCGGGTGCGTAGTACCGTGCCCGTTCCCGCTTGGGTGGCCTGGGCCAGTTCCCGTTTTCCGGACTGGGGAAAAGGGGTGCTGCCTGTTTCTTAGGGGCAGCATCAAGGTTCAGGTTGCTTGGGTGGGAAAGCGGATGGACCCGTCCCCTATTAATGTTATTAAAATGTTTTCCCGTTTGCAACGGTTCAAGTGATGTGCCTCCCGCAAGGGTAGAAATGAAAAAAATGCTTTTGAATGTTTTACTTGTTATTTATCATTTCAGAAAAATAAAACCGGTGTGGACGGGCAGCCCGTGGACGGTCTACATTAAACAAAGGAGGAATGTGACGCTCTGAACCCCAGGAGTCACAGGTCACAACACTCACCACATACACCCCCACACTAGGAAGGTACCACCAGTCAACCACAAAGACCTGATTGCCTCCCTCAGTGTTAGACAGGCACACCAGGTGGGCGGAGTCAGGCATAAAGACACGCCCCCTGAGGAATCTGCTGGCCTGAGGCAGGAAAACAGTAAACAGACGGTTCAGACAGTCAGTGCAGTGCAGTGGAGTGAGAGAGTTCTGTGCAAACAGTCAGGCAGGTAGACGGCAGTGGCCGCCTGCAGGAGATCGGGAATATGACCAGCGGAACCGTAAGGGACCGGGACAGGGTAGTAACCCGCCGGAACCGAACTGGGGAGCTAACTGGATACCGGAGCACCAGGCAGGGTACTCATACCCCGACTAGGCTATATGCCACCACCATAGTCAGATTAACTGATTGCGGTCTGGACCACAGGGGTTCATTCCCACCAAAGTCCCGATTGAAGGCAACAGTCCATCCCGTCCAGATAGTAGCCACCGCCAGAGGCCAGAGATCCAAGGGCCAGCGTCTGCGGGCAACAGGGGCTCCTACAACACATACACGCCGGGGAGTGGACTACCAGTGCCCAGGCACAGTGGTCACACTACAAGCACAGGTGCAGGAGAAAGGCGGACATGGCCAACCCGACTAGGAAGCTGCCACCGGCTGTGGGCCCCGTTCATTCCTCCATTTGGTTTACCAGTGACTCTGTGTGGTTTAATCATGAGTACAACAGTGCCATCAGGCACCGCACCGCGCTGCACTGCAACACTGCGCCCTGCACCCCTGACCACAGCCTGACCGGGCCCTGGGACCAACATCCCCTACCCACGGAGGGGTCAACACCTAGCTGCGTCACTACACCGCACCCGGGAGTCCCCGTACCGCAGTGGAGGTGTCCACCATTACCACAACCCGTGGGTGGCGTCACGAACAATCATCCCAAAACCAAATACCCGCATCCCCCGTGTGTAACGCCAACCCCCCTTGCAGAGCGACGTGACCCCCGGGTCCGTGAGAGGCTCGAGCCACCACCCGTAGAACGCGAGCACAGATCCGAGCGGCTTAGTGGTCGCAGACGAGGCCACTGGGCGGTACATGAGTATTGCTCAATTTGTTTTTTTTAGAGCTACCGCAGCTCATGCAGCAAAGTTTTCGGAATGGTGGCAATCCCTGTAACCTAACACACAATTTGTTAACTATATCATGTCTTTTAATATATTCCTTAAAAGAAGCCGGAGATCCCAACCTCAAATAAAATGTTATCTTAAAATAGCCAGAACAACACACAGTTCCCCTCAGCATGTAGGAGGGGTTCAAATGGCAAGAAGGTCACTTCTTAATTGATAACAGTCTGGTAAGCTGACCACTGTAAATCTGCAAAGACAGGGCAGCTACCAACAGAATATGGACCACCTCAGTACCACTGGGTCACAATAAATCACTGTTTTAATATGTGGAAAAAGTGGAATGGTCTCATCCAGAAACGATCCATCCACCTTTTATTCTAGAGGATCCTCATAGCACTCAGGGCATCCCAATGGTCCTTGCATGGACTGAGCATGTGGTCCCCTTATTAGGAAATGAGGTCCTGGTGTCCCCGTTCTCCCGACGCATTTCCTACATTAAGTATTCGTCAGGGGAGTTAACAACACGCACCAGTCCTAAGTTCACATGGACTGGGCAGAACATGCTGAAAACAAAAAAACAACACAATCAAAGTACTGAAAATGAAGGATCATATTACCCAGCAAACCGCTAGGAAGATAGCTGACAAGGACTCACCAAGCGGCAGCAGCGGGCCTTTCAAAACACTGTGGACCGCTATGCTGCTCCTGCCATTTTTAAATCCTTGATCAGCTGCCTGCGTGTGACGCTGCATCCACGCCGCCCCTCTCTTCCGGGACGCACAGTGGAATGCACGCTTGAAACGCACACGTCACTAAATGTGACGTTGCCGGCGCATGCGCAGATACTCACTACCATGGAGGGCACTGAGAGATGCAAATCGTCACGCCTCCTCACACAGTGCAGGAGGGCTTTAACCCATGAACGCCAGGCTATCACAGCGCTTAATACAATATGTAATCTGCACATAGAGCTGCATCGGCTCTAATGACTTAGAGCCGAAAATATAAGAAGGCAGAAAAAGCTGCCACTCACAAAAATACCAGATATATGGTGAAATATCAAGGCCCAGAGACCCTGACGAATACTTAATGTAGGAAACGCGTCGCGAGAACGGGGACACCAGGACCTCATTTCCTAATAAGGGGACCACATAGAATTTAGGGACAATAAAGCCTATAGCTTCTTTCTCTCCAGACCCCCTAGACCCAACGAGCCTGACAGCACCTCTTCTGATACTGACGCCTCTGACTTTGAGGGATGCGGTGGGGCCTCTAGAGGCAAGGGAAGGAATAAGGGTAGAGGTAAGGGCAATAACCGTTTTTTAGAACAAACGGGTTATTCCCTTCGAAACAGGCAGAAACCCGGACTTGCCTCCCTCCCCCTGGCCCCTCCCAAGTAATTAATTTGTCTAAGCATGAGTTGTCAGCCAGTGAAATGTCTGTTTTAAGTAAGGGTCTCACTTTCATGCCAACGTCAGACTTTTGTAGCTTTGAGGGTGTAAAGACCTTAATCTTTTTGTCCGTAAGTTAAAATGGAAGAAACATTTTATCAGGGAGGATAAAAAACAGAGCATGGAATTGGGTATCTCAGAGGACATTTTAGAAGATGTGAGGTTGTTGTACAGTATTAGTGAACCTGACCCGAACCTCAGTGGCCTGGGACCTTTTACTGACCTTAAGATGAAAAGTGATAAGATGTCCCCGGTGGTTAATGATATTGGCTCCATTGACATTTTTTGTAACCTGGTCACCAGGGACTTTGAACATCTAAACCTGGTGCATCCTTGCAACTTTAATCTCACTAAGCAAGAAATGGCGGGTTTGACATCCCTGGAAAAATCACATGATCTGATCATAAAAAAATCAGATAAAGGCGGGAATGTGGTCGTTATGGACATTGAGGATTACAAAAAAATGTGCCTTGATATTCTAAACGATGGAGGGAGTTATGGCAGACTTGTGCATAACCCTATGGAGTCTTTTATCCAGGAACTCAAAGATATTCTATTGACCGCTAAGGCCAATGACCTGATTGATAAGAAGGAGTTTGATTTTCTTCTTTGATTGTGTTGTTTTTTTGTTTTCAGCATGTCTTGCCCAGTCCATGTGAAATTAGGACTGGTGTGTGTTGTTAACTCCCCTGACGAATACTTAATGTAGGAAATGCGTCGGGAGAACGGGGACACCAGGACCTCATTTCCTAATAAGGGGACCACATGCTCAGTCCATGCAAGGACCATTGGGATGCCCTGAGTGCTATGAGGATCCTCTAGAATAAAAGGTGGATGGATCGTTTCTGGGTGAGACCATTCCACTTTTTACACATATTAAAACAGTGATTTATTGTGACCCAGTGGTACTGAGGTGGTCCATATCCTGTTGTAGCTGCCCTGTTTTTGCAGATTTAAGGTCCAGTCACACTAAGCAACTTACCAGCGATCCCAACAACGATAGGGATCGCTGGTAAGTTGCTAGGAGGTTGCTGGTGAGCTGTCACACTGCGACGCTCCAGCGATCCCACCAGCAACCTGACCTGGCAGGGATCGCTGGAGCGTGGCTACACGAGTTGCTGGTGAGCTCACCAGCAACCAGTGACCAGCCCCCAGTCTCCTAGTTACAGCACACATCAGGTTAATTAACCCGATGTGTGCTGCAGCTAAATGTGCACAGAGCAGGGAGCAGCGCACAATGCTTAGCGCTGGCTCCTTGCTCTCCTAGTTACAGCACACATCGGGTTAATTACCTGATGTGTGCTGCAGCTACATGTGCACAGAGCAGGAGCCGGCACTGACAGTGAGAGCGGAGGAGGCTGGTATCAAAGGTAAATATCGGGTAACCAAGGACAGGGCTTCTTGGTTACCCGATGTTTACATTGGTTACCAGCCTCAGCAGAAGCTGGCTCCCTGCTCACTGCACATTAGTTGTTGCTGTCTCGCTGTCACACACAGCGATCTGTGCTTCACAGCGGGACAGCAACAACTAAAAAATGGCCCAGGACATTCAGCAACAACCAACGACCTCACAGCAGGGGCCAGGTTGTTGCTGGATGTCACACACAGCAACATCGCTAGCAACGTCACAAAAGTTGTTCGTTACCAGCGATGTTGCTAGCGATGTTGCTTAGTGTGACGGGGCCTTTACAGTGGTCAGCTTACCAGACTGTTATCAAGTGACCTTCTTGCCATTTGAACCCCTCCTACATGCTGAGGGGAACTGTGTGTTGTTCTGGCTATTTTAAGATAACATTTTATTTGAGGTTGGGATCTCCGGCTTCTTTTAAGGAATATATTAAAAGTTACGTTTTATTTCTTGTACCCCGGCTGACTATTCTAATTGATGTGGTACCTTACCAGTGGCTAATTCTATAACTATATCATGTCACAATAGTTATGACAATACAGGAAGCTGTTACTGTATATTTAACCCTTTTAAGACCTGGCAATTTTTTTTGAGGGGGGGGGGGGCTATCACCTCCTTCTTTCAAGAGCCATAATGTATATAGTTATCCATTGGCATAATTGTATGTGGCCTTGTTTTATGCTAGATGGATATTTTTTTTTTGTGATACCATATTATGAACTGAAAAACTGTACAAAAAAAACGTTGGGGTTGAACTGATGAAAAAAAAAAATGCAATTCCCTTTTTTTAATTTTTTTGGTGGGAGGAGATATTTTTTATATGACATTTAGTATGCAGTATAGATGACTTGCAATATGATTATCCAGGTCAGAATGATTACCGTGATACCAAACTGATCAAATTCCTTTTTATGAGGGCTTATTTTTAGCAGGATGAGTTTTAGTTTTTATTAACCCTTTCACAAAATCTGTGACACATGTACGTTCAGGTAATAAGCAAGTATATGGAGTGGACTCACAAGAGGTTATATTCAGCAGGTAATGGCTGTGTTTTATAGCCAGGACCTGTCTGTAAGGACGGAGTCACACTTACAAGAGACTCGCACGAGTCTCGCATCGCATTCCATTACCCGTCATGGCTGCACACTCTCCTGACAGGAGCGGGTCGTCTGCATGTATTTCTGTGCAACTGAGACGCTCCGGTGCGGATAGCATCAGGCCATGCCAGGCGATGCCGATGCGAGACTCGTGCGAGTCACTCATAAGTGTGACTCAGGCCTTAAAATCACATGTGGAGCTGCACCCCACCCACTTGTTAATCTATTAAATCGCAATTCTTAACCTACTAAATCCCATTGTCAAACTCTGACAGTGGAATTTAACATGTGCCAACATGGGGGCATGCCAATTTAAGTGATCATTGGTAATCACCTGTATGTAATTGAAGGTCGCCGATGGCTTGCTAGGACACCAAGGGGCCTGCTGAAGACCTCCATGCGTCATCTCAGTGCTCCTTTGAAACTTGCCTGTCACTGAGCTTCAAAGGAAACTTATTTTTACTATACAGTGCCTACAAGTAGTATTCAACCCCCTGCAGATTTAGCAGGTTTGATAAGATGCAAATAAGTTAGAGCCTGCAAACTTCAAACAAGAGCAGAATTTATTAACAGATGCATAAATCTTACAAACCAACAAGTTATGTTGCTCAGTTAAATTTTAATAAATTTTCAACATAAAAGTGTGGGTCAATTATTATTCAACCCCTAGGTTTAATATTTTGTGGAATAACCCTTATTTGCAATTACAGCTAATAATCGTCTTTTATAAGACCTGATCAGGCCGGCACAGGTCTCTGGAGTTATCTTGGCCCACTCCTCCATGCAGATCTTCTCCAAGTTATCTAGGTTCTTTGGGTATCTCATATGGACTTTAATCTTGAGCTGCTTCCACAAGTTTTCAATTGGGTTAAGGTCAGGAGACTGACTAGGCCACTGCAACACCTTGATTTTTTCCCTCTTGAACCAGGCCTTGGTTTTCTTGGCTGTGTGCTTTGGGTCGTTGTCTTGTTGGAAGATGAAATGATGACCCATCTTAAGATCCTTGATGGAGGAGTGGAGGTTCTTGGCCAAAATCTCCAGGTAGGTCGTGCTATCCATCTTCCCATGGATGCGGACCAGATGGCAAGGCCCCTTGGCTGAGAAACAGCCCCACAGCATGATGCTGCCACCACCATGCTTGACTGTAGGGATGGTATTCTTGGGGTCGTATGCAGTGCCATCCAGTCTCCAAACGTCACGTGTGTGGTTGGCACCAAAGATCTCGATCTTGGTCTCATCAGACCAAAGAACCTTGAACCAGTCTGTCTCAGAGTCCTCCAAGGGATCATGAGCAAACTGTAGATGAGCCTTGACATGACACTTTGAAAGTAAAGGTACCTTACGGGCTCGTCTGGAACGGAGACCATTGCGGTGGAGTTACGTTACTTATGGTATTGACTGAAACCAATGTCCCCACTGCCATGAGATCTTCCCGGAGCTCCTTCCTTGTTGTCCTTGGGTTAGCCTTGACTCTTCGGACAAGCCTGGCCTCGGCACGGGTGGAAACTTTCAAAGGCTGTCCAGGCCGTGGAAGGCTAACAGTAGTTCCATAAGCCTTTCACTTCTGGATGATGCTCCCAACATTGAAGACAGGTAGGCCCAACTCCTTGGAAAGGATTTTGTACCCCTTGCCAGCCTTGTGACCCTCCACGATCTTGTCTCTGATGGCCTTGGAATGCTCCTTTGTCTTTCCCATGTTGACCAAGTATGAGTGCTGTTCACAAGTTTGGGGAGGGTCTTAATTAGTCAGAAAAGGCTGGAAAAAGAGATAATTAATCCAAACATGTGAAGCTCATTGTTCTTTGTGCCTGAAATACTTCTTAATACTTTAGGGGAACCAAACAGAATTCTTGTGGTTTGAGGGGTTGAATAATAAATGACCCTCTGAATAAACTTTTCACACTTTAAAAAAAAGAAAGAAATAACATTCTTTTTTGCTGCAGTGCATTTCACACTTCCAGGCTGATCTACAGTCCAAATGTCACAATGCCAAGTTAATTCCGAATGTGTAAACCTGCTAAATCTGCAGGGGGTTGAATACTACTTGTAGGCACTGTATGTAATTCTGTGGCATTGCTGAATATAGCACAAATAATCACACGTACGCAGCTTCAAGTCCTCTAAGGAAATTATTAAAATAGTGAATTTTTTTTTAAAAACTATGAAAAAAATACAAAAATATAAAAGTTCATATAATTCCTCTTTTGCCCCATTAAAAATAAAGATAATAAAAATACACAAATGTAATATTCAGAAAAGACTGATCTGTCAAAATATAAACATAATTAACCTGATCGGTTACCACTGTAAGCAAAAATAAGTCAAGAATGCCAAAATTAAGTTGTTTGGCTGCTGCAATACCACAAACAACTTAACAAGAGATCAAAATTTAAAGCTGAGGACAAAGAATACAAATAGAGTCTTACAAGATATTAAATTAGCGGTGTGTACAGTATACACTCAATTTGTAGGGTTGTGAAGGTCACAACCACTAAGAAAGCATAAAAGATAATGGCGTCTGCCGCAGCCCCATGTGAAGGAATCTTCAGTGCTGGAGAGAAGAAGTGGGGGTTAATGCCGCACTGTCGAGAAGTAAGGAAAAAAAATTGTTGATTTGATAATAAAAATTTATTCCATATGTCAACACGTTTCAGGGCTCAAGACCCCTTCTTCAGGACCAAAAAAAATGAAAAATCAACAATACATCTGTCTTGTATTGTTGATTTTTCTTCTGTTTTGGTCCTGAAGAAGGAGTATTGAGCCCTAAAACGTGTTGACCTATGGAATAAAACATTTTTATTATCAAATCAACAATTTTTTTTCCTTACTTGGCGACAGCGCTTCCTTAACCCCCACTTCCTCTCTGCAGCACTCATGAGATCAAAATGTCATTCCTTTCCCAAAATGTAATGTCCTTATGCCCAGTTAAAAATAAGACATCACAGAGCTACATCGACAGAAGAATGAACACATTACTGGTTTTGGAAAATGGTGACCCAACCCCCCCAATTTTTTTATGTACACTTCATTCTGATTTTTTTTGTATATATATATATATATATATATATATATATATATAAAAAAGGACTTTTTCATCATTGTAATTACAATTATGACAAGATTCTTATTTCAAGGTCATTTCTAGCACAAAATGTACACTGTAACAACAATTTACCCAAAACATGTCAGAATTGTGTTTTATTTCACAATTTCTTCCCATTTGGATTTTTCCCTGTTTTCCAGTACACAGTGGTAAATGGATGGTATTATTCAAAAGTACAACTTGTACTGCAAAAAATTAGCTTTCTGTCTTTATGGACAGAAAAATAAAAAAGTTATGACTCAGGGAAGAAGGGGAGGGAAAAACAAAAACACAAAAATGGAAATTGGCCGACTGGGGAAGGGATTAATATGATTATGGAGTACATTATTTTAGTAGCTTTTTATTGTATTTTGTTTAGGCTGGCATGTGGTGACTAAAAAAGAGCCAAGCTCTCTATATAGCTCATTTTGACCACTATTTATTTTTAAGGGATTGCCATAAGTAGTGTAGTTGAGTATTGTCTTCAGCTTTGTAGCGAAATCTAATAGAAAATTGATGGAATGGAAGTCAAGCAAACTGTCACGGGTGTGTCTTGCATGACAGACAGTCCTGTAGTTTGCGGCTGTAGAATGTAGGGGCATTTAGTGTTTACAAGCTGCTCCCTAACTTTCCTTTTTTCTTTCTTTGGGGTTTATGCCTTTCTCTTTAGAACCCTGTGGATTTACTCACCTTTTCAGCTGTTAATCTTCAGCACTTCTCTTTGTGTCTTTAAATACCTTCATTCCCCTTATTCTGTGCTGGTGATAGGTCTGATACCCTTAAAAAGTCTTCAGTTCAAGCAGTCATGTTGTATTCATCTGGAGAAAATTTGTTGTTGTTGCAGTTATCTTCCTGATTCATCTGGAGACAAGGTATTCCTTTACTTTCATGCTGTTTGTGATCCCTGTGTTTTCTTTAGAGCTTAATGGGGTTGACTAAGCACTCATCCCATCCGTTTCTTACTTCGGGCTTATTTCAGTGTTCTGCCTTCGTCCACGTGTGAGCTGTGTGGACTCCGGCATACAGCTAACCTTCATCCACTGTTTCAATAAACAGACTGTGTTGCCTTTAAGTCTTTATTTATTAAATGATGATGGATAGGTGGATGATCATAAGAAATGGATGATTGATTGGTAAAAACTATAACAAAAGATACAAATCCATATCAGTACAGGCATATCACAAATAACAGAATGACATACATAGTAGTACTGGTATTTACAGAATCTGCATAACATAGAGAGTAGTGATGAGCGAGTACTAAAAAGCTCGGGTGCTCGAAGCTCGGGCCGAGCCTCCCAAGATACTCGTGTACTCGGCCCGAGCACCGAGCCCAATGTTATCCTATGGGAGACCCGAGTATTTTTGTGAAATGACCCCCCGGCAGCATGTAGAAACCCTAAAAATGTCACAAAAGTCTCAGAAGAGTGCTCAAATGACATGGCATCAGCATGGGGAAGACCCCTTGAAGCATTTATCACTCAAAAGTCACAGCTGTGAACAATTTTGTCCAAGTTTTACGCCATTTTTACGGACTCACCAGAAAACCTTCCAAAATGACACCAAAATGAATTTTCATGGCGGAAATGTTAAGGGCACATACCCAATAGTGAGATAGAGCTGGTGTATGTTACCTTTTGAGATTAATACATGAAAGATTTTACGTGAAAACCTTGTGTGGCACTCCGATGTCCAAAACGCATGTTTTGTGCTTTTTACTAACGATGTCGGTCATTTTTTTTTTCATTCTATCTCCCGTCGGTCTGTCTCTCTCTGTCTTGTCTGTCCCCCTCTCACAGTCTGTCGGTCAGTTCCCCCCCCTCTCTCTTACTTACCGTTCCCCGATCTCCGGCGCGGCGCTGCACGGCTGTTCAAACTCCGGTGGCTTTTCCTCTTTTGAAAAAGCCGGCCGCTCATTAATCAATCTCGTATTCTCTGCTTTCCTGCTTTTCTGCGCCTATGATTGGTTGCAGTGAGACACGCTCCCACACTGAGTGACAGCTGTCTCACTGCACCCAATCACAGCAGCCGGTGTGTGTATACTGTGCAGTGAAATAAATAATTAAATAATTAAAAAAAACGGCGTGCGGTCCCCCCAATTTTAATACCAGCCAGATAAAGCCATACGGCTGAAGGCTGGTATTCTCAGGATGGGGAGCTCCACGTTATGGGGAGCCCCCCACCCTAACAATATCAGTCAGCAGCCGCCCAGAATTGCCGCATACATTATATGCGACAGTTCTGGGACTGTACCCGGCTCTTCCCGATTTACCCTAGTGCGTTGGCAAATCGGGGTAATAAGGAGTTAATGGCAGCCCATAGCTGCCACTAAATCCTAGATTAATCATGTCAGGTGTCTCCCCGAGATTCCTTCCATGATTAATCTGTAAATTACAGTTAAAAAACACACACACCCGAAAAATCCTTTATTAGAAATAAAAAACACTAACAAAGTCCCTCATTACCAATTTATTAACCCCGACAAACCCTCCATGTCCGGCGTACTCCACAGTCCTCCAGCGTCGCGTCCAGCTCTGCTGCATGGAAGTGACAGGAGCTGCAGAATACACCGCCGCTCCGGTCACCTCCACGCAGCTAATGAGATGAGTATAGCGATCAGCTGAGCTGTCACTGAGGTTACCTGGATCCAGCGGTGGATGCAGCGGTGGCCGCGGGTAACCTCAGTGACAGCTCAGCTGATCGCGCTACTCACCGCCGCTCCAGTCAGCTCCATGCACCAACTGAGGTGAGTATAGCGATCAGCTGCTGTCACTGAGGTTAATCGCGGCACCGCTGGATCCAGCGGTGGCCGGGAGTTACCTGACTGACAGCAGCTGATCGCGCTATTCCCTTCATTAGCTGCGTGGAGGTGACCGGAGCGGCGGTGTCTTCTGCAGCTCCTGTCACTTCCATGCAGCAGAGCTGGACGCGACGCCGGAGTCCGTGGAGTACGCCGGACATGGAGGGTTTGTCGGGGTTAATAAATTGGTAATGAGGGACTTTGTTAGTGTTTTTTATTTCTAATAAAGGATTTTTCGGGTGTGTGTGTTTTTTAACTGTAATTTACAGATTAATCATGGAAGGAATCTCGGGGAGACGCCTGACATGATTAATCTAGGATTTAGTGGCAGCTATGGGCTGCCATTAACTCCTTATTACCCCGATTTGCCAACGCACTAGGGTAAATCGGGAAGAGCCGGGTACAGTCCCAGAACTGTCGCATATAATGTATGCGGCAATTCTGGGCGGCTGTTGGCTGATATTGTTAGGGTGGGGGGCTCCCCATAACGTGGAGCTCCCCATCCTGAGAATACCAGCCTTCAGCCGTATGGCTTTATCTGGCTGGTTTTAAAAATGGGGGGAACCGCACGCCGTTTTTTTTAATTATTTAATAAATAATAATAAATAATTATTTAATAAATAATTAAAAAAAACGGCGTGCGGTTCCCCCCATTTTTAAAACCAGCCAGATAAAGCCATACGGCTGAAGGCTGGTATTCTCAGGATGGGGAGCTCCACGTTATGGGGAGCCCCCCACCCTAACAATATCAGCCAACAGCCGCCCAGAATTGCCGCATACATTATATGCGACAGTTCTGGGACTGTACCCGGCTCTTCCCGATTTGCCCTGGTGCGTTGGCAAATCGGGGTAATAAGGAGTTATTGGCAGCCCATAGCTGCCAATAAGTCCTAGATTAATCATGTCAGGCGTCTATGAGACACCCTCCATGATTAATCTGTAAGTTACAGTAAATAAACACACACACCAGAAAAAATCCTTTATTAGAAATAAAAACACACACATATACCCTGGTTCACCACTTTAATCAGCCCGAAAAAGCCCTCCTTGTCCGGCGTAATCCAGGATGATCCAGCGTCGCATCCAGCGCTGCTGCATGAAGGTGACCGGAGCCGCAGCACACACAGCCGCTCCGGTCACCTCCACACAGCAAATGAACACAGCCGCGCGATCAGCTGCTGTCACTGAGGTTACCCGCGGCCACCGGTGGATGCAGCGGTGGCCGCGGGTAACCTCAGTGACAGCAGCTGATCGCGCGGCTGTGTTCATTTGCTGTGTGGAGGTGACCGGAGCGGCTGTGTCTGCTGCGGCTCCGGTCACCTCCATGCAGCAGCGCTGGATGCGACGCTGGATCATCCTGGATTACGCCGAACAAGGAGGGCTTTTTCGGGCTGATTAAAGTGGTGAACCAGGGTATATGTGTGTGTTTTTATTTCTAATAAAGGATTTTTTCTGGTGTGTGTGTTTATTTACTGTAACTTACAGATTAATCATGGAGGGTGTCTCATAGACGCCTGACATGATTAATCTAGGACTTATTGGCAGCTATGGGCTGCCAATAACTCCTTATTACCCCGATTTGCCAACGCACCAGGGCAAATCGGGAAGAGCCGGGTACAGTCCCAGAACTGTCGCATATAATGTATGCGGCAATTCTGGCCAGCTGCTGACTGATATTGTTAGGGTGGGGGGCTCCCCATAACGTGGGGCTCCCCATCCTGAGAATACCAGCCTTCAGCTGTATGGCTTTATCTGGCTGGTATTAAAATTGGGGGGACCGCACGCCGGTTTTTTTAATTATTTATTTATTTATTTTACTGCACAGTATAGACAAGCCCACCGGCTGCTGTGATTGGGTGCAGTGTGACACCTGTCACTCAGCGTGGGGGCGTGTCTCACTGCAACCAATCATAGGCGCCTGTGGGCGTGGAAAGCAGGGAATATGAGATGACTGTGTACAGAGCACAGCGCGCCGGCCGGTATAAAGGCTCGGTCACGCTGTGCGGGCCGGCCAATCACTGCAATTCCACAACTAACAGGGCTGTGGCATTGCAGTGGTCTGCCAGCCAATCCCTGCATGAGGGCTGGCTCTCAAAAGAGCGCCAACATGCAGGGATGACGACCACGAGTAAAGCACGAGTATTGCAAAATTACTCGGTACCCGCCGAGTAGCCCGAGTACAGTGATACTCGTGCGAGTACCGAGTAGTTACAAGCATGCTCGCTCATCACTAATAGAGAGCAATGCATATGACTGAACACAACATTTACACTACTGAAGCTGCCCTACACCTGCTCTGCATGTATCACGGCCTATGTAATCTGAGTAGAGCCACTGCCACTTCACAGTGCCTACATAACAACTGTACACATATTCCAACACAAATATGTAGTCTAGTACAATGATTCCTACCGGGATCCATTAGTCAGGAGAAACGATTGAAGAAAGGGAGCTGGAGCCGGCCATAGCACCTCTGAATCCTATGGAGACACCAAGACATCTGCGTCTCCAACTCAGTAAGGGAAGGGAAAAGGGGCGGTCCAAGGAAGTATCTTTTCCTTAAAGCAACAGGCTCCAACTACAGAAATACTGTAGAGATGTATGAGGAAAACATAAGAAAGCCAACAGTGACCTCTTGTGGGCAACAAACGATATTACCCTTATCCTATTTAATGAATAGAAGACAGAACACTCCCCGCTTGGCGTTAACCAATGCCACTATTGGACTCCTGAGGGGATAACAACAACACAAGTTCAGTGACTGGTCTGGTGAACAGTTTGTTCTCTCCGAGCTTGCTCACTCTGACCTCTACCTTGCGTACTCTCCCATCCTTGCTGGGAAAGGGTTTGGTGACTAGGCCGAGTGGCCACTCATTTCGGTGTGATTGACTGTCCTTTACAAGTACCACATCGCCAAGTCTGATGTTTGGATGGTCTTTCTGCCATTTTGTTCTGGTTTGCAGAGTAGAGAGATATTGTTTCCTCCATCTGTCCCAAAAGGCATTGGACACGTTTTGTACTTGCCTCCATTGTCTTCTGTAGAGGTCTTTCTCGGTGAATTCTCCAGGTGGAGCTCCTGGGACACAGGTTTTCTGTGTAAGTAACATGGCAGGAGTAAGAACTGTTGAGTCTCCAGATTCTCCAGAAAGAGCTGTCAATGGCCTAGCATTCATGATAGCTGTAACTTCGGCCAAGAACGTAGTCAAGCTTTCGTGGGTAAGTCTGGTGTTTGCTTGCAAGAGGATAGAATCTAGAATCTTGCGTGCATTTCCTATCATTCTTTCCCAGGTGCCTCCCATGTGCGAAGAGTGTGGCGGGTTGAAGGTCCAGGTGCATCCTTGCTCACCTAGGTACCTCTCTACATTTGTAATGTCTAGATTGGAAGGGATTTGGAGTTCTCTTGCTGCTCCAATAAAGTTTGTGCCTCTATCAGAACGAATGTGCTTCACAGGGCCTCTGATAGCAATGAAGCGTCGAAGTGCATTTATGAAACTTGAAGTGTCCATAGATTCTATTACTTCGATATGAACAGCTCTGACAGACAAACAGGTGAATAGAACTGCCCAACACTTTGCCTCGGCATGGACCTTCCTAGTGCGTCTTGTAGCTACGGACCAGGGGCCGAACACATCCAGTCCAACGTTGGTGAAAGGGGGTTCAGTACTGAGCCTGTCAGGTGGAAGATTAGCCATCTTCTGGTTTTGAAACATGCCACGAAGTTTGCGACACGTAACGCAGTTGAAGATGAGTTTGCTCACGCTTCTCTTCGCTCCGACTATCCATAGTCCAGCCGTTCGTAGACTCCCTTCGGTAAACAAACGACCTTGATGTCTCACCAAGATGTGATGATGTTGAATAAGCAAGGTTGTGACATGATGACGTCCGGGAATTATTACCGGGTGTTTCTCTGAGACTTCTACCTTAGCTTCTTGAATGCGGCCACCTATTCTCAGCAGCCCATCTTTGTCAATGAACGGGTCGAGTTTCCTCAACGCACTGTCTCTTGGAATGGGTAGTCCTTTGTCGAGATTGTCTATCTCCTTGTTGTAGGCTTCATTTTGTACAACATGGAGTATTGTAATCTTGGCTTTCTCTAGGTTGGGAGCAGTAAACGCATGCTTGCAGTGATGCCAACCTTTACTGCATCTCTGATTTGTTGGTAGTTCGGACTTGTAAAACTGAGTCACGTGTAGTAAAAAAGCGATGGCTCTAACAAGTGAGTTCCAGGTTGAGAATCTACTGAACCGATGAGATCCGAGGTGACGTCCTGAAACCACTGTATGAAGAGCTGACACTTGAGGACGAAGGTCTTCATCGACATCTGGATCCACCAGTTCGAATGTATCGGGCCTGCTGATGTAGGATGTTGTTCGGTACAGGAAGGCAGGGCCTGTGAACCATGTAGTGTCCTTAAGGTGACTTGGTGCAACGGATCTAGTCGCATGGTCGGCGGGATTGTGATGAGTAGATACGTAATGCCACTGATCAGGGCGAGTTGATCTTCTTATTCTCAATACCCGGTTGCTGACGTAGACATAGAAGCGTCGTGTTTCGTTGCAGATGTATCCTAGTACAACCTTGCTGTCAGTGTAGAACTCTGCATCTTTGATCTCCTGATTCATTCCATCTGAGATAAGTTCAGCCAGCTCTACTGCAAGGACGGCAGCACAGAGTTCCAGTCTAGGTATCGTGTGTTCAAGGAGTGGCGCCAGTTTTGTCCGACTCATGACGAACCCAATATGGATCTGTTCATTCACATCGGTGGTTTTAAGGTATACTACTGCTGCGATTGCTTTGACTGATGCATCGCAGAAGATACAAAGTCTTTGAGATTTGACTTCTGTGGATGGCACAGGAGCGTATGGTCGGTTCACATGAAGATCGGTCAAGGCCTCTAGAGACTTCCTCCACTCTGCCCACAGGTCTGCTTTTTCTGCCGGAAGTGGATCATCCCAATCAGATGTCTCTTGGGTGAAGTCTCTTAGCATCATTTTACCTTGGACGGTAACTGGTGCTACGAATCCCAGAGGATCGTACAAACTATTCACAAAGGAAAGGACACCTCTACGTGTGAAGGACTTTTCTTCTTTGTTGATCTGAAAGGTGAAGGCATCTGTCTTCAAGTCCCAAAGTAGTCCTAGGCTCCGTTGCATGGGAAGAGAGTCGATGCTCAGGTCTATGCCCTTCAGATCACTGGAATAGTCTTGAGAGGGAAAGGCTTCCATCAGTTCTCGGCTATTGGATGCAATCTTATGCAACCTTAAGTTGGACTGAGCGAGCATTTCTTGAGCTCTTTTTAGAAGACTGATTGCTGCCTCGTTTGTGGGTGTGGATTTTAAGCAGTCGTCTACGTAGAAATCCTTTTCCACAAAGGATCTAACATCCGACCCGTACTTCTCTTCACCTACTTTGGCGGAATTCCTGAGACCCTAGATAGCCACGGCAGAGGAAGGACTGTTCCCGAAGATATGTACCCTCATCCGGTACTCTATGATGTCTTTATCTGGGTCGTTGTCACGGTACCAGAAGAACCTCAGGTAGTTTCTGTGTTCCTTTTTGACGAGAAAGCAGTGGAATATCTGTTGGATGTCAGCCATAAATGCCACCGTATCTCTGCGGAAACAGAGTAGAACTTCTAAGAGTCTGTTGTTGAGGTCTGGGCCAGATAGTAGGACATCATTCAACGAGACGTCTTCGCACTTGGCACTTGAGTCGAACACCACTCTTATTTGGCCTGGCTTTTTAGGATGGTACACTCCGAAGATGGGTAAGTACCAGCGTTCCTCAGAGTCCCGTAGTGTAGGTGCGATCTCTGCATGGTTATTTCGGAATATCTTCTCCATGAAGGTAAAGAAATGCTCTCTCATCTCGGGAGACTTCTTGAGCTTGTGTCTGAGGGAGACAAATCGACTGTAGACCTGTTTCCTGTTGTTGGGTAGGCGTTGTCTCCGTGGTCGGAATGGTAAGGGTGCCACCCAGCTGTTCGACTTGTCTTTGGTTATTTCTTGGTCCATGATATCCAAGAACATCCTGTCTTCTATGGACATTGCTGTTTTGTTGTCCTCTTTGGTCCTGTGGAAGACTGTACAGCCTATGTGGTCTTGTTCGCCCTCACAAGCGTGGTCTTCGTTGGAAGGAACTGCGAAAGGACATGGCAGAGGAGTACTGCTTGGTAATTCCTTTACCAACAGACTGTTGTGACATGGTCGGAAGAAAGACGGACGTCCATTTTCTAGTGTGTTGGTGAGCATACTGTTGACTGAGGCTGGCTTGTGTGCTCCTCCTAGACAGACATCTCCTATTACGACCCATCCTAGGTCAAGTCTCTGCGCATATGGAGCGTTCTGGGAGCCGTTAATGGACTCTCTAGCCTTATGCACACGTAGCATGTCTCTTCCAAGGAGTAAGGCTATTGGAGCTTCTGAGTCCAGTTCTGGAATCAGGTGAGCTATACGCTTCAGATGGGGGTGATGAGCTGCTACCTCTGGTGAAGGTATCTCGGACCTGTTGTCAGGAATCTGGTTGCACTCCAGTATGGTAGGTAATGATAGGCAGGTCTGGCCATCTATGGATTCCACCTTGTACCCGCTTGCCTTCCTCCCCGCCGTCTCAACGGTACCTGAACATGTCTTCAAGGAGTAGGGAGAACCGGGGCCTGCAATGTTGAAACTGCTGAAGAAGATGGACTTGGCAAGAGACCTGTTGCTCTGATCGTCCAAGATCGCATAGATCTTAATTGCTTTGTCCCTGCGGCCTGCTGGGTAGACTCTGACAAGGCAGATTTTTGAACAGGACCTTCCTCCTGTGAGTCCTTTACAGATCTCCGTACATTGAGAGGTAACCACCGTGGTGTCTTCATCAGTGTTCTTCTGTTTTCCATCGTGTTCTTCTGCTTGCGGCAACGCTCGTGTAGGTGGTCCAGGGTGTAAGGCTGTATTGTGATCCGTGCTGTCACATTCTGCACATTTCACGCTAGCTTCGCAGTTCCTGGCCATGTGCGATGTTGCAGCACAGCATTTGAAGCAGATGTTGTATTCCTTGAGGAAGCCTTTGCGATCCTCTAGAGACTTCTCCCTGAAGGCTCTGCATTTTAGTAGAGGATGTGGTTTCCGGTGTAGAGGACACTGTTTACTGATATCCTGGGGTTTGTTCTCTTCTGGAGGATGCTTACTCTCTTTGTGAGCAGGACCTGAGGAGACAATGTTAGTTTTGTGGACCGCCACGGGTGTCCTACTGGGTTTGACACCGGGGGCGGTGGTACATGACAGAGTAAAATCAAAACTAGGGTCATTTCTGATTTTAGCTTGCTGAGCTACAAAACCTACAAATACGGCAAAAGGAGGGAATGGCGCGTTATGTGTTTGCTTATACCGTGAACCGTGTGAGACCCACTTTTCTTGTAGATTGTAAGGAAGTTTTTGCACTATCGGATTGACACCCCTAGCGGTATCCAAGAATGCCAATCCGGGCAAATCTCCTTCCTCTTGGGCAACCTGTAACTCTACTAGGAGATCGCTTAGCTCTCTTAGCCTTTGAAAGCCTTTGGGTCCTATCTTAGGGAAGTCATCAATTCTTTTAAACAGAGCATTTTCAATAACTTCTATGGACCCATAGCATTCATCAAGTCTCTTCCACGCCAAGTGTAGACCTTTGGGTGGGTTTTTAATGTTAATGTCTCTTAGTCTTTTGGCGTGTTCTACCGATTCACTACCAAGCCATTTTACCAGGAGGTCTAACTCCTCACTACAAGAAAGGTCCAAACCTCTTATGGTGTTCTGGAACGAGGCTCGCCACGACCTATAATTCTCGGCACGATCATTGAACTTTACAAGTCCTTTTGTGACCAGATCTCGACGAGCAAAGAACTTTGCAAAGTCCATGGTGGCTTGGTCAGTGCTGGTGCGAGCCGGTGTATGGTCGTGTCTATTGTGTGGTGTATCACCATACCTGTAGGGTGTTTCCGCCTTCGGAAAGTCAGCATAGTACCTCCCCGGAGAGGAAGGTGTCTCTTTGTGGTAAAATGGTGGTTGTACCTTCCGCCCTGTGGAATAGTAGTTTTGGTGAACCTCCTCGTGCTGTACACTCTCTTGCTTGAAGCGTAATTCGAGGTTGGATGGCTGGCCGTCTGCGTAGTCTGTTTGGTGAAGCACATCTGAGCTGTCGTCTATCCTGGAGTATTGGTAGATGTATTCTGCGACGCGCTGTGCTGGATCCTGCTGGTTTAGGTCCGGCCCAAGAACATCGCTACGTCTTCCTTCGGGTTGCTCTGCTGCTTCCAGGAACTCTGCCTTGGCTATTGCGGCCGCTGTCTCCTTTTCTACGGCAAGTCTTTCTAAAGTCAGTTGCAGACGTGCATTCTCTGCTTCTTGTTCTGATTGCAGACGTGCACTCTCTGTCTGTTTTAGTTTGAGTTGCATTTCCTGTTCAGCGAAGGAGGACCTCACTTTAGCTGCTTCGGCCTCAGCGCGGGCGACGGCAGCAAGCTCCCTAATTGAGGATTTAGTAGAGCTTGCCCGTGACCTTGTCTTCAGGGAAGACGCTCGGCTGACGGACATTGTGCACTTGGCTGCAGACTATTTTAGCGGGAAACAGAGTCTATTTGCGGACGGCCTTCCGCGTGGTGGAGAGTGGAATGGTGGTTTCTGGCGTACTGCGGTCTAGTCACTGCGGCTGTATGGTGGCTGCTGCGACATCCATATGCGGTACAGCGTGGATGTTAGCGGTCCCGTACTACAGCCTGCGACCGGCTATCTTTACTGGAGCTGGACTGCGCTCTTGTTCTATGTAGCTGTATGGCGGCTGCTGTAATACCCGTGTGCCGTGTAGCGTGGGTGTTAGCTGTCCCGTACAGTTCGTACAATCGCTGCCTGCGACCAGCAGCCCGTTTTTACTGGTCTGCCTTCGTCCACGTGTGAGCTGTGTGGACTCCGGCATACAGCTAACCTTCATCCACTGTTTCAATAAACAGACTGTGTTGCCTTTAAGTCTTTATTTATTAAATGATGATGGATAGGTGGATGATCATAAGAAATGGATGATTGATTGGTAAAAACTATAACAAAAGATACAAATCCATATCAGTACAGGCATATCACAAATAACAGAATGACATACATAGTAGTACTGGTATTTACAGAATCTGCATAACATAGAGAGCAATGCATATGACTGAACACAACATTTACACTGCTGAAGCTGCCCTACACCTGCTCTGCATGTATCACGGCCTATGTAATCTGAGTAGAGCCACTGCCACTTCACAGTGCCTACATAACAACTGTACACATATTCCAACACAAATATGTAGTCTAGTACAATGATTCCTACCGGGATCCATTAGTCAGGAGAAACGATTGAAGAAAGGGAGCTGGAGCCGGCCATAGCACCTCTGAATCCTATGGAGACACCAAGACATCTGCGTCTCCAACTCAGTAAGGGAAGGGAAAAGGGGCGGTCCAAGGAAGTATCTTTTCCTTAAAGCAACAGGCTCCAACCGCAGAAATACTGTAGAGATGTATGAGGAAAACATAAGAAAGCCAACAGTGACCTCTTGTGGGCAACAAACGATATTACCCTTATCCTATTTAATGAATAGAAGACAGAACATTCAGTGTTTGCCAGGGTCAGGAATCCAGCTTGGTGCATAGGTATGGAACCTTTCTAAGGTGGTGAGGGAAGCCAGGGGCCAGCGGTAGGTTTGTTTAGGGGTCACAAACAATCTCATCCTTCCCTAGACACAGAGTTTCTCTTCCCTTTCCTTCTGTTATTCTCTTGGTACTTCCCCATACTTTGCGAGACATTATAACTAGGGATGATCGAGTACCTTAAATATTCGGCTTCGTGAATATTTTCCGAATAGGTCGCCGCTATGCAAATATTCGATGTGCAATGTAAGTCTGTGGGAAGCCAGAATAGTTCCGAATAGTTGCTATTCGGGGTTTCCCATAGACTTACATTGCGCATCGAGTATTTGCGAATAATCGAATAGCGGCGATTTATTCGGCAAATATTCGCAAAGCTGAATATTTGAGTTATTCCATCATCCCTAATTATCAATAAGAAAAGGAAAAAAACCTGACACTTAAGTATTTTTTGTGGTTGTTGTGGGGTTTTTTTTTTCCATGGATCGCATTACTGTTCTAGCTGAGCAGCTTCAGGGTCTGTCCCTGGAGCTAGCCAACTTTCGGTTAGTTGTTTAGTAATTTGAGGGATTCTGCAGGTGGGCAGGCCCAGCCAGAGCTGAAGATGTAAATTGTACTTTAGGCTTCAGCCTTACTCCTCAGGGTATGAGGAGCAGTGGGTGGGGATTGGGATCTTAGGGTACCTTCACACTTTAGCGATGCAGCAGCGATCCGACCAGCGATCTGACCTGGTCAGGATCGCTGCTGCATCGCTACATGGTCGCTGGTGAGCTGTCAAACAGGCAGATCTCACCAGCGACCAGTGACCAGCCCCCAGCCAGCAGCGACGTGCAAGCGGCGCTGCGCTTGCACGGAGCCGGCGTCTGGAAGCTGCGGACACTGGTAACTAAGGTAAACATTGGGTATGGTTACCCGATGTTTACATTAGTTACCAGCGCACACCGCTTAGCTTAGCGCTGGCTCCTTGCTCTCCTAGCTACAGTACACATCGGCTTAATTAACCCGATGTGTAATGCAGCTACATGTGCAGAGAGCAGGGAGCCGCGCACACTGCTTAGCGCTGGCTCCTTGCTCTCCTAGCTACAGTACACATCGGGTTAATTAACCCGATGTGTACAGCAGCTACATGTGCAGAGAGCCAGAGCCGGCAGCACAGGCAGCGTGAGAGCTGCGGAGGCTGGTAACTAAGGTAAATATCGGGTAACCACCTTGGTTACCCGATGTTTATCTTGGTTACAGCTTACCACAGCTGCCGGCTCCTGCTCCCTGCTCGCTTCATTTGTCGCTCTCTCGCTGTCACACACAGCGATCTGTGTGTCACAGCGGGAGAGCGCCTTTGAAGAAAACGAACCAGAGCTGTGTGTAACGAGCAGCGATCTCGCAGCAGGGGCCAGATCGCTGCTCAGTGTCACACACAGCGAGATCGCTAATGAGGTCACTGCTGCGTCACAAAAAGCGTGACTCAGCAGCGATCTCGGCAGTGAGCTCGCTGTGTGTGAAGCACCCCTTACTGTTCCAGGGGGATCTGCAATCTTGGACTTTCTCTTTGCCACATGGCTCTGCTTGCCTTCTGTGGTGGATGGATTTTTGAGGCCTCAGGTCTCATCTATGATGATCCTGACCAAGTCTCTTTGACTGAGTCCAGGCTGCATCACCTCCAGCAGGGGGATAGGTCAGCAAAAAACGTATTGTTCAGAATTTTGCAGATGGGCCACCAACACCAAATTGAATGACCCAGCTCTTAGAAGCCAATTTTGTCAGGGACTGCCAGAAAAGGTTGAAGTGCTTTGGTGATTTATGAGGCCCATGAGTCCCTGGAGCTTGCCATGTCCATAGCCATATATGTGGATAGACACCTCTGAGATAGAATGGTTAGACTGCTTTCCACGGAGACTCTTTGTCGGGCAACACCTCATTGCCGGGAGGGCGATCTGAGGGTGAACCTTCCCCCATTGCTTTGGAGGAGTCCATGCAGCTACATGGAGCCACTACTTTGCATGTTTTCTCTGAGATGCGCAAAAATGCGGTAAAAATGGTCTGTCCTTCAGTTCCTAAACATAAAGGAATATCTGGAACTCGGCTAGCCCTTGATGGTCTGGGTACGGACATTCAAGGTGTGTGTTTGTATTCTACATGTAATTCTCAATTTGTCCTGACAGCAGTTGTGGTCCTAGAGAGCAGGACTGAGAAAGTGTCTGTGTTTGGGAAGTTTGCATGGTGGATGTTCAGTTTGTAAGGACTCACAGGCTTACCTGTTAACTAATCCTCTCTCCATCTATGCAATCGTCTCAGCGCCACTTGCTCAGGTACGCTCACACAGTATTGTACATTATATAAAACTGAGGGTCAGACCCCTGCATTTTGAAGTGATTTTGTGTTAAATGATGAAGGGCCTTCCCAATTTTATTGTACTGGGTCTACCCTGGTTGGTGACATATAATCCTATAGTGGATTGGTAATCATGGGAAATTGGGGAGTAGGAAAATTACTGTCTTAATAATTGCCTGAACCCTTTTCTCTTTGTGGTCTCTACAGAGACTTTACTTGCATTTTTGTCTGGTTTGGAGGATGTATTTCCAGAGAGGGGATGTCAGGATTTGCCTCTGCATAATGTATATGACTGTCCCATTAATCTGCTTCCTGGAGCAAAACTACTCAAGTCCAGACCGTATAATATTTCCGGCACAGAGAGACAAGCCATGAAAGATTACATTGCTGAGAGTCTGGAGAAGGGACATAACAGATCCTCCTGCCATTAACTATCCCTAAAAGACCATGTGCGCATTTATTCATGGATTTCATTACTATCCTCCTTTTGTCTTCAGGAAAGACTGTGGTTTTAGTATTTGTGGATAGGAACAGTAAGATGGTAAATTTCATCATGTTACCAGTACTTCCGAATGCCAAGACTCTGGCTCAGGTGTTCATCAATGAGATTATAAAGCTTCATGGGGTTCCTTCCGATGTGGTCTCATATCAGGAGGCCGAGTTTGTTTTCAAATTTTACAAAGCATTTTTTGTGTGACTGGGGGTGCAGTTGTCTTTTTCTTCTACCTTCCATCCTCAGTGGAATGGTCAGACTGAGTGCATAGTTTAAAATTTGAAAACTTACCTTAGGTGCTTCATCTCCAAGAACCAGGATGATTTGGCATGTTACTTACCATTGGCTGAATTTGCTTTTAAGAATCATCACCAGGAGTCTACTGGCAAGTCACAGTTCTTTGGTACATATGGTTTGCATCCCCAATTTGGTACCATTAGTGGCAAAGGGGACCTGGGAGTAACTGAGGAAGAGTGTTTTGCTTCATCGCTCTCTATGGCAAGAGGTTCAGAGTAATTTGAAGCTGATGGGAAACAGATTCAAACATATAACTGACAAACAAATGCTTTCCAGGTCCGGACCTAAGGGTGAATGACAATGTGTGATTGTCTAGCAGGAATATTAAGTTGAAGATTTTTTCCTGTAAGCTCCGACCTAAGTTTATTGGTCCGTATAAAGTAACTGCTGTAATTAACCCAGTAGCATTTTATCTGGAGTTACCACAGGCTCTTAGAATCCACAATGTGTCCACAGGTCACTGCTCAAAAAACCCAATCATGGTTGATGGTGATTTAGAGCTTCAAATAGTTAAGATGGTTGATTCTTGTTTTTACATTGTGTCCTTCAATACTTGGTGCACTGAAGGGGTTATGGTCCAAAAGAAAGGCTGTTGGATGTGAATACCACAAGGTTGGTTTGTTCATTTTATGCTTCTTATCTTGATAAACCTGGTTCTGAGCATGAGGAGACCACTCGTAGAAAGGAGGGGTTAGTGTCCTGGGTGGGTTGTGTATGACAGAAAGTCCTGTAGTCTTTGGCTATAGAATATCGCAGCATTTGGCTACACAAGCTGCTCTCTGACTTTCCCTTTTTCTCGGCTTTTCGTTTACCCCTTCCTCCTTAGGACCTTACAGATTTCCTCACCTTTTCAGCTGTTGATCATCAGCAATTCCCTTTGTGTCTTTAAGTACCCTCATCCCCCCTTCCTCTGTGCTAGTGATAGGTCTAATACCCTTAACAAGTCTTCAGTGCATGAAGTCATTTTGTATTCATCTGCAGAAATATTGTTGTTGTTGTTTCACTTCCTCTCCATGAGTCATCTGGAATTAAGTTATTAGTTTACTTTCCCACTGTTTGTAATCCCTGTGTCTTTTTTAGAGCTTAGTGGGATTGACTAAGTGCTCATCCCTTCCATTCCCTACCTATGGCCTATTTCAGTGTCAGTGTCAGCCAGGGTCAAGGTATCCGGCTTGTAGCCTATCTAGGGTAGTTAGGGAAGCCAAGGCCTAGTGGTAGGTTTGGTCAGGGGTCATCATCTCCCCGTTCGATTTCATTGGTCACTTGGTACTTCCCTGTACCTACACAAACCTCCACTCTCTTCAAGATTAAACTCTGCACAGCTTAATTCCCATGTTACAGAGTCAAACTCTCAGGATTGCTGGGGTTCAAGTCAGCAGTAGGATATCCAGGGATCAGCAAGTGATCACTAATGATGAGTAGAGATGAGCCACCCCCCTAGAGCTCGAGTTCGGTTCGATTCGTCGAACGGTGCCCCGTTCGACGAGCCGTTCGACGAGCCGTTCGACGAACATCTCAAACCCCATTGAAAACAATGGGAGGCAATCACAGACACATAAAAACACATTATAAATGTACACATACAGTTAATAAAAATTGCCATAACACTTACCGATGCCCGCGATGAGTCCTGCACTCTGTCTCGCACAGCTTTTCCATCGGTAATCGCTGCGTCCTCCCGGTAACCAGCAGTGATGACAGGACCTATCGTGACGTCAAAATAGCCATGTGACCAGTCACGTGTCTATTATCTCTTTGGCTACAGACTGGTCACATGGTTAGACATCATGTCCTGTCCTAGGTCCTGTTAGTGCATCTCTCCAGTACGCGGTGATCGTTTGTGTATCTCCGTGTACCGGCGACATGCTCTGGCACACGGACGACTCCCCGTTCCTGCATGGGGCGCTCTTTACAGAGTCAGCCCACATGCAAGGACTGGCTGTCACAGTCGGTGAATAGCGGAACCGGGAATCACGCAATCTGAGCACCGTTGCTATGATAACCTGGCTGTGAGCGGTGAAGTCATCGCTAACAGCCGGCAGCCTGTGGTCACAGTCACTGAGTATTTTCTGCATGGAGCAGCAGCGTCTTTCTCCCATGCAGTGCTGTCTGATGTAGCAGAGCTGCATTGGTTGAAGGAGAAAGAAGACAGAAGAGCAGGATCATGAAGGGCTGACAGGGAGTAATAAACATAAAGTCTCTAATGTGTCTGTGTATTTCTTTCTATTAAAGTATTTTTTCTCTGTGTGGTTTTTTTTTAACCCTTTACTGGAGATTCTTAATGGCCGGGTCAAACTTGCCTGACATAAAGAATCTCTGGCTTAATACTAGCTAGTAAAACAAAGCTAGTATTAACTCATAATTACCCAGCGACCCACCGTCACCAGGGTAGCTGGAAGAGTTGAAAACAGCGCCAGATGATGGCGCTTCTATGAAAGCACCATTTTCTGGGGCGGCTGCGGACTGCATTTCGCAGCAGAGGTGCCCAGAAACCTCGGGCTAACCTGTGCTGCGGATTCCAATCCCCAGCTGCCTAGTTGTACCCGGCTGGACACAAAAATGAGGCGAAGCCTACGTCGTTTTTTTTTTTAATTATTTCATGAAATTCATGGAATAATTAAAAAAGGGCTTCCCTATATTTTTAGTTCCCAGCCGGGTACAAATAGGCAGCTGGGGGTTGGGGGCAGCCCGTACCTGCCTGCTGTACCTGGCTAGCATACAAAAATATGGCGAAGCTCACGTCATTTTATTTGTAGTTTTTTGGCAAAAAAAATAAAAATGCTTCCCTGGATTTTCCATTGCCAGTGAAGGTAACACCAAGCAGTGGGGGTTAGCAGCCAGTAGCTGCTTGGATTACCCTTAGCTAGCAATACAAAAAATGCAGCGGGAGCCCATATATTTTTTTTAATTATTTATTTAAATAACTAAAAAAAAATGGGCTTCCCTGTATTTTGATTGCCTGACATGACAGTGCTGTAAAAATAAATCATTAAAAAAAATGACGTAGCATCCCGCAGTATTTTTGATTCTCAGCGCAGTTAAAGCAGACAGCTACGGGTTGCCACCCCCATCTGCTTGGTGTTACCTTGGCTGGCAATCAAAATACAGGGCAGCCCATTAATTTTTCTTATTTAAAAAAATAGTTAAAAAAAAAATGACGTGGGGTCCCCCCATTTTTGATAGCCAACTAGGGGAAAGCAGACTGCTGTAGCCAGAAAACCACAGCTGGCAGCTTTACCGTGGTTGGGGATCCAATGTGGAGGTCACCCCAGGCTCTTTTTTATAATTATTTTATAAATAATAATAATTACAAACAAAAGTAGGGTCCCCCCCAAATTGGATCACCAGCCAAGGTAAAGCGGACAGCTGTGGTCTGGTATTCTCAGGGTGGGAAGGTCCATAGTTATTGGCACTTTACAGCCTAAAAATAGCAGGCCGCAGGCGCCCCAGAAGCGGCGCATCCACTAGATGTGCCAATCCTGACGCTTCACCCCAGCTCATCCCGTGCCCTGGTGTAGTGGCAAATGGGGTAATAAATGGGGTTGATACTAGCTGTAAGGTCACCTGACATCAAGCCCAGCAGTTTCTGATGTTATGGCATCTATCAGATACCCGACATCACAAACTGTCAGTACTAACAAAAAAAATAGACCAAAAAAAATGTATTTCAAAAAACACTCCCCAAAACATTCCCTCTTTCACCAATTTATTGTAAGAAAAAAAAATTAATAGGGTCCCACGATGACTTTGGACCGTCTAGAATATGGGAGGGACACGCTCAGGGACTGTATCCCCCATTTTCTAGGAGTGCAGACCCTCCATGTCAGGAGTGTGGGTGCAATGAATCTGCACCCACTCTTCCCGGGTCCACAGCAACAGAGTCCATGTCATAACTGTTGCTACCAAAGCTGCAATGCCCTGCTCATGAGGTAAGGGCATGCCTAATCAGGAGAACTATTCTACATTTCCAAATATTGGTATTTGCTGATATTATTGCTATTCCACCTACTATATATTGGGGATAGGATCTTGGAGATGGAATACCCCTTTAAGTCCAGTTATCCAGCTGAATAAATACTAAACAACAGAGCTCGCTATTTAGACATGTTTTCTTGTGGCGTATAATGGACTCTCATGTTTGGTAGTCGTTCAGCAGGGCAACTATAAAATCAAGTACCTCCATTTGGAAATGTAGTATAGCTCTCCTGATTAACTATGTTCCTTACCTCATAAGCAGTGCATTGCAGTAGCTTACAGATGCATGGTTACCACCACTCACTGTGTCTGAACACAGGAAGCTGAGCTGACAGCCGCTCTGTGCATGCGGCAGCATCTATTGTGAAGGAGGGGGCCAGGGGGATCAACGATGCACAGATACCGTGGGACACCGGGGAACACCGGTGGCGTAATAGGGGGTGACCTGGCAGGGCCTGGGGAGGAGTTTTCTGTTGCATGTGTCATGGCACATGCGACAGAAATCAGAGGAGTAGGGTGAATGCGGCCGGCGCGCTGCTGTGCACGTGGCCATCTTGGATTTCCGGGAGGGGGTCGGGGGGGGAACTTTGGCGACACCGGGGGACCGGGGAGGAGATTTATTTCCCATGTGACATGTTTGTTCATGCTAGATGGGAGATAAATATTTTTTTACAGTAAATGACAGCTGTAACGTGATCATTGATATACGGTGTATACCGGTGACCACGTGAGCGGTGAACGGAAAAAACGGCCTGAATCATGATCTACAGGGTCTCAGCTACCCCCTGAAACCCCGGAGATTTTCTGACGCTGGGGCGCGCTATTCACTTATTTCTGCCTGCTGCTTAAAAACGGCAGATCAGAATAAGGCTACATTCACACGACCAATCCGAGTTTGCGGTCCGCAAAAAACGGTCCATTTTTTTTCACGGGTGCATCCGTGTGGCATCCGTTTCCGTTCCGTAAACGGTCCGTATGTCATCCGTTTGTCATCCATGTGCCTTCCGTTTTTTTTTTGCGTACTGCAAAAAAACTGAAGGAGGGAAAATACATAAACTTACCCAGGATCCATAGCTTCAACCTACATGAGGCGGTCACCTGTTTACTCCAGTGCCATTTTCTACTGCTTTTCACAGTGTAGAGCGCTCTGGTGATTTTCCTTTGCTTGTACACTTCATTACAGTCTTTTCTGTCATTATAATGGCAGAAAGACACATAATGTCCCACTCTCCTGTATTTTGTAATTTTGCACCCTTTGGTGCCTTTCATGTGGCACTAAGAGGTGCTTAGCCTTATATTTAAGCTGAAAAATAAATTTAAAAAAAATGACGTGGGGTTCCCCCTATTTTTGATAGCCAGCTAAGGTAAAGCAGAGAGCTGCAGCCTGCAGACCACAGCTGGCAGCTTCACCTTGGCCTTTGGGTCCCCCTAAATTTGGATCACCAGGCAAGGTAAAGCGGACAGCTGGGGTCTGATATTCTCAGACTAGGGAGGTCTATGGTTATTGGACTCTCCCCAGCCTAAAAATAGCAAGCCGCAGCTGCCCCAGAAGTGGCGCATTCATTAGATGCGCCAATCCTGGTGCTTCGCCACAGCTCATCCCGTGCCCTGATGCGGTGGCAAATGGGGTAATATATGGGGTTAATACCAGATGTGTAATGTCACCTGGCATCAAGCCCTGGGGTTCGTGATATCAGGCGTCTATCAGATACCTGACATCACCAACCCAGTCAGTAATAAAAAAAAAAATAGACAACAAACACATTTTTATTTGAAAAAACACTCCTCAACACATTCCCTCTTTCACAAATTTGTTAGAAAGAAATTCAAATCCAGGTCTGCTGTAATCCCAGTCGGTCCCACGACGATCCATACCATAGTCAATGTCCCAGTCAATGAAGAACAGAATGTTCCATATTGGCTGGGAGAGCAATGCAGTGACCTGAGCTAACATCAATAGGTCAGCCCAGGTCACTGCAGGACATGACAAGTGCTGCTGTCAGGAGCGAGTTACATTACCTGCGGTGACGATCTCCTGCACTGCTGATAGCAGAGCTGTCACTGACTTCAATGACCGGCCGCCTTCACAGCCAAGTATCGCGGGAGCCTGTGACGTCACCGCTAGTCACAGTCTCGGGTCGGCAGCAAGAGGAGGAGATGTGACAAATGGCGGCCATGGAGGACAGTGACAGTGCTGAGGTCGGGAGGAACTTCATCACCGCAGGTAAGCCGAGCAGGGTAATGTGTGCAGAGTGCGAGGTGGGTGGAGCCAAGCGGGGTAATGTGTGTGGAGTGTGAGATGGGTGGAGCCAAGCAGGGTATTGTGTGCGGAGTGCGAGGTGGGTGGAGCCAAACAAGGTAATGTGTGCGGAGTGGAAAGTGGGTGGAGCCAATCAGGGTAATGTGTGTGGAGTGCGAGGCGAGTGGAGCCAAGTGAGGCAATGTGTGTGGAGTGTGAAGTGGGTGGAGCCAAGCGGGGTAATGTGTGCGGAGTGTGAGGTGGGTGGAGCCAAGCGGGGTAATGTGTGCGGAGTGTGAGGTGAGTGGAGCCAAGCAGGATAATGTGTGCAAAATGTGAGGTGGGTCGAGCCTAGCGGGGTAATGTGTGCAGAGTGCGAGGTGGGTGGAGCTAAGCGGGGTAATGTGTGCGGAGTGCGAAGTGGGTGGAGCCAAGCAGGGTAATATTTGCGGAGTGCGAGGTGGGTTGAACCTAGCGGGGTAATGTGTGCGGAGTGTGAGGTGGGTGGAGCCAAGCAGGGTAATGTGTATGGAGTGCAAGGTGGGTGGAGCCGAGCGGGGCCATGTGTGCAGGTGGCGGAGTGCGAAGTGGGTGGAGCCTAGGGGGGCCATGTGTGCAGGTGGCGGAGTGCGAGGTGAGTGGAGCCTAGCGGGGCCATGTGGCGCTGAGGACGTCAGTGCCGGGGACTGCATGACTGGGGACAGGTGAGTGTGTGTGTGTGTGTGTACATGCCGAGTGCAGGAGGGGGGGGAGCCGAGCGGGGAAGTGTCGGGTCCCTGCACACGTAACCAGGGTAAATATCGGGTTACTAAACAAAGCGCTTTGCTTGGATACCCGATATTTACATTGGTTACCAACCTACCGCAGGCTGCCAGTGATGGCTCCCTGCACACTGTAGCTGTAAAAAGTCCTGCTTTTGATGATCGGACCGTTCTCGAACGTAACTGGAACTGTGACATCGCTATGACGCCGCACGATCCGCCCCCTTAGGAAGGAGGCGGTTCGCCGGCCAGAGCGACGTCGCAGGACAGGTGAGTGCGTGTGAAGCTGCCATAGCGATAATATTCGCTATGGCCGCTATCACCGTGATATCGCATGTGCGATGGGGGCGGGTACTATCGCGCTCGGCATCGCATCGGCTTGTGATGTCGTAGTGTGCAAAGTACCCCTTAGACCAAAGCATCTGAATATCTGCCAAATATTTCTGCCCACATGAGCCACCGTGATATAATTGGAGCTTTTTCAGACCTTGCAGTCCAAGTTGCACTGTCTAAATAGGAGACAGGATTTGTAAATCTGCCCCAGTCTTTTAAAGTGGTCATCTCCAGTTCTTACATGGTTAAAATTGCAAGGTGATCATAAAAAAAGCAACTTTGCCATTTATTTCTTAACATTCTCAAGAACAGAGAGCTTTTTAATGGTGTAGTTGTCAGTTCATTGCTTAGGTTACCGGCCACCCTGAGATCTCAAAGTAGCCAGTTACTAAAGCCAGCTTTACACCTTACAATTAGGTGTGCGATCTCGTATGCGATGTGACACGCCCAGGTCGCATATGTGATTGAATGAGATTGCACGTAGGTCGTTCATTTGCTGTCACAAGTGCGTTAGTAGTCTATGTTAAATTGATCAATTGTGTGTGCGATCCTTTAGATCATGTGTTCTGTGACGTATGCATTGGGCACCCTTTTTTTGTTTTTTTATTTATTGACTTGCCAAGCGTGTGTAATGTATAGGGATGCATTTTTACTATGTCATCTGCCATTCAGCTCTGCTACATGGCCGCTGACAGCAGCCACAGACAGCCATGTAGCAGAGCTGAATGGCAGATGACAGCAGAGACAGACAGAGCCGCACTGTCAGAATGAACTCGGGTGAACCTCACCCGACTTCATGGTCATGCTGCGGCTCTGTCTGTGTCGCGTCCTGATAAGCGGTCACCTGTGAAGGACTCACCGGTGACCGCTAAACTCCTGAGTAAGTGAATTGAGCAGCCCTCTCTCATATACTCACCGAACCCCGATTCCCGGCGCTGCACGGCATTCACACTGCTCCGGCGGCTTTTACTGTTTTGAAAAAGCCGGCTGCCCATTAAACAATCTCGTATTCCCTGCTTACCCCGCCCACCGGCGCCTATGATTGGTTACAGTGAGACACGCCCCCACGCTGAGTGACAGGTGTCACACTGCACCCAATCACAGCAGCCGGTGGGCGTGTCTATACTGTGCAGTGAAATAAATAATTAAATAATTAAAACAAACGGCGTGCGGACATGGAGGGCTTTTGGATCTGATTAAAGTGGTTAACCAGGGTATATGTTTGTGTTTTTTATTTCTAATAAAGGATTTTTTCGGGCGTGTGTGTTTATTTACTGTAATTTACAGATTAATCATGGAAGGTGTCTCATAGACGCCTGACATGATTAATCTAGGACTTATTGGCAGCTATGGGCTGCCAATAACTCCTTATTACCCCGATTTGCCAACGCACCAGGGCAAATCGCGAAGAGCCGGGTACAGTCCCAGAACTGTCACATCTAATGTATGCGGCAATTCTGGGCGGCTGCTGGCTGATATTGTTAGGCTGGGGGGCTCCCCATAACGTGGAGCTACCCATCCTGAGAATACCAGCCTTCAGCCGTATGGCTTTATCTGGCTGGTTTTAAAATTGGGGGGGACCGCACGCCGTTTTTTTTAATTATTTAATTATTTATTTCACTGCACAGTATAGACACGCCCACCGGCTGCTGTGATTGGGTGCATTGTGACACCTGTCACTCAGCGTGGGGGCGTGTCTCACTGTAACCAATCATAGGCGCCGGTGGGCGGGGAAAGCAGGGAATACGAGATTGTTTAATGGGCGGCCGGCTTTTTCAAAACAGTAAAACCGCCGGAGCAGCGTGAATGCCGTGCAGAGCCGGGCCGGGGATCGGAGATCGGTGAGTATGAGAGAGGGGGTAAGAGGGATAGACTGACATGGACAGAGAGAGAGGGACAGAGATAGTGACTGACTGACAGAGATTAGTGAATGACAGACATTGTGAGGCGCTTCAGAACGCAGCTTTTCAGCTGCGCTCTGAAGCAGACCTTTTTTAAGCTGCGGTGCAGAGCGCACACCTGCGCACATAGCCTCAGACACCAAAATCGTATGAGGGATGTCACACGTTTCAATTGACTAGGTTCATACAACAAAACGTCCAATGTATGAGGAATAAACGACGTGTATGCGATCACTGTATTTTCGTTCAATCTTGATTGCACGTAGGTGTCACACGCAAATACCTCACGAACGGTGCCGGATGTGCGTCACTTACAACTTGACCCCGACGATGGATTGAAAGATTTATTGAAGCGTGTAAAGCAGGCATTAGGTAAGAAGCTTGTTCCACCAGCAGGCTCCATGATTTAGAGCAGGCGTGGGGAACCTTTTTTCTGCCGGGGGCCATTTGGAAATTTCTACCAACCTTCGGGGGCCGCAAAAAATTAACAGCTTGAAAGTCACCCTAACATATTTGGTCAAACAATTTAACTCACCCCTACACCCCAACTATAGTAGCTGCAGCTGCTCTTCTTTGTTGTGGCTGTAATATTTGGTGATATTGAACATGCTGCTTCTCACAACTGCTTTTCCAGGTTTGTCTCAGTCTGGAGCGCAGTCAACAAATTGGTAAATCATAACATAACATCCCATAGGAGACGCTGGATGCAAATACATCACTTGAGGGTCTGGAGGCATATACATCACAGGAGGGGCTGGGGACGTATATACATCACAGGAGGGGCTGGGGGCGTATATACATCACAGGAGGGGCTGGGGGCGTATATAAATCACAGGAGGAGCTGGGGGCGTATATACATCACAGGAGCGGCTGGGGGCGTCTATACTGTACATCACAGGAGGGGCTGGGGCGAATTTACTGTACATCACAGGAGGGGCTGGGGGAATATATACATCACAGGAGGGGCTGGGGGCGTATATATGTGGCGCCATGGACTAGCCAGATCATCACAGGGACTACAACACGACACCCCCACCCCGAGATAGGTACCTCAGTCATACACAAATCCTTGTTGCCTCCCTCCAGGGGCTGATGTCCACACCAGGTGGGGTGGAGCCAGGCGGTTGGCCCCACACACTGAGGAGTTCACAGTCCTAGAGGAGGGAAAAGGAAAGCAGATCAGTTAGGGAAGTGAAGGAGTAAGGAGTAAAGTGGTAGTAGAGGAGCCAACTGACTGTGTCCGGGTACGTGGCCCGGGCACCGAGAGCAAGGTTGGCAGACGGTGGTGGCCGTCTGCAGGAGAGGCAGATCAACGCGGAATCGTAGGACCGGGGACGGGCGGTGGCCCACAGGTTCTGAACCGGGGAGCGAAGTGAAGCCAGCAAAACCGGCAGGGCCTGCGGATGCCGACCAGGCTTGGAGTCGCCGTTAAACAGGTCAAATCCGTTAGTGACCGGAACTCCAGGGGTTTCCTAACAGCCAACCCGATCGAAGGCAACCGTCCAACCAACAGAAGGAAATACAGCTACCGCCACAGCTAGAATTCCAAGGGCCAGAGCCTGCGGGCAAAAGGGCTCCTCCGGCACATATACGCTGGGGAGCGGGTTACCGGTGGGAAGCCATCGGAGCCAAACAGTACACCAGGTGCAGGGAAAGACAGCCGCCATCACCTGTCCGGGGGAGAGGAACACAGCAGCCGGCTGCGGGACCCGTCCATCCAGCTGTTTGGTTTACCGGAGACTTTGCATGTTATTACCTGAGTGAGTACACCTGCACCACCCGGCACTGCGCCGCGCTGTCCCTGCAACCCTGCACCTCACCAGCCCTGCCTCCCCGTCACCTCACCGGGCCCCAGGACCACCAACCCCCTACCCACGGAGGGGAGAGAAACATCCAAGCTGCTCCCTACCATCGCTCCCGGGATCCCTGTCAATAGCAGTGGTGGTGCCCAACCTCACCACAACCCGTGGGTGGTGTCACGGACCAAATCCTTAAACCGAACTACCCCCCCTTTCACTCACGGGCGAAGAGCGCCGCTCGAGTTCTCGGATCCGGCCCACCACTCGAGCCACCGAGCAGCAGCAGCAGCAGCGCCGGACCCAAGCGTGGTGAGCGCAGTGTCCCGCCGCCCGCGACAAATTTGGCGTCACGAACAGGATCTTACCGTTCTAACGGCTGGTAGAAGTGCGCCTTGTGTCCCGCCGGCGGTGTCCGGCCGAAAAATTTCAGAATCCGCCATCTTAGGCGCGAAGATTTTCCCGCTCTAGCGTCTTCTCGAGTAGTGGAGGTGCGAAAGCCGAAGCCCCGCCCCTGAAGAGGAGGTGCTGAGAAAAGACCAAGGGGGGCGGAAACAAGATGTCTGCACCCGACAAAGCCGCTGGAGGAGCGGAGGTCGCAGCCGCAGCGGCGCCTGTGAATGAGAATGGGCCAGGCCGTGCTCCTGCCGCACGAGCAGGGGAGGCCGCGGCCCCCGCCATTGCTCAGGGGATGCCGTTCTCCTTGCCCTATGTGACCGGCACTACCTGGCTGCCGCAGTACGACGGGAAACCTGACGCTTTACAGGTCTTCCGGAAAAAGCTTAACCCGGTCTTAGAACTGTATCCCCTGACCGATAAGCAACGTGCAGCGGTAGTGTTCGGGCAGCTAACCGGCACAGCTGAGCAGGAGACGGAGACCTGGACCGGGCCTCCGTGGCCACTATCTTTGAAAAGCTACAGATTGCCTTCGAGACCTGCACCGAAGCCGAGCTGCGGATGCAGTTTTATCATTGCCGACAGCGGCCTGCAGAGAGTATCAGAGACTATGCCTTGCGCCTGCAAACTTCCCTCCGTACACTGAAGCGGATGGATACCATTAATGATGTGCATAGCAACAAAATATTATTTGAGCAGTTCGTGCAGGGGATGGAATCCCCGGAGGACCGCAAGCAGCTCCGGCTGTGGGCCCTAGAACACCCTAATGTGGACTTTGCCGTGCTAAAAGAACGGGCCATCAAAGCTCTGCAGCCCCCAGCATCCGACATCCCTAAAGTGGCCCGATGGCCAGCTGAGACGGCTCCCATCGTGGTAGCCCCTTCTCTCCCCGCTCCCTCGGCGTCTGCAGCCCCTGGCGGGATGATGGAAGAGCTGGCTGCCCAGGTCCGTTGCATGAATGGAGACCTCGTCAAGATCCTTGCCGCAATCCAGCCTTCGACGAGACCCAAGCCCCCGGGGAGGATGCAGCTCGCCGACAGCCCGGAGGACGTCCCCTGGATGCAGCGGAGAAGGGCCAATGACTCACAGTATGGACCTCCAATTTGTTACGGGTGCAGCAAGCCCGGCCACTACTCCCGACGGTGTCCGTTAAACGAGCAAACCCTGGGGCCAAGGGCCAATCCTCAGGAGTAAACCCAGTGGCCCCCCAGACTGGCGGGACCGGTACATCGGAGCCCGGCCCATCATTTCTCTGGCAGTGGACGGCATCCCGCTGATGGCACTCCTGGACACTGGATCCCAGGTAACCACGATACCCTACACACTGTATCAGCGGTATTGGGGGAATGATGAGCTTGCCCCCCCCGACGGTAGCATGACACTGGTCACAGCCGATGGACTCCCCTTGACCCAAGTGGGGTACAAACAAGTGGCCATGACCGTGGGATGGGCTGAACTGCAGCACCAGGGAATGATTGTGATAATGAATGAACCCAGCGACCATAACCCGAAGGTAGTGCTAGGGACTAATGTGATGGAGCACTGCATGAGTGAGGTGTTGACCCTACTGCAGCAGCTGGCCGCCACAGCAGCAGGAGGCCAACAGAGGGCTGTGCAGCGTGAGATCCGGGCCTTGATGTATCGGCAGCAAGTGAATTCAACAGGAAGGGAGATTGGGGGAGTGAGAGTGATGGATGCGGCCCCTTTGATTGTGCCTCCCAGGAGTGAGATGACGATTTGGTGCAGGGCAGCGGTAGGTCCCCAGGGATGGGATTACCCAGGCATGGTAGAGCCCATGCCCTCCGAACACTGGCCCACAGTAATGGCCGCCCGAGGGGTGGTAGACGTCAAGAAAGGGAGAGTGCCCGTAAGGGTGTTAAACTGCGGGGAGGAAGAGGTTAGGCTTCCCCGATACGCTACCCTCGCCAAGCTGCTCACTCTAGACCCCCACACCATCCAGGAGGCTGTTCCCCCGACCTCACCGCCTCCTGCCAGTCACCACCTATCCCCGGAGCGGTTAGATGAGTGGTGTCAAGAGTTACATGTAGGCACTGATGATACCCCCACACATCACAAAGAAGGGGTATACAGGGTGGTACAGGAGTACGAGCAGGTTTTCAGCAAACATTCCCTAGATGTTGGCCGGATTAAAGGGGTCCAACACCACATCCCCACCGGCGATCATCCCCCTATTAAAGAGAGATACAGACCTATCCCCCCTGCACACTACCAATGCGCCAAAGACATGTTGAGGAACATGAAGGAGGCGGGGGTTATTCGGGATAGCTGCAGTCCCTGGGTCGCCCCGCTGGTGCTGGTAAAGAAGAAGGATGGCACCATGAGGATGTGTGTGGATTACCGGAAGATTAACCAGATAACGCATAAAGATGCCTATCCTCTGCCCCGTATTAAAGAGTCCCTGGCCGCGCTGAGAACCGCTAACTACTTCTCTACCCTTGACCTCACCAGTGGGTACTGGCAGGTGGCCGTGGCGCCTGAAGACCGTGAGAAAACCACCTTTGCTACACCCATGGGACTCTGTGAGTTCAACAGCATGCCGTTCGGGCTGTGCAACGCCCCTGGAACCTTAGAACGGCTGATGGAATGCTGTCTGGGACATCTGAATTTTGAGACCATCTTGCTGTACCTGGACGATGTAATTGTACACTCACAGATGTATGAAGCCCACCTGGAGCACCTGGCGGAGGTGTTCGCGTCCCTTGCCAAGTATGGGATGAAATTGAAGCCCTCCAAGTGCCATCTATTGAAGCCCAAGGTGCAGTACCTCGGACATGTGGTGGGCGCGGAAGGCGTCGCCCCAGATCCCGAAAAGATCACTGCCATTCAGGACTGGCCGAGGCCGACCATGGTGAGGGAGGTGAGACAGTTCCTGGGTCTGGTGGGCTACTACCGCCGCTTCATTAAGGGATACACGAAGATGGCCCCATGCAAGACCTCCTCGTGGGATAGAGCAAGGGTGGCAGGTCCTCTGGAACCCCGTTGGCGTGGGAAGAAAAGCATGAAGAGTCCTTCCGCCAGCTGAAGACGGCCTTGACCGGGGAAGAAGTCCTGGCATACCCCGACTACAGTCTTCCATTCATCCTCTATACCGATGCCAGTAATGTAGGCTTGGGAGCAGTCTTGTCCCAGATCCAGGACGGAAGAGAGAAGGTGATCGCTTATGCTAGTCGGAAACTCCAACCTACGGAAAGGAATCCTGAGAACTACAGCTCTTTCAAGCTTGAGCTCTTAGTACTAGTGTGGGCCATCACCGAGTGATTCCGCCATTACCTAGCGGCAGCCAAGTTCATCACTTATACGGACAATAACCCGCTAACCCATCTGTATACAGCTAAGCTGGGTGCATTAGAGCAGCGGTGGGTGGCCAGGTTGGCTAATTATGACTTCACCATCAAGTACCGAGCCGGCCGTAAAAATGCTAATGCAGACGCACTCTCCCGGATGCCCCACTTGTCGGGAGAAGGGCCGGATGATGATGACCTCGAAGAAGTCGAGTTGCCTGCGTTCCACCGGCCGCCAGCCGAGAAGTTGCATGTCCATCAACAACAAGTGAACTTAGATCCGCTGCCCAGCCAGGGGTGACAAGAAGCCCAGGACCAGGCACCTGCTGTCTGCTTGGTCAAGACCCTGGTGGGACAAGGCTCTGCTGGAATACACCCTGCCGCCCCACCGAGGCCCAACGACTGTCGAAGGAACGAGCCCGGCTGTACCTACACCAGGGGAAGCTGTATCAGGAATTGATCAACCCGAAGACCCACGAGAAGGTTCGCCAGCTGGTGATTCCCCAGACTAACGGGCCCACTGTCCTGCAGGCATACCATGACGGTGCCGGGCACTTTGGGTGGAAGAAGCTGGAGATGCTGTTGAGGGAGCGATTCTGTTGGAGTGGGATGCGGGAGTCTGTGGAGGCCTGGTGCCGAGAATGTGGTCCCTGTGCATTGAGAAGAAGGGACGAGGCCAGCCAGAAGGCCCCTTTGCACCCAATCATTACGCATCAGCCGCTGGAGCTGGTCGCCCTCGACCACGTGAAGCTCACCCCTAGCCGAAGTGGGTACACCTACGCTCTGACCATTGTGGACCACTACTCAAGATTCATGGTGGTTTTCCCAGTCAAGGACCTGACCGGCCGTACCGCCGCTAGAGCATTCTAGGCCTATTTCTGTCGACCGTAGGGGTACCCGGAGAGGGTGCTTACCGACCGGGGCCCGGCTTTCGAAGCGGAGGTGTTTCAAGAATTCTGCCAGTTGTATGGCTGCAAGAAAATTCGGACCACGCCTTACCATGCCCAGACAAATTGCATGTGTGAGAGATGAACCATCTGGTCCTGGGTCTCCTCAAGACACTACCGCTAGAAGAGCGGAACCTGTGGCCAGAAAAGCTACCTGACCTGGTCGATATGTACAATAACATCCCTTCTAGCCCTACCAAATGTACACCGGCGTACCTGATGAGAACTCGGCCCGATCGGCTGCCAGTAGACCTAGAAATGGGTTTGGAAGCCCCAGAAGACCTCCCTTCGACTGCTGGATGGGACACTCGGCGAAGGGCGCAGTACCCACAGGTCCAAGAATACGTAGAAAAGAACTTGTGTCGGAGTCGGGTACAGCAGGAGCAGTGCTTCAACAGGAAGGCTCCGGCCGGTCCCTTTCAGCCTGGGGATGTAGTGCTGAAGTGAAAGAGAAGGACCCATAAGCTGGACGACCAATGGGAGAAGACCCCGTATGTTATACAACCCACTGAATGGGAGAATGGGAAGGGCTACCAGATCAGTCGTGACCAGGGGAAGACTTTAGCCACGGTTTCCAGAGATCCCCTGAAGAGGTGCCCACCACCGTTAAGGGTGGCGACTGAAGTCCCGGCCCCCAGACCGGCTGGGGAGAAAGAAAAAGAGGTAATCCACACCATGATGGGCGATTTCCCAGCAGATTGGACTACGCAGAACGGGGCAGTTATTCTTCCAGTGATACTGTTCCAACAACCCGTGGATGAAAAAGAGATGGAAGTAGCCGCCAATGAACCAGTGCCCAGGGATGTGCCTGTTCCCAGCTCCCCTATGTCTCCGCCTGCCCCACACGATAGACGGGAAAAGGAACCAGTTGTTTCCTCTGCCCCACTGCCTGTCACCACTGACATTGGGCCCCGAAGGTCCACACGTTCCAACCTAGGTCGACCCCCGCTTAGGTACAGGGAAACTACCATTTAGGGGCAATATGCGTTGAGTGTGTAAATAAGAGAACGAATGACTGTGAATCGAACCGAAGTTTTACATGATTGTCGACTGTGATTGACCCGGCCGTTACCGGCAAGTAGTCCCCATAGGGACCCTTTTTACCATTGCATAAGAAACTGCTTATGGACATGCCTGAGAACTAGCAGGGCACCCACAAACTAGTGGAAATGTAAATATGTTGGGCATAATTCCGTTGCCGCCTCCAGAGAGGCTGATTTGGAGGATGGGCCTGGAGGAAAGAGATGGCCCAGGCCCGCCACTACCGTAACCGGTGGCAATCCTCCAAGGGTCAGGGGTCCCCTATGGATGTGGGGTCCCCTGAAGTGACAGTCGGGTGCGAGACACCGTACCCGTTCCCGCTCGGACAGCCTGGATCTGGACTGGGGTCAAGGGGTGCTGCCCACTTCTTAGGGGCAGCATAAGGGCCAGGTTGTTTGGGTGGGAAAGCGGAATTCGACCGTTATTAATAAAAATGTGTTTGTAACGTTAAAGTACCGTGCCTCCCGTAAGGGAAGATTCATAAATATGCTTTTGTTGAATGTTTTTTATATGTTTTCTACCTTTTACATTTGAAAAATAAAACCGGTGATGGACGGGCAGCCCAAGGACGGTCTGCATTTAACCAAGGGGGAAAGTGGCGCCCTGGACTAGCCAGGTCGTCACAGGGACTACAATACGACACCCCCCACCCTGAGATAGGTACATCAGTCAGACACAAATCCTTCACAGACCTGGAGGCGAGAAAAGGAAAGCAGATCAGTTAGGGAAGTGGAAGTAAGGAGTAAAGTGGTAGTAGAGGAGCAAACTGACTGTGTCCGGGTACGTGGCCCGGGCACCGAGAGCAAGGTTGGCAGACGGTGGTGGCCGTCTGCAGGAGAGGCAGATCAACGCGGAACCGTAGGACCGGGGACGGGCGGTGGCCCTCCGGTACCGAACCGGGGAGCGAAGTGAAGCCAGCACAAACCGGCAGGGCCTGCGGACCCCGACCAGGCTTGGAGTCGCCATTAAACAGGTCAAATCCGTCAGTGACCGGAACCCCAGGGGTTTCCTAACAGCCAAGACCCAATCGAAGGCAACCGTCCAACCTACAGAAGGAAATACAGCTACCGCCACAGCTAGAATTCCAAGGGCCAGAGCCTGCGGGCAAAAGGGCTCCTCCGGCACATATACGCTGGGGAGCGGGTTACCGGTGGGAAGCCATCGGAACCGAATAGTACAGTACACCAGGTGCAGGGAAAGACAGCCGCCATCACGTGTCCAGGGGAGAGGAGCACAGCAGCCGGCTGCGGGACCCGTCCATCCAGCATTATCCAGTTTGGTTTACCGGAGACTTTGCATGTTATTACCTGAGTGAGTACACCTGCACCACCCGGGACTGCGCCGCGCTGTCCCTGCAACCCTGCACCTCACCAGCCCTGCCTCCCCGTCACCTCACCGGGCCCCGGGACCACCAACCCCCTACCCACGGAGGGGAGAGAAACATCCCAGCTGCTCCCTACCATCGCTCCCGGGATCCCTGTCAATAGCAGCGGTGGTGCCCAACCTCACCACAACCCGTGGGTGGCGTCATGGACCAAATCCCCAAACCGAACTACCCCCCCTTTCACTCACGGGGCGGAGCGCCGCTCGAGTCCCTGGATCTGGTCCACCGCTCGAGCCACCGAGCAGCAGCAGTGCCGCACCCGAGCATGGTGAGCGCAGCACCCCGCCGCCCATGACATATACATCACAGGACGGGCTGGGGGCTTGGACAGCACTGGGGTGGTAGGAGTCACACAGCACTGGGGTGTTAGGAGTCACACAGCACTGGGGAGATAGGAGGCACACAGCACTGAGAGGCATAAACTGCAGGGAGGCATGAGTCACACAGCCTGGGCAGGCATGTAAAGCAGGGAGGCAGGACTTGCACAGCACAAGGAGACATGCACAGCAAGGAGGGGGAGGTATGAGTCATACAGCACAAGAATCAGGGCTCACACAGCATGGGAAGGCATGCACAGCAGGGAGGCATGAGTCACACAGCCCGGGGAGGCATGCACAGCAGAGAGGCAGGACTAGAACACCACGAGGAGGCATGCACAGCAGAGAGGCATGAGTCACACAGCCAGGGAAGGCAGGATTCCCTCAGCATGGTGAGGCATGCACAGAAGAAAGGGATGAGTCACACAGCACAGGGAGACATGCACAGCATGGAAGCAGGACTTGCACAAACCGGTGAGGCATGCACAGCAGGGAGGCAGGAGTAAGATTGCACGTACAGCAGGGAATCCGGAAAAGCTGCTCCTCTTCTTATGTGGGACAGGAGCACACACAGCGTGAGCGTATCTCACATTTATCCTGCCCACAAAGTACATCAGAAGCACACTGGTACAGGCCAGTGTGCTGAGAGCCTATGCCATGCGTACCACAATGTGTGATTTAAAGGGCCGGCAGCCGACATGATCGTGGCTGCCGCCGGAGTAGTGCGGTCACCGGCAATGTGCCCAGGGGCCGTATAAAAAGTCGTCCGCATACGGCCCATGGGCCTGAGGTTTCCCACCCCTGCTTTAGAGCATTGCTTAGAATCTGGCCACTGATTAGTTTCATTTACCCCTGCCCCACCTCTCAGCTTTTCTCATGCTACAGAGATAAAGCTGTTTCTGCTAACAGTATGGGAGAGTGCTCAGTTTGGATCAGAGGCACAACTGTGCTGCTCGTCCAGACTGCCAATCTTTAGGAGGCCAGTACTCCCGGAAAATCTGGAAGATAAGGGGCTGGCAGTTGTATGCTCCTCAAAAAAAGAAGTTGAAACAACCCTTTTAAATGAACATACTGCACCACCACATACACTAATGACAGTAGCACATACTCCTCTCCATTAGAGATGAGCGATCATTACCATGCTCAGGTGTTCAGTAATCGTAACAAGCAGTTGATGCTCAGATGGGCGCGACTCGATACCCAAGCATAATAAAAGTTCATGTGGAACTCTGCATTTTTACTGAAGATTTCCTGGAATAATGTTTAAATCCCCCAGGGAGTTTCATTATACTCAGATACTCGAGTTGTGCTCATTCGAATATCCAACTTCTCTTTACGAGTACTGTTTACTGGAAGATGGTGTACACACGGTCAATAAGAAGGTGCTAGCAAAGGGTGTCCAAAGCCCATTCATCAACAATCAAATTGTTGCAGCAATTTTTGTGCTAGTATTGTTATGAATGCCAAGCACCTGAGCATGGTAGTGCCCGCTCATCACTAGTTATGAGTACCAAGCACCCAAGCATGATAGTGCTCACTCATCACTAGTTACGAGTACCAAGCACTCGATCATAGTAGTGCCGACTCATCACTAGTTATGAGTACCGAGCATCCAAGCATGGTAGTGCAAGCTCATCACTAGTTACGAGTACCAAGCACTCGATCATAGTAGTGCCGACTCATCACTAGTTATGAGTACCGAGCATCCAAGCATGGTAGTGCAAGCTCATCACTAGTTATGAGTACCGAGCACCTGAGCATGGTAGTGCTCGCTCATCACTAGCTACAAGTACCGAGCACCCAAGCATGGTAGTGCTCACTCATCACTAGTTACAAGTACCGAGCATGGTATTGCTCACGCATCACTAATTACGAGTACCGAGCATCCAAGCATGGTAGTGCTCACTCATCACTAATTACGAGTACCGAGCACCCGATCATGGTAGTGCTCGCTCATAACTAGTTACTAGTACTGAGCACCCGAGTATGGTAGTGCTCACTCATCACTAGTTACTAGTACTGAGCACCCGAGCATGGTAGTGCTCGCTCATCACTAGCTACAAGTACCGAGCACCCGAGCATGGTAGTGGTCACTCATCATTAGTTACAAGTACCGAGCATGGTAGTGCTCACGCATCACTAATTATGAGTACCGAGCATCCAAGCATGGTAGTGCTCGCTGATCACTAGTTACAAGTACTGAGCACCCGAGGATGGTAGTGCTCGCTCATCACTAGTTACTAGTACCGAGCACCCAAGCATGATAGTGCGTACTCATCACTAGTTACTAGTACTGAGCACCCGAGCATGGTAGTGCCCGCTCATCACTAGTTACGAGTACTGAGCACCCGAGCATGGTAGTGCAAGCTCATCACTAGTTACGAGTACCGAGCATCCGAGCATGGTAGTGCCCGATCATCACTAGTTACGAGTACTGAGCACCCGAGCATGGTAGTGCCCGCTCATCACTAGTTACGAGTACCGAGCATCCGAGCATGGTAGTGCCCGATCATCACTAGTTACGTGTACAGAGCACCTGAGCATGGTAGTGCTCGCTCATCACTAGTTACGAGTACTTAGCACCCGAGCATGGTAGTGCAAGCTCATCACTAGTTACGAGAACTGAGCACCCGAGCATGGTAGTGCCCGCTCATCACTAGTTACGAGTACCGAGCATCCGAGCATGGTAGTGCCCGATCATCACTAGTTACGTGTACAGAGCACCTGAGCATGGTAGTGCCCGCTCATCACTAGTTACGAGTACTTAGCACCCGAGCATGGTAGTGCCCGCTCATCACTAGTTACGAGTACTGAGCACCCGAGCATGGTAGTGCCCGCTCATCACTAGTTACGAGTACTGAGCACCCGAGCATGGTAGTGCCCGCTCATCACTAGTTACGTGTACAGAGCACCCGAGTATGGCCATGCCCTCTCATCACTACTGTCCATACATTCTGTTCTTTTCCTTGTAGCCACTAAAAAATTGCCAATCAGTGATTCCTAATAATGACCTTTATCTTAATATTTGTCTTCATAAACTGATATTGTACTCCTAGTAATATTTATTGCAGATGAGATGTACAACTCTTTAAACTCCTTCTGTTGTTTCTTCCGAAAAGATGCTGTTAGTATGCAATAATCAATACATGTAAAATTCAAACAAATGAAATGTCAAGATTTGTTTTATGAACACCGCAAAGTGTTTATCAAAATTTGCTGTTGGTTCCTGTTAACGGCTTAAGGACGTCGCTTTTTTTTTCTTCCCAGACACAAAAGAACAGCAAAGTGACAGAAAGTTATTGAAAGTAAAAGTCGGAAACTTATTTCTCTGAGATTTGCTGTGTTTTTGCTCCCCCTGCTGTAAGATTAACGAAGTGCCGAAGAACATCGGAGAAGCAGATCACGTACATACTGTAGATCTTGTCACCCTTCTCGTTTTTTCTCCCTCACTGTTTTTCACAGACAGGAGCTAATAAATCTGACAATTGGACTGTAATGATGTCAATTAACACTGCTAACTTTAAATCTCCCAAAACAAACTTTGTAAAGCAATTTTATCTACTACTTCATCCTGCTCCCTGCGTATGGGCTGGCAAATACTACCACACTGATTAATTGTTTTTGACCCGAGGATCAGGTGCTGAATGTTAATATTTTCCATGAGTGGTTGGCTAAAATAATCCGGCTGTGCTTTGTAAGGAATATGGCCTATTATAGCTTGTAAGTCACATCCTTCATGTCTGGCTCCTGGTTTTCAGGACAATAGATTCTTGTGCTCGATGCTTTACTGCTCCGCGCTCTGTGTCTTAGAGTAGAAGACTCTCCAGTGAATAGCTCGTGTGCTCTTCGATACACCAGCAATGCACGTACCGCCGCCACATGTTGTTGTGTTGCTGTGTCTGCGATATAATAAGGATTAACGTGCGGGCATTAGTCTTTGTGCATCCAACACAACAGAATTTTTTATGATCAATTTCTTTCTCTAGCGGGGGCGAATGGATTTATGAGCGGGAGAGGTTAATAGAGGAAGATAACTATACAGAATAGCGCCTGTGAAAGTCTTCACACCTCCGCTCTACTTTTTCATGTTTTATTGTGAAACTGTTTGAAGTGAAGATGACTTAATTACACTTTTTTTTAACAATAACAACAGAAAAAAAAGCTTTAAAATCAAAACGATCTACAGGAATTATGGTTACGGTCTTTTCTATAGAGTTATATCCATAGTGGATTTCTCACCCCATGTGATGGATATCACTGTGAAGACAACAGCAGAAAGATAATTGTAACGTATATCTACCCACCGGTCTACATCAGGAGTCTGTGGGTTAATGAGACTTAAAGGGAACCTTTCAGGTCCGATATGCACCCCACATCACGAGCAATTCTGGGTGTATATTGCTAATCCCTGCCTTACTGTCCCTGTATACACTAGCATAGATAAAGAGATCTTTAGAAAAAGTATTTCTAAATATCTTTTATCATATGCTAATGAGTAAGGGGATTAGTCCCCTGGGCGTTAGTTGCCCTGGCTAGTCCCTGTGGGTGTGCTATCATGCTAATGAATGGGCAGCATCAGAGGATGATCTCACTCACCTCTCCGCCGCCATCGCCACCTGACCCTGTATTTTGGCTCAGGATAGGGTAATGCTTGTTGATTATCTGTTATTTGGTCCACGATATTATCACTATCTACAGTTTTATTATGTGATATGATGGTAATCTGACATACTAAGGCTTCCCCATACTTTACACTGCTGCCCAATACTCCACAAACTCTGAATGAAATTGGTATCTGGGGATTTCTCATTTCAATACAATAAAAGAATTAGTGTTAACTATCATCTACAGTAAATTAATCTTATTTGAAATATATATTACTGGCTATGTGCACTAGATTCTGTGAGGTTGATCTAGAGCACCAGTCTGATTAGCGAATGTAGAGTCAGGAAGGAATTTTTCCCCTAATATGGAGCCTACTGTCTGTCCCATTGGGTTTTAACCTTCCCCTGGATGAAAATGTTAGGTTATGGGTTGAACTTAATGGATTTAAAGAGGTGGTCACTACTCTGCAATGGTAGCCACATCCCTGTAAAACTGATAGGGAAGGCTTTTTCTAAATACCATTTCAGCCAATTCTGCCCCTGAGAGGCACTATTGCGGTCCGCTCATCCTCATCATGTGACCCCCCTGCAGGCTCTGTGACCTCTGAGAACCAGTGATGTGATGTCAACTTCCAGTTGACCTGAGATCACTGAGGCGAGCCCCAGTCTCCCTGAGTAACTGGGCTGTGAGCGGGGTTTAACCACTCATCACGGCCCAGCGTCACAGCGCAGCACTTGTAGAGTGCTGTAAGCAGGAGCGATGCTGGGCTGTGATAAGCAGTGAAACTCCGCCAACAGCCCAGTCTCTCAGGGAGACTGGGGCCGCCTCGGTGATGCCAGGTCAACTGGAAGTCAGAGGTCACGGAGCTCAGGGGTCACTTCATGGGGATGAGCGGACCGCAGTAGTGCTGCTTACAGGCAGAATTGGCTGAACAAGGTATTTAGAAAAAGCCTTCCCTATCAGTTTTACAGAGATGTGGCCAGTATTGCAGAGTAGTGAACCTTCTCTTTAAAGGCCCCGTCACACACAACGAGATCGCTAACGAGATGGCTAACGAGATCGTTTTGTGACGCAGCAACGATCTCATTATGTGTGACACCTACCAGCGATCAGGCCCCTACTGTGAGAACGCTAGTCGTTGCTGAATGGTTGGGACCAATTTCTTCAAAGGTGATGTCCTGCTGGGCAGGACGCATCACTGTGTTTGACGCCTACCAACGACCTCCTAACACAGTACCAACGCCCGCCGAGATCGTTATACAGGTCGCTGATCGTTACTGCATCGTTGGTAAGATCTTACTGTGTGACATCTCACCAGCGACCTCCCGGCGACTTACCAGCGATCCTTATCAGGTCACATCATTTTTGTGATCGCTGGTAAGTTGTTAAATGTGACGGGGGCTTAAGTCTACCTTCAACCTAAAAAACTATGAAACTAAAAACTATGAAAATGCATTTTGAAAGCAAGTCTCAAGAATCCTCCTAACTGAGGTTCATTTACTGTAGATGATGGTTAACATTAATTTTTTATTGTATTGAAATAAGAAATTCCCAGATACCGATTTCATTAAGAGTTTGTGGGGTACTGGGCATCAGTGTAAAGTATGGGGCAGCCTGAGTATGTCAGATTACCATCATATCATGTAATAAAACTGTAGACAGTGATAAGAGCTTGGACCAAATAGCAGATAATCAACAAGCATTACCCAAACCTACAGACTTAGGGAATGTGCACCTTTAGTAATAACAGCATACTTGTTGCATACAATCTGAGTGGTTTTTCTGCATTTTTGTCTGTGTTTACAATTTTAATTTGCATTTTTTTCCCAGTTGATCTGAACGGGATAAAAAACATTGGAGAAATGCTGAAAGAATTGACATACAACAGATTAGAAAAAAACGCTTTAAAGGATCACATCTGGAAAAAATAAGCGGTATTTGATTTCAGAAATGTCATTTACTTTGCTTGTATTGTAAAGCACTGTTCTTTTTCCTTCAGCATGAACGCACAGGAAAAATATGCTGAAATGATGTGGCAAAAAAGCTATTGTGAACAAGTCCTTACATGTAATTGTGTTATATCACAGCTAGACATTAAAAGTAATTCAATCCTTCAAGGAATTCTCCATTTTCTTCAGGTAAGTAATGCTTTAAAAAAATCACAATAAGCTCCACCTACTCAGGAGCTGCATTTCCGCCGCTCCTCGCTGGTAATCATTTTCAGGGCTGCGGGATTAATGAAGCCGCTGCAGCCAATCACTGGGCTCATCAGTGAAGTAGTTGGCTGAAAAATACAAAGTCATATGTCATAGCGGGAACATTTCTACTGCAATGCTCTAAACCAAGATTGATGGAAGCAACAGAGAGGGAATACTGGAGAAAGGGATCTCCTGGGTTTCAAAATGTCTGATAAACAGTTTATTACATATTATTTCCTAGATCTTAATGAAAACTGGTTTAAATTGTGCCATGATACATTCAAAATTCCTACTCTCGAAATTACTGAAACTTGGACTTTTCCAATTTTCTTGGAACAAGTTAATAATAATTGTTAAGGGGTGACATTTTTGATAATCTGGCTGGAGCAACATCTTTTAGACAAAGCAAGAATTGTGCACAGATAGAAAACCGTGGCTTCTTTTTTCCTATAGTCATCTCCAGCCTGTAAGACCAAGAGTAGTGATAAGGGCAAGCGGCCATACTTCCAGTCCGAGTGTAATCCGACAAAATATCAGATCGCACTCAGACAGCTGTTCCTCTATGGGGCCTAGCTCATGTGAAATGTTTCCCTTGGACAATGTCCATGTCTGATATTCGGATTGAACTGGGCCATGCAAGTCAAGGAGAACATGGAAATCATCTGGAATTCCCCCAGAAGACATTGAGTGCAATTCAATTTCCAGACACTGACACAATGGAGACGATGGAGAAATCTTGCTTTCCATCTGCTCTCAATAGTGTGTTATGAGTCTCGCAATCGAAAGAATTGAGTCACACTATGCTGACACTGGGATCCAATTCTGATCAAAGTTTGGTCCAAGTCTCATTTGCATAATCGTACCAATTCCCTCAGATGACAATCTATGGTCGTCGGCCCCTGCCCTCAGGAATGATAAATCTATACATACATGAGGCTCAATACATCAGTATCATAATCTAGACTATTGTATACAGTGTCGCACTGGCTACCGGAGGAATCTCCAGTAATGCCAGGCCTGGATTCAGGTACCTGAGCTCCGGCATGCAGCCGAGACTGTACCGCCAGCGCCGAGTGATTGATTCCCCGGCAATTGCGGTTCAGTTCATGACAGCTGCAGACAGGCCGGGGTGATCTCCGGAGTTCAGGTGAGAGCTCCGGAGTGCAATGCAGGTACCTGAATCCAGGCCTGGCATTACTGGAGATTCCTCCGGTAGCCAGTCCGACGTTGATTGTATAGTATATAAACTTCAATATTCTAAGCTTAAATATTTGGTGAAAAATTCAATAAATACAAAAGGTTACTAAAGAGCAAAACATGTATGAAATTTTAAAACAGCATTTTTTTCTGCTATATGATGAGTGAATAATATGTGTAAAATGCCAAATGTAAAGACTTTACAAATTTGCATATCCCGAGGCATTGATAATACATGTGTGTGAAAGTAATTTATATCTGTGTGTAAAATTTTAATTTGCTTCAAGGATTAAATATAAATGTGTTTAAAAAGTCAATGGGGAGAAATATTTCAGCTTGCACAAAGGAAAAGTGGAGTATTTGTAAGGATAAATCTGACTTTTACAACTTTATACCAGTAGAAAAAAAAAATAATGCTCTAAGGGTGCATGCTACAAACATTCTTGAAATCCCATGCCCGCTGTGTTTTTTTTTTTCCTGCAACACTAACCTTTAGTGCGTCTTTCCAGACTGCAGCATGTCAATTGTCACATGCATCCTCCGTAGGGAGAACACAAGCGAGAGACTGCATAGCACTGAACCCTGATCGTGTGTACAAGCAGCTGCCGTCTACTGCGTTCTCCTGCAGAGGAGACTCGTGGACCCAAAGGTCAGGACCCGCTGCATCCAGGATGCAGTGAGTCCTCATCGTTGGCGCATACCCTAAAGGGGGCTTTACACGCTGCAACATTGCTAGCAAAGTCGCTAGCGTTCGCACCTGCCCCCGTCATTTGTGCGTCACGGGCAATTTGCTGCCCGTGGTGGATAAAATTGCTAGTACCCGTCACACATAGTTACCTTCATAACGACGTCGCTGTGGCCGGCGAACCGCCTCTTTTCTAAGGGGGCGATTTGTGCAGCGTAACAGCGACATCACACGGTAGGCGTTCAATGCAAGCGGAGGGGTGGAGAGCAGCCGCATGAAAGTCACGCCCACCTTGTTGCCGGAGGACACAGGTACGGTGTTGTTCGTCGTTCCTGGGGTGTCACACATAGCAATGTGTGCTGCCTCAGGAATGACGAACAACCTGCGTCCAAAATCAGCAACGATATTTGGGAAATGGATGACGTGTCAACAATCAATGATTTGGTGAGTATTTTGCATCGTTAGCAGTCGCTTGTACGTGTCACACGCAACACCGTCGCTAACGAGGTCGGATATACGTCATGAATTCCATGACCCCAATGACATCTCGTTAGCGATGTTGTTGCATGTAAAGCAACCTTTAGTATACAGTTGAAACCAGACGTGTACATTCACTATCTAAAAAGACACATATACATATTTTTTTCTCACTATCTGACATGAAATCTGAATAAACCTATCCCGTTTTAGGTCACATAGGAACCAAAATTATTTATATTTGCCAAATGTTACTTACAGCAAAGAAAGGCAGTAGTTGTACATCGTCCAGGCCAAAAACTAGTGCTGTAGCAGGATGCAGCTACGCCCCTACTAAGTGGAGGCATCACAGGTGCAGGAGGAGCAAATCATACACACACTTCCAAACTTCCAAAAAATGGAGGGCGCAATTGCTGGATGATAAAACTACACACTGATGGCTTGCATAGAGCGCTGTTCACACATGCAGATGCACAGTCACAAGCCCGCAGCCTATTAGGTGACGCCCATACTATTAGATCAGGCGGGCCACCAAGCCGTACCCCATCTGTGCACCGTACAGGGACAGGAACTCTAATATGCAAGGCCTAATAGAAAGTGGCCTGTCTGAATCTTGTACAAAAAAATATAAGGTTTTAGTTGGTATTATGGCCAGAATACGAAAACCTACAACCCTTGTCACGGGAACCTCATGATTGTAGGTCCCTACACTAAATATAAAATAACAACAAAAAGAGGAATAAATATCCTCCAAAAATTAAGCATTACTTACTAGTTTTTGGCCTGGGTGATGTACAACTACTCCCCTTCTTTGCTGTAAGTAATGCTTTATTTTTGGAGGATATTTATTCCTTTTTTTGTTGCTATTTTTATATTTGCCAAATGTCAAAATAATGAGAGAGAATTTTTTAAGGCATGTTATTTCTTTTTGCAAAGTCAAAATTTTACATACATTTCATTAGTAGTTGGTACCATTGCCCTTAAAATGTATGACTTAGGTCAAACATTTTGAATATCCTTCCACAAGTTTCTCACAATAGTTGGCAGGAATTTGGGCCCATTCCTCCGGACTTAACCACTATAACTGAGTCATGTTTTTAGGTTGTCTTGCTCGCACCTGCTTTTTCAGCTTTGCCTATACATTTTTATTAGAATTGAGATCAGGGTTTTGTGAAGGCCACACCAAAACTTTGACTTTGTTATTCTTGAGCCACTTGGTAACTAGTTTGCCAATACACTTCTGGTCATTGTCGATTTGGAACACCCATTTCCACTCAAGCTTTAATTTCCTGACTGATGTCTTGAGATGTTGCTTCAGTATTGCAGCATATTCTTCTTTCCTCATGAATGATGCCATCTATTTTGCGAAGTGCATTAGTCCCTCCTGCAGCAAAACAACCCCACAACACAATGTTGCCACCCCCCCCGTTTCACAGTTGGGATAGTGTTTTTAGACTTTAAAGCTTCTCCCTTTTTTCTCCTACTGTAACGATGGTCATTACGGCCAAACAGATCAATTTTAATTTTGTCAGACCACAAGACATGTCTCCAAAAATTAAGGTCTTAGTTCCTGTGTGCATTTTCAAACATTAATCTGGCTTTTTTCTGTTTCTTTCCGAGTAATGGCTTCTTAATGGCAGAGTGGCCTTTCAGCCCATGTTGATAACGTAACCTTTTCACTATGGATAATGACACAATCTTACCAGCTTCCGCCAGCATCTTCACAAGGTCTTTTGCTTTTGTTCTTTGGTTTATATGCACATCTGACCAAAGCACGTTTATCTCCGGGACACAGAAGCCGTCTTCTTCCTGAGCAGTATTAAGGTTGGACATCACATCTTGTTTTTACTTGCATATAATTGTTTGTACAGATGAACGAGCCACCTTCAGGTATCTGTAAATTTCACCTAAGGATGAAGCAGACTTGTGCAAGTCCACAATTCTCTTCCTGAGATCTTGGCTGATTTGTTTTGACTTTCTCATGATGCTACACAAAAAAGCAGTCTATTTCAGGTGTGCATTAAAATACATCCACAGGTGTGTCTCTAATTAACTCAGATGTTGCCAATAAACCTATTAGAAGCTTTCATAAACATGGCATCATCATATCGGCTGTACAATATTGTTTAAAGGCATAGTACTCTTAGCGTATGTAAACTTTTGAGCTTGCAGTAAGTAATAAAAATGCCTTAAAACATTCTCTCATTCTGGCATTTGGCAAATATAAATAATTTTATAATACTAATTGACCTAAAAAGGGAAAGGTTTATTTTGATGTCATGTCAGATAGTGAGAAAAACATTCATATGTGTCTTTTTAGATAGTGTATGTAAACTTCTGATTTCAACTTTATGTAGCACATTTTACAAGAAATCTGTCACCAGGTTTTTGCTATGTAATCTGAGAACAGCATGAGATAGAGACAAAGACACCATTTCCAACTATATGCTACATGCTGGGTTGCTTGCTTTTGTTTTGATATATAAATAAAATAACTTTTTATCTGCTGCAAATCTACTAGTTCTCTGAATGCTGAGCTCTGTATAGCCCCACCCATATCACTGATTGGCAGCTTTTTATGTACACTGTGTATAGGCAAAAAGTTGCCAATGAGTGATGGAGGCAGTGTTGGACTACCTTGCAAATCTTACAGTTACAATCTCCTGCTAAGAATTGCTAGTGATTTGATGATTTGATAAAAGCTACAGTTACAGTACTACTCACAGTAGTACAGATAGTACCACTCACATGGTTAATAGGGATATTTACCTATTATAGCAATGTGGGATACCCCCGCACATCCCTAAGGGTTGGGAGTAGTACTATCTAATTTGCACATTCCTATTGTGTGATTGTGGGTATTAGTGAAGCTGTTGGCCCTTTAATGCATTGTCTAGGGTGATTTGCTTGGTGTTCCCCCTTCTCACAATCAGGAAGTTGCTCACCCCTATCTGAAGTGGGATAATTCAGATTGTATTTTTTCTGTGTGTGACTATGTGAAACAAGTGGAGCCGTTGACCCTTTATTGCAGCACAAACTCGTGTAATTTGCCTGTTGTTCCCCCTCTCACATTTAGGAATTAATTATCTCACCATTTGAGCCATAATTGGCCAATCTATTTCCTCGCACTTGGTTTTTAGACCCGTCGAAGCACTGTGAAAGAGTGCAAAACGACCGTCGTCTGATGCGTTTTCCCGTCTCACCCCCTCCCCGCTTGCCACAGCATGTAACTTCCACCTGGGATTAAATTTTTTCACTGCACAGCAAAGATCGGTAAGTGCCTTCATTTCTTTCATAGCTATTTCTTGGATTATTCTGGACTGTTGAATGAGCACCTCGTAGCTGTTGCAGAAACTTTTCTGCCATGCCATTTTGCTTATTGCAACAAAAAACGCATTCACAATGCAGAATGTGAATATCGTCTTTCGCTAAAAATACTCCTTATGTTGAGCAGTGCCCTGATTTTCCTTCTCAATTATTTGGCATTAGCTCTCACTTAGTTTTCTTAGTGTTGATTGAGAACCCTCCAATCAGTGTCCTTACCCAATTACCTCAACTTTGTAAGAAAATCCTTAGGAGAAAAAAACTGGGCACTTGCTCAAACAAACCCCAGAACCACTTTTTCTGCACCATAAATAGTGTGTTCCCGACTAGAGTTGAGCGCGGTTCGCGGTTCGAGGTTCTCCAGTTCTATGCTCGAGTGATTTTGGGGGCTGTTCTAGATCGAACTAGAACTCGAGCTTTTTGCAAAAGCTCGATAGTTCTAGATACGGCTTTTTACAGCTACAGTGTGCAGGAGCCATCGCTGGCAGCCTGCCAGAAGCTGGTAACCAAGATAAACATCGGGTATCCAAGCAAAGCGCTTTGGTTAGTAACCCGATGTTTATCCTAGTTACGTGCAGGAAGCCCACACTTTCCCGCTCAGCTCGCTCCGCCCCCTCCTGCCCGCGGCATGTACACATACATACACACACACACAGACACACTCTGCACACATGGTCCCGCTCGGCTTACCTGCGGTGATGAAGTCCCGCCATCCCGACCTCAGCGCTTTCACTGTCCTCCATGGCCGCCGCTTGTCACATCACCTCTCGCTTCCGACCCGAGACTGACTAGCGGTGACGTCACGGGCCTCTCGCGATACTTGGCTGTGAAGGTCATTGAACTCAGTAACAGGTGCTGTCAGTGTGCTGGAGATCAGCGCAGGTAATGTACCTTGCTGACAGCAGCACTTGTCATCCCCTGCAGTGACCTGGGCTGACCCATTGATGTTAGCTCAGGTCACTGCATTGCTCTCCCAGCCAATGAGGAACATTCTGCTCTTCAATGACTGGGACAGTGTGGATCGTCATGGCAACCCCTTGGATTACACCAGACCTGGATTTGTTTTTCTTTCTAATAAATAGGTTAAAGAGGGAATGTTTTGGGGAGTGTTTTTTCAAGTAAAAATGTGTTTGTCGTCTATTTTTTTTTATTACTGACTGGGTTGGTGATGTCGGGTATCTGATAGACGCCTGACCTCACCAACCCCAGGGCTTGATGCCAGGTGACATTACACATCTGGTATTAACCCCATATATTACCCCGTTTGCCACCGCACCAGGGCGCGGGATGAGCTGGGGCGAAGCACCAGGATTGGCGCATCTAATGGATGCGCCACTTCTGGGGCGGCTGCGGCCTGCTATTTTTAGGCTGGGGAGAGTCCAATAACCATGGACCTCCCTAGTCTGAGAATATCAGACCCCAGCTGTCTGCTTTACCTTGGCTGGTGATCCAATTTTGGGGGGACCCCTACGTGTTTTTTTTTTAATTATTTATTTAATTTAAAATAACAGCGTGGGGTGCCCTCAGTTTTGGATTACCAGCCAAGGTGAGGTTGCCAGCTGTGGTCTGCAGGCTGCAGCCGTCTGCTTTAGCCTAGCTGGCTACAAAACTAGGGGGAACCCTACGTCATTTTTTTTTTTCATTTTTTTGGCTAAATACAAAGCTAAGCACCCCTTAGTGCCACATGAAAGGCACCAAAGGGTTCAAAATTACAAAATGCAGGAGAGTGGGACATTATGTGTCTCTCTGCCATTATAATGACAGAAAAGACTGATATGAAGTGCACAAGCACAGGAAAATCACCAGAGCGCTCTACGCTGTGAAAAGCAGTAGAAAATGGCACTGGAGTGAACATGTGACCGCCTCATGTAGGATGAAGCTATGGATCCCGGGTAAATTTATGCATTTACCCTCCTTCAGTTTTTTTGCAGTACACAAAAAAAACGGAAGGCACACGGATGACAAACAGATGACATACGGACCGTCTACGGAATGGAAACGGATGCCACACGGATGCACCCGTGAAAAAAAACGGACTGTTTTTTGCAGACCGCAAAAATGGTTCGGTCGTGTTAATGTAGCCTTATTCTGATCTGCCGTTTATAAACAGCAGGCAGAAAAAAGTGAATAACGCCCCCCGGCGTCAGAAAATCTCCGGGGTTTCAGGGCTAGCTGAGATCCTGGAGATCATGATTCAGGACGGTTTTTCCGGTTCCCGCTCACGTGATCACAGGTATACACCGTACACCGATGATCACGTTACAGTAAATGACAGCGCCGGTAAAAAAATATTTATCTCCCATCTGGCATGAACAAACACGTCTCCACTTCTTCTCCACTTCTTCTCCACTTCTTCTCCACCTTTTCTCCAATTTTTCTCCATTTTTTCTCCACTTTTTCTCCACTTTTTCTCCACTTTTTCTCCACTTTCCAGGACGCCTCATGACAGCACGGTAGGAGTTGCTCCTTTGACCTTTACAGGGACAGGAAACACAAGAGTTTAAAAGCCCCTCCCCATCTCCCTCTCCTCAGTGTTTTTCCTGTCCCTGTACAGGACGGACGCAAGTCTTACCGTCGGGATGTACGGGGTCCAGGCGGATCGGGGGGGCTTGCTCTCTCGTTCCGGCCTGTCAAGCATCCCCTGGCCGACACCTCTAAAGGTGAGGTCACTCAGCCGGCCGGTGGAGCAGGAGTTCCCGGCAAAAGCTGCTTCCCTCAGCCGCGGCCATGTGGCACTTCCGGGTGTACGCGCGACATGCGTTCCAGCCTGACACGCTGATGCATGTGCGGTGCAAAGACTTCCGCATTTCCCGGTCGGAATATGGCGGCGCCCTGGAAGGCGGCGTGTGATCCGGGACGGAACACTGGAGGCGGGAACGGGCCCTGTCGTCGCCCAAACAGGTATGAAACCTTGGGAACGGGGAAATGTGCACACTATTTTCTGTATAACGACCTGCTCACTGCTTCTTACAATGGATGAAGGTGACAGGTCAGATGCTTACCCCGGACGAGCCCAGGGTCACGTAAGTGCAGATGCGTCAGGAATCTGACCTGTAGTGGTGTGGGTTGAGCCTGATTCAGTCTCCCCTTCCTTTTAGTCTGTCATTCACATCTGTCAGAGTCCTGCACTAAAATTAGTAATTTAGCCTTGGAACTTTCTAAGTAGATTATGCTACATGGTGAGGTTGCTGCCTCATGTTTTGCTGGGATCAGCAGACGTCATGTTTAAGTTCAGAATTTACCTGTTGATGGAACCTTATGTGGATCCTCCTGTTGTGGTTAATAACACATTTGATTCCACTATTATCTCACCAGACCGGATTTTGTCTGATTTACTCCTTCTATAGGAGGGAAAATTGCGGATATAATACATTATCTCGCATTCGGAACTTGCCCTCCAGCTGAACCTCAAGGTGAGTTAATTGGTTCAGGTTTGACTAATTTGGCATTTAGGATACCACTCATGCAGTAGGTGTATCCTGAAGTTCACAGATGAATTACACTCTTAGGGGTAACTAATGGGGCCTCACAACTCTGGCCTCGCGCCTCTGGGTTCTGGCCTCGTGATGACTCTGGCTCACGCCTCACTGCTCCGGCCTCCTGGCTCCGACCTCCTGGCTCCAGCATCGCACCTCACGGCTCCGGGCTCCGGTCTCGCGCCTCCTGGCTCGTTCATCACAACTTGGGGCTCCGGCATCGCGCCTCACGGCTTTGGCCTCGACCCACACGCCACAAAGCTCTGACCACACGCTGGCTTGGCACCTTGGGACTGTCAAGGCCTCCCTGCTTGACGTCTGGTCTTACTGTTTCTCAGCCTTGCCCTTCAGGGCTTGGCTTCACTGGCTCTTGGTCTGGGTTTGTGCTTGGGCCTCTGGGCTTGTGCCTTGGGCCTCTGGGCTTGTGCCTTGTGCCTCTAGGCTCGTGCTGGGCTTGTGGCTTGTGCCTCTAGGCTTGTGCCTCTGGCATTGTGCCTTGTGCCTCTAGGCTTGTGCCTCTGGGCTTCTGCCTTGTACCTCTAGGCTTGTGCCTTTGGGCTTGTGCCTTTTGTCTCTGGCTTGTGCCTCTGGGCTTGTGCCTTGTGTCTCTAGGCTTGTGCCTTGTGTCTCTAGGCTTGTGCCTCTGGGCTTGTGCCTTGTGTCTCTAGGCTTGTGCCTCTGGGCTTGTGCCTTGTATATCTGGGTTTGTGCCTCTGGGCTTGTGCCTTGTGTCTCTAGGCTTGTGCCTTGTGTCTCTAGGCTTGTGCCTCTGGGCTCGTGCCTTGTTTCTCTAGGCTTGTGCCTCTGGGCTTGTGCCTTGTGTCTCTAGGCTTGTGCCTCTGGGCTTGTGCCTTGTATATCTGGGCTTGTGCCTCTGGGCTTGTGCCTTGTGTCTCTAGGCTTGTGCCTTGTGTCTCTAGGCTTGTGCCTCTGGGCTTGTGCCTTGTGTCTCTAGGCTTGTGCCTCTGGCCTTGTGCCTTGTGTCTCTAGGCTTCTGCCTTGTGTCTCTAGGCTTGTGCCTCTGGGCTTCTGCCTTCTGCCTCTAGGCTTGTGCCTCTGGGCTTCTACCTTGTATCTCTGGGCTTGTGCCTCTGGGCTTGTGCCTTGTGTCGCTAGGCTTGTGCATCTGGGCTTGTGCCTTGTGCCTCTGGGCTTGTGCCTTGTTCTTCTGGGATTGTGCCTTGTGCCTGCGGGCTTGTGCCTCCGGGCTTGTGCATTACGCTTCATGATTCTGGCCTTGCGCCTCTGGCATTGCGCCTTGTGCCTCTGGCCTTGCGCCTCTGGCATTGCGCCTTGTGCCTTTGGCCTTGCACCTCTGGCATTGCGCCTTGTGCCTCTGGCCTTGTGCCTCTGGCCTTGCGCCTCTGGCATTGTGCTTCTGGCCTTGCACCTCTGGCATTGCGCTACTGGCCTTGTGCCTATGGTATTGTGCCTTGCACCTCTGGCCTTGTGCCTCTGGCCTTGCGCCTCTGGCATTGTGCTTCTGGCCTTGCGCCTCTGGCATTGCGCCACTGGCTTTGCGCCTCTGGCATTGTGCCTTGCACCTCTGGGCTTGCACCTTGCGCTTCATGTTCAGGCCTTGCGTGTCTGGCAATGCGCCTTGTACCTCTGGCATTATGCCTTGTGTCTCTGACATTGCGCCTCTGGCATTGTGCCTTGCGCCTCTGGCCTTGGGCCTCTGGCCTCTGGCTTTGCGCCTCTGGCCTTGCGCCGCTGGCCTTGTGCCTTGCGTCTCTGGCCTTGCGCTTCCGGGCTTGCGCCTTGTGCTTCATGTTCTGGCCTTGCGCGTCTGGCATTGGGCTTGCGCCTCTGCGCCTTGCGCTTCTGCGCCTCTGCACCTTGGGCCTTGCGCCTCTGCCCCTTGGGCCTTGCGCCTCTGCGCCTTGGGCCTTGCGCCTCTGCACCTTGGGCCTTCTGCTTCTGCACTTTTGGCCTTGCGCCTCTGCGCCTTTGGCCTTGCGGTGGTCTCGTTCCTTGCGCCTCGGGCTGCATACTTCGCATCTTGGGTCTCTGGCATCGACTTTGGTTAAGAGGGGCCTCACACTTCTGGACCTGCACTTGGCTTAGTGTGCTAGGCAGCCATGTTTGCGTTGGCCTAGTAATTCTCCTTATTATGGCTTCGGAACTGGAATCTAAGTTCAGCTACGGTCCTTCCTTTCTAATCAGTTGTATTCAGCGGTGCTTAGTTGCTTGGCTCTGGTCTTTCATTTGTAACTTCTGCCTAAAGAGAAATGTTTATCGAGTTCATCCTATAGTGGAAGGAACTGAATGTGGCCGATCATGGTTTTAGCCCCGTTTTACTGTGACGGGTCCTTTGATGGCAATTGAACTGGTTTCTGGACCATTGTTCGACATACAGAATCTAGTGAATAACCTGTGAGGTTTTCCAACATCTTGTGGCCGGGAGCTCCATAGTCTCCCTCATAGGCTCCCCGCTCTCATGGGATTCAATCCAGGGTCTCACCACGGTCAAATGAAGTATCACTCTGTGATTTTAGAGGCTCTCACTCCTCTAGATGATGTTCCCTGGTCCCTTTGGAAGACTGTCTGGTATGTTTACACTAGAGTCCGATATAGTGGTGATTACATGCTAATGGAGTACAGTGCATTTTAGTTGGGTAGTCTGCCCAGGTGGTAGTGGTTTCTTTATACCAGCTCAGGGCCACACTTGACTCCTGTATTAGCTGCCACGGATATGTCAAACCGCTTCTTAAATTCCACTACATCTCCTGTATTCTGTGTATCTATGAGGTTTGGCCACCCACATATTCTGGGACATTTCCTCACATCCAGATTCCATGCCCCGCTGTCCTTGACATCTGCATCTTGGGAACGATGCTTCTTTCAAGTGGTCGGATGCTGTACTTGGCTTGCGAATGTCGGAAATCGTGCCTTCCAGACGCCGACTCTTCATGTCTTTAGTTTCATGAAGGTCCTTCTCATTTCTCGAGAGCCCGTAGTTTCTGCATTGACCTCTTGGGCTTCTGGAGCCAGACTGTGAACTCTGGTGGTACGGTGGGCTGGTCTGTGACCAGGGGTAGTCGTTTGAGCCTAGGAGAGCTGCTGACAGTACTGACCTGGTTTATTAAGCACGGTCAAGTTTATTCTTGGTCTACGACGGTGGTCATTCTATCGGTCTGTGGTTTATTCGTTCCTTGATAGGCCGTTAAGGACTTTATCATCTATTCTTTGGTTGCGGTGTTAAGTATGTTCATTTAACCCATTTCGGGTATATCTCACTATTTCTGGTCTCTGTAGTATGGGCTGTCTACCTCATTCTTCTTATTCCCAACATGAGGAGCACCTTCACTCTTTGGATGTCAGCCGATCGGTTCTGGCTTATTTGGAGGCTGCCCGGAGCTGGCGCGTAGCTTCTCCCCTCTTTGTGCCATTTGCAGGCAAGACCAGAGGGAAGACGGTGTCTGAGACAACTCTGTCTCGGTAGGTTAGGTCCACTATTTCAGCTCCTTACCGGTCCGCGAGTCGGGACCCCCCAACTCGCATTTGAGCCCTCTCCACCAGGGCTCTGTCCTCTTCTTGGGCGGGGAGGGCGGGGGGTTCCTTGGAACTGCTTGGTCGTACGGCAACGTGGTCGGGTCCCCACACGTTTTTGTGAGCGTTATATACTGGACCTTCTCAACGCTCTGCACCTGTTGTTTGGTAGGAGGGTTTTGCAGGCTGTGGTCCCCCCCTCATAGGGATTACTTTGGCATTCTCCTACCGTGCTGTCATGAGGCGTCCTGGAAAATAGGAATTACTACTTACCGGTAATGATCTTTCCAGGAGCCGTAATGACAGCACTATTGTTTCCCTCCCTTCTTGTTTTCTTATGTGTCTATTGTAAGATTATGCATTAATATTATGGTGTTATCTCCCATCCTGGTGTGGTACTTGAAAAATCACTGAGGAGAGGGAGATGGGGAGGGGCTTTTAAACTCTTGCGTTTCCTGTCCCTGTAAAGGTCAAAGGAGCAACTCCTACCGTGCTGTCATTACGGCTCCTGGAAAGATCATTACCGGTAAGTAGTAATTGCTATTTTTTCTCCACTTTTTCTCCACTTTTTCTCCACTTGTTCTCCGCTTTTTCTCCACTTCTTCTCCATTTTTTCTCCACTTTTTCTCCACTTTTTCTCCACTTTTTCTCCATTTTTTCTCCACTTTTTCTCCACCAGGAGACAGAGAGCAGGAGGGATCTCGGGGACCGGTAAGTGTTATGGCAATGTTTATTTACTGTATGTGTACATTTATAATGCATTTTTATGTGTTTGTGATTGCCTCCCATAGCCTATTGGTTCGAGTTCGGTTCGTCGAACGTTCGATGAACCAAACTCGAACGGGAGCTCCGTTCGGCGAACCGCCCTCGAGCCGAACCGCGACCGGTTCGCTCATCTCTATTCTCGACTCAGGCACTTTGATTCAGCATAGGAGTCATGTATCCTTGTTGATACTCTGTGGTGCACTATAGTCAAAGTTCAAGTGTCCACAATATATCCAAAAAAGAAAAGACAAGGTACTCAGCGGAGATGCAACAGAACTTCTGTTTAATCCAAAAAAAGAGTTACATGTGTAGGCTTGTGAGGGAGCAGGGGGAACACAGAACGGTGAAGATGGCCATTTCGCGCCAGGCTTGGCACTTCTACGAGTCCACAGTGGACTCGTAGAAGCGCCAAGCGCCGGCGCGAAACAGCTATCTTCACCGTGCTGTGTGCCCCCTTCTCCCTCCCAAGCCTACAGTCATGGCCAAAAGTTTTGATAATGACACCAAAATGATTTTTTCACATGATCTGTTGCCCTCTGGTTTTTAATTGTGTTTGTCTGATGTTTACATCACATACAGAAATATAATTGCAATCATATTATGAGTTCCAAAAGGTTATATTGACAGTTAGAATGAGTTAATGCAGCAAGTCAATATTTGCAGTGTTGACCCTTCTTCTTCAGGACCTCTGCAATTCTCCCTGGCATGCTCTCAATCAACTTCTGGACCAAATCCTGACTGATAGCTGTCCATTCTTGCATAAGCAATGCTTGCATTTTGCCAGAATTTATTGGTTTTTGTTTGCCCACCCGTCTCTTGATGATTGCCCACAAGTTCTCAATGGGATTAAGATCTGGGGAGTTTCCAGGTCATGGGCACAAAATCTCTATGTTTTGTTCCATGAGCAATTTAGTGATCACCTTTGCTTTATGGCAAGGTGCTCCATCATGCTGGAAAAGGCATTGTTGGGCGCCAAACTGCTCTCGGACAGTTGGGAGAAGTTGCTCTTGGAGGACATTCTTGTACCATTCTTTATTCATGGCTGTATTTTTAGGCAAGACTGTGAGTGAGCTGATTCCCATGGCTGAGAAGCAACCCCACACATGAATCGTTTCAGGATGCTTAACAGTTGGCATGAGACAAGACTGGTGGTTCTCCTAATAAGCTGTTTTCCAGATGTCCCAAACAATCGAAAAGGAAATTCATCTGAGAAAATGACTTTATTCCAGTCCTCAGCAGTCCACTCCCTGTACCTTTTGCAGAATATCAGTTGGTCCTTGATGTTTTTTCTGGAGAGAAGTGGCTTCTTTGCTGCTCTCCTTGAAACCAGGCCTTGCTCAAAGAGTCTCCACCTCACAGTGCGTGCAGAAGCACTCACACCAGCCTGTTGCCATTGCTGAGCTAGCTCGGCACTGCTGGTAGTCCGATCCTGCAGCTGAAACAGTTTTAAGATACGGTCCTGGCGTTTTCTGGTCCTTCTTGGGCGCCCTGGAGTCTTTTTGGCAACAATGGAAGCTCTCTCCTTGAAGTTCTTGATGATGCGATAGATTGGTGACTGAGGTGCAATCTTTGTAGCTGCGATACTCTTCCCTGTTAGGCCATTTTTGTGCAGAGCAATGATGGCTGCACGTGTTTCTTTAGAGATAACCATGGTTAACTGAAGAGAAACAATGATACCAAGCACCAGTCTCCTTTTAAAGTGTCCAGTGGTGTCATTCTTACTTAATCATGACTGATTGATCGCCAGCCCTGTCCTCATCAACACCCACACCTGTGTTAATGGAACAATCACTAAAACAATGTTAGCTGCTCCTTTTAAGGCAGGAATGCAATGATGTTAAAATGTGTTTTGGGGGTTAAAGTTCATTTTCTTAGCCAATATTGACTTTGCAAGTAATTGCTGTTAAGCTGATCACTCTATATGACATTCTGGAGTATATGCAAATTGCCATTAGAAAAACTTAAGCAGTAGACTTTGTAAAAGTTAATATTTGTAGCATTCTCAAAACTTTTGGCCATGACTGTACACATGTATCTTTTTTGCTGGATTAAACAGATGTCTTGTTGCATCTCCAGTAGAGTTGAGCGCGGTTCGAGGTTCGAGGTTCTCCAGTTCTAGGCTCGAGTGATTTTGGGGGCTGTTCGAGATCGAACTAGAACTCGAGATTTTTGCAAAAGCTCGATAGTTCTAGATACGTTCGAGAACGGTTCTAGCAGCAAAAAGCAGGGCTTTTTACAGCTACAGTGTGCAGGAGCCATCGCTGGCAGCCTGCCAGAAGCTGGTAACCAAGATAAACATCGGGTATCCAACCAAAGCGCTTTGGTTAGTAACCGGATGTTTATCCTAGTTACGTGCAGGAAGCCCACACTTCCCCGCTCAGCTCGCTCCGCCCCCTCCTGCCCGCGGCATGTACACACGTACACACACACACACACACACCTGTCCTCCATGGCCGCCGCTTGTCACATCACCTTCTCTCGCTTCCGACCCGAGACTGACTAGCGGTGACGTCATGGGCCTCTCGCGATACTTGGTGTGAAGGCGCCGGTCATTGAACTCAGTGACAGGGGCTGTCAGTGTGCTGGAGATCAGCGCAGGTAATGTACCTCGCTGACAGCAGCACTTGTCATGCCCTGCAGTGACCTGGGCTGACCCATTGATGTTAGCTCAGGTCACTGCACTGCTCTCCCAGCCAATGGGGAACATCCTGCTCTTCATTGACTGGGACAGTGTGGATCATCATGGCAACCCCTTGGATTACACCAGACCTGGATTTGGTTTTCATTCTAATAAATTGGTTAAAGAGGGAATGTTTTGGGGAGTGTTTTTTCAAATAAAAATGTGTTTGTCGTCTATTTTTTTTTATTACTGACTGGGTTGGTGATGTCGGGTATCTGATAGACGCCTGACCTCACCAACCCCAGGGCTTGATGCCAGGTGACATTACACATCTGGTATTAACCCCATATATTACCCCGTTTGCCACCGCACCAGGGCGCGGGATGAGCTGGGGCGAAGCACCAGGATTGGCGCATCTAATGGATGCGCCACTTCTGGGGCGGCTGCGGCCTGCTATTTTTAGGCTGGGGAGAGTCCAATAACCATGGACCTCCCTAGTCTGAGAATATCAGGCCCCAGCTGTCTGCTTTACCTTGGCTGGTGATCCAATTTTGGGGGACCCCTACGTGTTTTTTTTTTTAATTATTTATTTAATTTAAAATAACAGCGTGGGGTGCCCTCAGTTTTGGATTACCAGCCAAGGTGAGGTTGCCAGCTGTGGTCTGCAGGCTGCAGCCGTCTGCTTTACCCTAGCTGGCTACAAAACTATGGGGAACCCTACGTCATTTTGTTTTTCATTTTTTTGGCTAAATACAAAGCTAAGCACCCCTTAGTGCCACATGAAAGGCACCAAAGGATGCTCCACTTTTTCTCCACTTTTTCTACATTTTTTTCTCCATTTTTTCTCCACTTTTTCTCCACTTTTTCTCCACTTTTTTCTCCACTTTTTCTCCACTTTTTCTCCATTTTTTCTCCACTTATTCTCCATTTTTTCTCCACTTTTTCTCCACTTTTTATCCATTTTTTTCTCCACTTTTTCTCCACTTTTTCTCCACTTTTTCTCCACTTTTTCTCCACTTTTTCTTCATTTTTTTCTCCACTTTTTCTCCATCTTTTTCTCCATTTTTTCTCCACTTTTTCTTCACTTTTTCTCCATTTTTTTCTCCACTTTTTCTCCATTTTTTTTCCACTTATTCTCCACTTATTCTCCACTTTTTCTCCACTTTTTCTCCACTTTTTCTTCACTTTTTCTCCATTTTTTTCTCCATTTTTTCTCCACTTTTTCTCCGTTCTTTTTCTATGGTTGGTCTACCCATTAGCTCTGCCATGCATACTGTAGCTCTACACCTACTGCACATGTTACTTTATGATTGACATCTCTTTCGTACCAGAGCTGTCTAAGCCTACTCTGACCCCATATTTTTCATTACTATATTGTCCTTGTACTGTATTATGACATTTGTATCATGTGTTTCATTTCTTGCTGTGTTGCAATTTTTTTGCTGCATCCCAATTGTACCTCTACATTGTTCGAGTTTATGTTATTGTTCTCTCACTCTTATGTGATACTGATTATTGTCATTTTTCATGATTACATGCAGATAAGTGCTGAGAATCAAAAATACCGCGGAGCGCTACATCATTTTTTTAAAGATTTATTTTTACAGCACTGTGATGTCCAGCAATCAAAATACAGGGAAGCCCATTTTATTTTTAGTTATTTAAATAAATAATTAAAAAAAATATATATGGGCTCCCGCTGCATTTTTTGTATTGCTAGCTAAGGGTAATCCAAGCAGCTACTGGCTGCTAACCCCCACTGCTTGGTGTTACCTTCACTGGCAATGGAAAATCCAGGGAAGCATTTTTTATTTTTTTTGCCAAAAAACTACAAAAAAAGGACGTGAGCTTCGCCATATTTTTGTATGCTAGCCAGGTATAGCAGGCAGGTGCTGGAAGAGTTGGATACAGCGCCAGAAGATGGCGCTTCTATAAAAATGCCATTTTCTGAGGCGGCTGCAGACTGCAATTCGCAGCAGTGGGGCCCAGAAAGCTCAGGCCAACCTGTGCTGCGGATTCCAATCCCCAGCTGCCTAGTTGTACCTGGCTGGACACAAAAATGGGGCGAAGCCTACGTCATTTGTTTTCTAATTATTTCATGAAATTCATGAAATAATAAAAAAAGGGCTTCCCTTTATTTTTGGTTCCCAGCCGGGTACAAATAGGCAACTGGGGGTTGGGGGCAGCCGTACCTGCCTGCTGTACCTGGCTAGCATACAAAAATATGGCGAAGGCCACATAATTTTTTCAGGGGGCAAAAAACTTCTGCATACAATCCTGGATGGAGTATGCTGAGCCTTGTAGTTCTGCAGCTGCTGTCTGTCTGTATGGAGAAGAGCAGACAGCAGCTGCAGAACTACAAGGCTCAGCATACTCCATCCAGGACTGTATGCAGAATTTTTTTGCCCACCAAAAAAATGACGTGGGCTTCGCCATATTTTTGTATGCTAGCCAGGTACAGCAGGCAGCCACAGGCTGCCTCCAACCCCCAGTTGCCTATTTGTTCCCGGCTGGGAACCAAAACTATAGGGAAGCCCGTTTTTTTTTAATTATTTCACTTATTTCATGAAATAATTAAAAAACAAATGACGTGTGCTTCGCCCCATTTTTGTGTCCAGCCGGGTACAACTAGGCAGCTGGGGATTGGAATCCGCAGCACAGGTTAGCCCGAGGTTTCTGGGCGCCTCTGCTGCGGATTTCAGTCCACAGCCGTCCCAGAAAATGGCGCTCTCATAGAAGCGCCATCATCTGGCGCTGTATCCAACTCTTCCAACAGCCCTGGAGCCGGGTGGCTTGTTGGGTAATCATGAGTTAATACTGGCTTTGTTTTACTAGCCAGTATTAAGCCAGAGATTCTTAATGTCAGGCACGTTTGACCCGGCCATTAAGAATCTCCAATAAAGGGTTAAAAAAAAAACACCACACAGAGAAAAAATACTTTAATAGAAATAAATACACAGACACATTAGAGACTCCATCTTTATTACCCCCTGTCAGCCCTCCACGATCCTGCTCTTCTGTCTTCTTTCTTTCTAGTGTAGTAGTAGTGACGATTGTCGTGAGGATGAGGTTCACCAGCTCATCACTTGGGGCTGGGGAACCTCATCCTCACTACAATCCTCACTAGTGTAGTAGTAGTGACGATTGTAGTGAGGATGAGGTTCACCAGCTCATCACTTGGGGCTGGGGAACCTCATCCTCACTACAATCCTCACTACAATCGGGAAGCAGCGTGCAGCCTTCACTCCGTGAGTGATCAGTGCTGGCTGTCAGCGGTAACAGCGGTAACGCTGACAGATGCGTTACCATAGCAACGGTGCTCTCGGAGCTGCGGTTAGCGGTGACGTCACCGCTAACTGCGTTGCTATGGCAACGGTGATCTTCGTTAATGACCGGCTGTGTCAGCTGGTCCCCAACGGAACGGGGAGTCGACCGTGTGCTAGAGCATGTCGCCGGTACACGGCGATACACATATGTGCACCGTGTACCGGAGAGATGCACTCGCAGGTCCTACATGACGCGTCATAGTCATGTGACCAGTCTGTACCCAATGAGATAATAGCCACGTGACTGGTCACATGGCTATTTTGACGTCACGATAGGTCCTGCATCTCTGCTGGCAGTGCCGTCACCGGGAGGATTCAGCGATCATCGGATGGAATAGCGGCAGGAGACAGAGTGCAGAAGGGATCGCGAGGACCGGTAAGTGTTATGGCAATGTTTATTAACTATTTGTGTACATTTATAATGCATTTTTATGTGTTTGTGATTGCCTCCCATTATAGCCTATTGGTTCGAGTTCGGTTCGTCGAACGTTCGACGAACCGAACTCGAACGGGACCCCCGTTCGGCGAACTGACCTCGAGCCGAACCGCGACCGGTTCGCTCATCTCTAATCTCCAGTGAGTGCCTTGTTTTTTGTTTTCTGGATATACCTCAACTTTGTACTTTCTTATTTTGTATTTTGTACTTTGCACTTTTTTCTATATGGGTATGCTTTTTTACTATTTATACAATCTAAAAAAATATCATGAATTTTGCTATATGGTTTGGGCAATTTCTTTGCTCTTTGTTTTGGCTAAATGGCTGCAGCAATCCCGTGATCTTCAGGCAATCCCTGCTGAAAAACAGCCACAAAGCATGTGGGGCGGGGACTCAAAAATGGTGCTCAAACATCAGGGATACTCGATTGAGTACCGAGCGTGCTGAACACCTAGATCCTCAATCAAGTATCGAGCAGTGGTGAACGCGCTCGCCCATCATAGCTCCATATCACCCTAAACTCATAAAGTTCCTTGGAATTTATTGTGCCTGAGTTTTCTTTTTTCACACTCATGCAGAATAGAATTTACAGAAGTTTTACAGAAGTAGAGCTTTACCGTAATCATATTGATTGCTTTCATATGTCATCAAAATTCTTCAAGTTTCAGCACAAACCACAATCTTGTTACAGATACAGGGACTTTTTTTTTCCTATATCCTTTGAGCATTACTATTAGTTTTCTGCTCGGAGTGGTAATTTGACAGTGTAGTTTTCTAAAACAATCGGCCTATTTGAACTATACAGCCTTGAATTAGCTTTCTCCAATGTCTGTGTGGCACAAACTGCTGAAAAATAGCAAACTGCAGGGCATCACATAGGCTATTATTGATTGGTATGATATTTCAGCTTCTCAAACATAAATGGAAAGAGAGATTTCCTCTGAAATGTTGGAGATTTGTGTCACAAATTACAGCTTAGCTTTTCAAGAGAATGTACTCTCTGTTCGGTAGGTAAAACTATTTATCATAGAATAGACGCTTACTCTCAGGAGGGTACTGCCAATGAGCTATTATTGGTTAATGGAAGTAATCATATTTTATTTATTATTTTTCTTATTATAGTAGTTTTGTCTGAAATAAAACAGGCTGTTCATGCACTGTATAGGTTAAACAGAATACAAAGGAAATTGATGAAGATTAAATACAAAGGCAAAAAGGAAATGTTTAAACTCTATAATAAAACATTACCTCTACAGGAATATGTCAATCTCATAGAAGACAAAATTAATGCAAACATTTTAAAAAATATTATTTTCTTTAGTTTTTAATTCATATTTTATATTTGCTTTAATGCATTGTTACTGTTATACATATTTTCTTTATACTGTAAAGAAAACGGATTTAGCGTCTTTCAAATTTTCTTCTTCATCTATTTTTGTTTTCTTTTATTAAAATGAAATTTGATACTAGACAGAGAACTTTAAAGGGAACCTGTCAGGTGTAATATGCACCAGAACCACAAGCAGTTCTGGGTGCATATTGCTAATCCCTGCCTAACTGTCCCTGTATACACTAGCATAGATAAAGAGATAATTAGCAAAAGTGTTTCTAAAGATACTTTATGATATGCTAATGAGCGCATGGACTAGTCATAAAGGTTTTAGTTCCCGCGCTCATTCTGCCTTCTTAGTATGTGGGGTGTAGAGTATTAAGAGGTGCCTGGTTCATTAAAAGGCGCATGCTACTTAATGAATCAGGAGAACTTGCATGTCTCGTGTGCCTCAGTACGCCTCACCAGAAATCTAACAGCAGTAAGAGATTGTAATAATACTTCTGGCATAAGGAATGCAGCAACTAATCCTGAATTAGATGAGCAGGCATTTCAATGTCCTGTATCACTCCAGGAAATCTAGCTTGAAAGCATAAAATGTCACAACAATTTTGCACAACTCCACTTTGTGGTCTAAACAACTTGATGAGTTGGAGCCATAACCCTCTAATGATGTAACTCCCATACCAGCGTCCCTGCACTGTCCCTCTTTCCTCTACCGGTAGGGATGCCAGTGCACTCACCCACCCATCTGCTCAGCAACGCATATATCTCTGTTCCTCCCACTGGCTCCTGGAGCCTGCACAAGCTGCACAGGTCTCCTAGGAGCGTTTTTAAGGCATGCATGGTTCCCTGCTCTTAAAGGGCCAGCGTTTGCTAACCCAGAATTGCTTTCAGCCTATGTCTGAGAAACATTAGGCACTTAAGGCACCATCTCCCTACGGGAGGTGTCTGAGCAACGTGGTGTTACTGCAAGAGACGTGCTGTATTTTTCAGGTCCCATTTCTTGTTCACTTTATTCCTAGTCTAGTCTGTTACCTGCGCCTGCTAACCTGTGCATGTTCTAATATCTGCAGTACCTGCTATACTTGCCATACCTGGCCACAATGCTGTTCACAGATGAAAGTAAATTCATGCTGAGCAGAAATTAAGGCCGCCAATGATTTTTGGATATTTCAAGGAGAGCGCTGTGCATCAGGCACTGTTGTCATCAGACGAGCCTTTGGTGGTGGTGGTGTTACAGTGTGGACAGGTGTGTCTAGTCAACACAGAACTGCGTGTCACTAGGAGAATGAAACAGTGAGGACCCCCTTACTACTTAAATAACATAATTAATACAGTAATTGTGCCACTACATGAACAGCACAGTCCTAATTTCATCTTCACGGACGACAATGCTCTAGCACTTCGAAGTGGCATCATTAGGTAATGGCTGCTGGAGATTGAGGTACCTCAATGGAGTGGCCTGCACTTAATCCCATAGAGAACGTATGGAAATAGCGGAATATTTGTATAAAGGCTCGCAATTCTGTACCCCAGAACCTCAATGACCCTGAGAGACGCCCTTCGAGAAGAGGAGGAAGCCATGCCTCAGCCGTAACATATTCGAATTATGAATAGCATGAGACTTCGGTGTGAAGCTGTTGTAATTGATGCTGAAGGTCATATAACAAATTATTGAAACATTGACAGTGTGTGGGGGGTATACCAATCACTTTTGTTAGCTTTTTGTTTCAATAAATTGTTTGAGATGAGAAAATCACCAATGCATGTGTCACGCTCCCCGGATCCCGGCGCCGCCTGTCACTCACCACTCCGGTCCCCGGTCCTCCTGCCCGTGGCTTCCCCTCTCACTCCCCCTCCTGAGCGTCCTCCATGCTTCCCGTCCGCCGGTCCGGCGTCCCGCTGTAAGTCAGGACTCTGTGCCTTGCTCCCCAGCATCTCCTCCCCCTTCCTCCCTGCTTCCTGCACTGGTCTCCAGCACTCGGGCCTCGCACATGCGCATTAGGGCACGGGCGTGCTCACTCACCTCTTCTTAAAGGGCCAGCATCCCTGGAACAGGATATGGCTGATTACAGGTACAGGGTATTTAAGACTTCCTTTTCCAGGTGGGCCGTGCCTGTTCAACGTGTCCCTGTAGATAGGTGTTCAGGTCCCTCTGTGCTTTGTACCCAGATTAACCCTGTTTCTTCCGCAGAGCTCCTCTGTCATCCTGATTGTGTCCGGCTTGCCGGTTTCCCAGGAGGTGTCCCAGTGACTGTCTGCTGTGGATCTGCCATCTTCCGTCAGCCTGAACCCGTCACCGATCCTGGATTCCACCTGGATACTTCAGCCTGCACATCCCACTGGATCCTGACCCCGTCTGCTGTTACTACTCGGCACATGTACTCGGTTCCAGTCATCCGTCCTGCCTACGGTTCCCATTGGACTAATAGTCATCTCCTGTACAAACTTCTGAAGGACCCGTACTCCGTACCCTTAGTGTTCCGGTTCCCATGCATCTAGGCCCTCTGGAGGGGTGATCGGACAGCGCCTGTATAGGGGTTCGCTCCGGGTTGCCTCTCTGGGGGAGTCCAGAGCTCGGTCCCGTGGATCCACCTCCATGACGTTACAGCATGCTTCTACTTAAATGCCCTACTTTCATGCTAAAATGTCATATCATGTATTATATTATACAATATTATACAGGAAGTGGGGACTGTATTTCAAGAATGGAGAGGCATAGTGACAAAAAGTAAGCACTGCCAAATTGAGAAGAAAAGCAGCATTTGCACTGGTTATACAAATGTACTTATTTTTTGCAGGGACTGGTCTTCTCTGGAGATTACTGCTACTCAGTCATAAGAGTGAACTTAATGTTAGCTAAATTGCCAGAAGACTATTTTAGCAAAGTACATAATACTTGTGCAGTTTTAAGTGGACTTCTGTCCACCCCTTTAACACAAAATGTCTATCTATTTAATTTACTAATCCAATATGTTTTCTAATATACTTTAATTAAAAAGTCCCTACCATTCAATCTCAAACTAATAACTTTTTTTCATCTCCTTCCAGTTTGGTGACACTTTGTTTGAGAACCCCAGTGCATTCTGGGATATCCAAATGAGACCCCATCTGAGGGAAGAGGTTGCGGTCACTGCCACAGTATCTGTTCCCACTTCTAAAGGAGGTTACATAAATATGTACAGCAGCACTCTGAAAAGCTAAAAAATGCAAACATGAAATATAGAAATGTTGGCACCGCATTGTTGCTATTAGAAAAAATGAGATACTTGGTTTACAAATAGGCCATTTCGTATAAACCCAACAGCCAATGACAAGGTGTAGCCCTATCCTGATACACCTCTATCTGTGTTAAAAAAACCCCCAACAAATAATGGGTAGGTAGGATCCAGCTAAATGATAACGCTCTGGCTGAAGGGCAGAGGGCTCAGTCAGAAATTAGTGGAATACTAATATTGAAAGACTGACCAGCACATGCACTGAGTGTGAACAGGTGCACACTGAAAAGTCAACAAAGTTACAAAAATATGTACAGCAGCACTCTGAAAGCTAAAATATGTAAACATGAAATATAGGAATTTTGGCAACTGTATTACTGCTATTGGAAATAATAAGATACTTGGTTTACAAATTGGCCAAATTGTGTAAGCCTGACAGCCAGCAACAAAGCATACTTCTCTTTGTCGGGACCGTATCCTAATACACCTCTATCCAGGTTAAAAAAAACCTACAAGTAATGGGCAAGTAGGATCCAGCTAAAATGAAAACACTCTGGCTTAAGAGTAGAGTGCTCAGACAGAAAGAAATGGAATACTAATATAAAAAGATTGACCAGCACACCCACAAGCTGTGAACAGGTGCACACTAAATATTCAACAAAGTTACAAAAATATGTACAGCAGCACTCTGAAAAGCTAAAATATGTAAACAGAAAATGTAGGAATTTTGGCACTGCATTACTGCTTCACCTTTTCAAGTCTAGTGGATGTGCTGGTTATTCTTTTAATATTAGTATTCCATTCCTTTGTGACTGAGCACTTTCACCTTGAGTTAGAGTGTTTTCATTTAGCCGAATACTACTTTCCCATTTCTTGTAATTTGTTTTTTTTTTAACTTGGATAGGGGCATATTAGGATAGGGTCCCGGCCAAGAGAGGTGTGCCTTGTCATTGGCTGTCAGGCTAACACAAATTGGCCAATTTGTAAACTAAGTGCCTCATTTTTTCCAATAGCAGTAATGCAGTGCCAAAATTCCTACATTTCAGGTTTGCATATTTTAGCTTTTCAGAGTGCTGCTGTACATATTTTCATAAATTTGTTGAATTTTCAGAGTACACTTGTTCACACCTAGTGGATGTGCTGGTCAGTCTCTTTATATTGGTATCTCACCCTGAAATGAAGCATGATCAATAATGTCTATTTCATGGGTTTAGCTAGTCCCTGCTCTGCTGAACATTTGTAAGGAGATGAAAGTGCCCTTAGTGCAAACACCTATAATCAGATACAGTACCAACCAGAGGAAATCATAATACATGTTCCAAAGTAAAGACCACTCTGCCCATTGCCTAGTGCTTCGCCGCGCGTTTCGCCCACAGCTTCTTCGTGCTGCCCTCAGAGAAGGTGGCAAAAACCCGATGACATTCCCTTTAATTGAAGTGTATAGTAATTTTGTACACCCCCCTATTGTTGCTCTATGCTTTAGCAATTCCCATTTGTTAAAGAGATCCCTTGACATTAGGAGGATTACAAAATGTTTCTCTGCTCAGAACCTTATTAATGAGCTGTGATTTGCAGAGAAAGATGGGAGCAAGTGTTCAATTTTTCTGTTGTGTTCATAGCCACAAGGGAGGTGAAGCATTACACAGTCTCTTCACATCAATAGGTAAATCAGTGTAGTGGGGGCAAGTCAAGTTCTCTAGATTGTGAGATGCTCTTTGTAACCCTTCTCCACTCTAATCAGGCAAATAGGCTTTGGAATAGGACCCTGTTAACTAAATTATCTAATAGCATATATGAAATAGCGGGGTTTGTACTTTTTTATTGAGTACATGTAAGCAAATGATATTCTTTTGTCCACATGACAATACATGTAATAATCTACCAAAATTCATTCATTTTCACATCAATTGCTCAGAATTAAATTCTTTGTAATTCAAAAGTGGCCCCATTGCTAAAAGAAAATATTTTATTATGAACTGACCCAAAAGCTTAATAAACACAGATATCCAAAGGGGATAACTATTGACCTTCTCTCCTGCCTCCAAAAATCAGAAACATCATTATCTTTTGCCCTCACTTACCTACTTATGCTGTCTCCACTGCCTCTTTAGCTTCCCTTGTTTTCCAGATGGCCCTCTGGTAGAAGTGTATGGAAGATACTGTGGACTAATTCATTGTAGGAGTGTCATACAGTGCTTGTGGGATACTTTTGTTGGCATTATACTTTATGGGTGTGTGAGAGGGCTAATGAGCCAGTGGCAGTGTCTCCTGATGAGCCAGCTGCAATGTCTCCTTCCGGCCACCAGAGGGATGTTTTAGCAGCCTGGGAGAAAGGAAGAGAGAGAGGAAAAGAGACAGAGCAAGGAGATTCTGAGGTGAAATGGCTGCATGTTTCCTGGTCTGATCTGGATACCTGGAGTGTTAGAGTAGAGGCAGCATGCAGTCTGCTATGCGAGCAGACCTGGAGTGTGAGAGAGAGCCTGCCAATTGCTGTGCGAGCAGTGGCCATGCTGCTGCATGTGAGTGGATATTAACATCTGCCAGAGAGAGAACTGCTGTGGAGCCAAGCCCTGAGGTGATCTGCACCTGAGACCTTCCTATCAGACTGTGACTTCTACTCTGAGTTTAACTGTCCCCGTGATTGTTGGTGCCAGAGAGAACTGCTGCAGTGCTAAGGCCTGAGGTGATCTGTCCCTGTGATTGCTGGTGCCATAGAGAACTGCTGTGGAGCCGGAAGCGGAGCGGATACCACTTTGTACCAGAGACCTTCCTGGATAAATCCATTGGTACTGTAAGTCCTGAGCTCAGGCCTGGCCTATATCTTTATGTTGTGCACACTTTTGCAGTAGTGGTTTTGAAGACAAAACAGGTATAATACATAATACGCACCAGTCACCACTACAGTACTGAACCTTATTGATTACATATTCCTGCTAGCAGGTGTTTAACGTCCGGGTACTTTCCTGTTTGCTTAAATGTGTTGGGGAAGGGCGAGAAATTAAAAATGTAGTTAAGATTGTTAATTGGTGTGCTGTTCCAGGGACATTTCCTTAATACACCCAGTAATTTACACTTCCTAGTTCCCACTTGGAGTTGCAGGTTAGGTAAATTGTTCCCGGTGGGTCCTGTCATATTGGAATCGGTCCCTAGCCCAGCAAACTGAGCCTAATTTAGTAACCGGGTGTTTGTGCAATACTTTGTGTTGATATTTGCTTTCCACACTAGTTTGACTTCCCATTTCCCTTATTGGGTTATAAAGAGTTTGTATTTAAACCTAGAGAAACCAAGGGAAAAATCGTGAAAACATACCCTGCTGTAACTAAATAAAAGCATATAGCATATAAAAGCATAAAGCATATAAACATAGGGTACTTAGTAAACACTGTTTTTGATCAAAAAAAGCATAAAGCTATCCCACCAACGCCAAGGTGTACCCAGTTGGGATAGTACCTACACTCTCTAATATTAAAACCTTACCATGGGTCCAAAATAGGCCTCAATGTGGCTAAGGGCTGAGAGTGACCGGGTCCCAACAGGACACACACAGTCAGGGGGATTCACAGAATGAAATGTCCAGCTCACCAAGAGGAAGGGCCACACCCCATTTGTACTGAATACAAAAGAACTACATAAAAACAAAAAAGTGAGCCGGAGTATGAGATGGTATACATGGAGCTTGTGAGTTCATGTTCACACTGGCCATTAGACAAAGAGAAACCAAGGGAAAAATTGTGAAAACATACCCTGCTGTAACTAAATAAAAGCATAGTGCATATAAACATAGGGTACTTAGTAAACACTGTGTGAACATGAGCTCACAAGCTCCATGTATACCATCTCATACTCCGGCTCACTTTTTTGTTTTTATGTAGTTTTTTTGTATTCAGTACAAATGGGGTGTGGCCCTCCCTCTTAGTGAGCTGGACATTTCATTCTGTGAATCCCCCTGACTGTGTGTGTCCTGTTGGGACCCGGTCGCTCTCAGCCCTTTGCCACGTTGAGGCCTATTTTGGACCCATGGTAAGGTTTTAATATTAGAGAGTGTAGGTAGTATCCCAACTGGGTACACCTTGGCGTTGGTGGGATAGCTTTATGCTTTTTTTGATCAAAAACAGTGTTTACTAAGTACCCTATGTTTATATGCACTATGCTTTTATTTAGTTACAGCAGGGTATGTTTTCACAATTTTTCCCTTGGTTTCTCTTTGTCTAATGGCCAGTGTGAACATGAGCTCACAAGCTCCATGTATACCATCTCATACTCCGGCTCACTTTTTTGTTTTTTTTTTGTTTTTTTGTATTTAAACCTTGTCTGGTCTCATTCCTCGTCTGTTGGTCACGCTATCCTGAAAGTAACCTCTCGGTCTAAAGGATGCAATGAAAGGGGAATCTAGGGGCTTCAATAGGAGGAAAGGTACTTTGTAAGGGCTGTAAAGCTGTGAGATATGTTCTTATGTAACCCATCCCAGTAATATTATTATTTTTGGGAGATGGAGGCTCAATTTGAATTTCTGCTATGTGGCCCCATAATTTCTATGTATGCCCCTGATCATAGTATACAAGCAAATAATTAGACTTAAGCTGTCTCATTATAAATGCTTCAGGGCTCTTTCGTTACAGATAAATAGTGTTGTTTTTATTTTGCTGTGGCATAAATCCAAGAGCAGCAATCACAAATATGTCCAAACACTCAATGACGGTAGCTATCTGGCAAAGCATGTTGAGGGCAATATGTTCAGTAGATGTTTTACATTTAAGTGTAAAAATATAGAACTGAATTGCAGGTTGACAATACGTGACATTTCCAAGATATCACTGTGCTTTCAAAATAAATACTGTAGTTCAACTCCACCATTTCTGAGAAAACTCTGCCGAGCAACAAGTAATATTAATTAGGAGGCAACAGTAGCTGAAGTGAAGCTGTGAAGACGTATTGCATATCTAGATAACTAAACTGCCAAATACCATCACATCTAATCCCTATGAATATACGACAGGAAGATGCAGTAATGGAAGGAGAATGAAATGTTCTAGGGAAGTTAATTTATGAAAGTTACCAACTTACTTGTCTTTTTAATTTAGAGTTTCGATGAAAACTTTCGTGGTTTTTTTGTTGTTGTTTTTTTTTGTTTTGTTTTTAATATTAAGGTATTTCAAGTTACATTTTCAATGTTGAAAACTAGCGAGGAATGAGTTGAGCAGTACTAGACAGTCTGCTGCTATATGGTTTATTAGTCCTTCTTAATTAACATTCACTTTTCTGTGCTCATCACAAAGCAATTAAGTCTGAGAACATTTCATTAGAACATTTATCTAGGTTAATATCAAAACTTTATGAGAAGAAGAAATAAACATCTTTTACTACAGCAGCAAAAACCTTGGACCAGATTTCCCACAAAGCCAAATTGCTAAAGGCTTATTTACATGGCGAGAGTTCTGTCCATAACGAGCTCCCATCGACCCATCCCATGTTGGCCAATAAAGGCTGTACATGGACAGATTAACTGTAAGAACAATTGCTCTCTCCCCAAACAGTTTGTACATTGCATATTTTTTTTTCAGAACTTGTCCTGTTTGTATTCGGAAATGTGAGTCCAGAAACAATGATTTATTGTTTCACATTTGGCTAATTTGTTTGCTACTCGCCAGTATATTTACATTTAACCCTTCACCCTCAGGGGATTTTACGCTTTTTGTTTTTTCCTCCCCTTCTTCCAAAAGCCATAACTTTTTTTTTTCATCAATATAGCCACATGAGGGCTCGTTTTTTGCTGCACGAGTTGTACTTTTGAATGACATCATTAATTTTACCATATAGTGTACTAGAACACGAGGGAAAAATTTCAAGTGCAGTGAAATTGCAAAAAAAGTGCAATTGCACAATTGTTTTTTGTATTTTTTATTTACTGTATTGACTATGGGGGTAAAACTAACTTGGCAATATGATTCGCCATGTCAGTACAAGTTCGTACATACCAAACATGTATAGTTTTACTTTTATCTAAGTAGTAAAACAAATATCAGAAATTTGTCCTAAAGAAGAATAGCGCTTTTGTCACTATTTTCTGAGACCTGTAGCATTCTCATTTTTCATTTGGGGCTCAGCGAGGGCTTATTTCTTGCATCTTGAGCTGACATTTTTAATTATACCATTTTTAGGTAAATGCAAAGCTTTGATCATCTGCTGATGCATTTTAAGCCCTTCATGACCGAGGACGTATTGGTACATCCTAAATCATGAAGTGGTGACTCCTGCTTGTTCTTGTGCTGAGCCAGCTGCGATCCCTGCACATGTCTGCTGATTTGAACAGCAGACATGTGTGGCTTACAGTAACAGGTAAATGGGGAAGTCTGTCTCACTCTAGAAAGTAAAACAGGTGCTCGGAAAACAATAGTCCAGAAAATAGAATAAATCCGGCACACTAATGAAAAGGATTGCAACGATATCTTGACTTAAGAATTTTTATTGTGTTATTCTTTTAAGGATGTCAAAAGTATTTTTTATGTATTTTTTCTTAAAGTCCTAAAGTCCAACGTTTCGGCCACAATTCTGGCCTGTTTCTTTTTTTACAGTAACAGGTGGCGCCGCAATCCACCCAAGCCTGTTGACTCCTTAGATCACGCTGTAAAAATGTGACAGTGCAATTTAAATGGCCGCGGAGGGGATATTGCCTTTACAGGCCACCATTGGAGGCCTCGTGATGCGATCACGGGGAGCCGATGGTTGCAATGGTAGCACAAGGTCATGTGATGACATGTTATAGCCAGCAGAGCAGCAGCTGTAACAGGAGAGCAGCATTTCTGTGCAGCTCTGATCAACAAAAATGAATCAGCGATCAGACTACTGATCCTTATAGTTACCTACGGGAAGAGTAAAATAAAAAAAGTAAAAAAAAAGTTTTAAATTAAAAAAAATAAAAATAAAAAATCTAAAAGTTCAAATCACCTCTACCCCTCATTCGCCCCATTGAAAATTCAAGGGTCAAAATTTTTTTAAAAAGTGTACACATATTTGGTATCACCTTGTTCAGATATGCCCGATCTATCAAAATTGAAATCAATTAATCTGATCAATAGACGTTGTAGCTGCAAAAAAATTCCAAACGTCAAAATTACGTTTTTTGGTCTTCACAAATTTTGTGGAAAATGCAATAACAAGGAATAAAAACATAGCTTCTGTGATAAAAAGATACCATTAAAAAAGCTTGAGACACAAAAAATAATTCCTAATTGAGCCCCATATCCCAAAAAAATGAGAACGCTACAGGTCATAGAAAATGACGTAAAAAGTGTCACTTTTTTTGTACAAACTAGAATTATTTTAACCCCTTAGATAAACATAATCGTTTAGTATCGATAAACTCGCACCAACCTGAGGCATCACACCAACGCTTTAGTTTTACCATATAGTGAACACACTGAACAAAATCCCCCCAAACAATGGTCCAATCACACTTTTTGTGCAATTTTTCCCGCATTTGGATTTTTTTTTGCCATTTTACAGTACACTATATGGTAAAACTCATGACTTCATTTAAAAAAGTACAAGCTATTCTGCAAAATACAAGACCTCATATGACAAGATTGATGGAAAAATAAAAAGTTATGGCTCTCAGAGGAAGGGGAGGGAAAAACAAAAATGAAAAACGGAAAAAGGGTGAAGGGATTAATGCAATGTTGTCGCCACCAAAAAATATAATTCTGAAGTTTTGATTTTTCTTTCTTGCTACTCTTTTACCGATCAGATTAATTAATTTTATATTTTGATAGACTGGGCATTTCTGAATGTGGTGATACCAAATATGTGTATTTTTTATTATTGTTTTATTTTCACTGAGGCAGAAAAGGGGGAGATTTAAACTTTTATTTTTTTTTTCATATTTTAATAAAAAAAATTCTTACATTTTTTATTGATTGTATTAGTCCCCATAGAGGACTTGAAGCCTGCACTGTCCGATTGCTTCTATTGTTCAGAGCGATGTTTCAGCACCACTGTGAACAGCAGAAATGCTAATCTCCTTTGAATGATGATGCTCAAGTGGAATTAACAGGAACTTCATGATGATAGTGACAGGAGTCATCAGCTGACCTTCGGGTGTCATGACAACGCATCAGTGCTCTGTGTTCGCCTTACAGAGCATTCGATTGTGGCGTGGAATGAGGCAATTCCCGCCGGCGAGTGTTAGATTGCACTGTCAGCATTTGACAGCACAATCTAACTAGTTAATAGATGTAGGTGGATCGTAGATCCACCCACTCCTGTTAGCTGCACATATTGGCTGATCAGAACAACCAATAGGTGCGGGGACATAAAGTGACATAAACGACCAAGGACTGCTTTTTGGCCCGCTTCCGAGCACTTAAAGGGAATCTGTTAGCAAGATTTCGCTATGTAATCTGAAGACAGCATGCTGTAGGAGTCAACACAAAGATTTAAACAATGAGCCACTTTTCACAATAATTGAAGTTATTTAACTGAAATGTTTTAGATTAAAGAACTTATCGTTACTAGACTAGCTCAGCTAGAAGTCAGCTAGTCCTGCATGACCCCTGCAGTGGTACATAGAGAGCCTGGTGTGGAGGAGGCAGCTTTCTCAGCTCTGTTGCATTGCTAAATCTAAAATATCTGATTGTGTCAGAACCGCTGTACCCAGTATACTAAGTATGCATCATTGGGTTCAGGGTCTTTTTGTCTAAATCATGTTATTTTCAGATGAGGTAGCAAAAACCTGCTGACAGATTGCCTTCAACACTTTAACAATATACAATACTGTGCAAATATTTTAGGCCCGTATGAAAAAAAATGCTGCAAAGTAACAATGTTTTCATAAACAATGTTAATTGTCTATTTATATCAATTAGAATGCAAACCAAAGAAATTGTAAACGAAATCAAATCATCAATTTGTGCAATATTTTTCGAATGAACTTGGCCGGGAGGTTGTTCCCAACATCCTGGAGCACTAACCACAGATCTGTATGTGAACTTGGCACTCCACAAATTGATGCAAAGAAATAAGGCTGCTATTATTTCAAAGTGGCTATCTGTTACATGAAGAGTATTACCATTTTTCTATATATACATTTAACTTGACTAGCTGATACTATTTTTAATTTTTTACAGTTCCGATGAAGGCCACATAGGCCGAAACGTTATGTTTATGCAACTTATTGCCATTTGAAATAAAATCCTTGTTCTTCTGCTGCATCAAATTGGGGAGTGCCAAGTTCTTACAAACGTATGTTATTGGACTAGAATCCTACTTGAGCACTCAGGTTTCAGTAGAGTGCCATGTATTTCTCACCTTTTGTGTATGAGGATTGTGCAAATCCTTTTATCTGTTCATGCTGTGATGGAGTAGGGAGGAGGGAGCAGGGAGCAGATGGGCTGTGATGAGTGGTGAAAAACCACCCCACAGCTCAGTGAGTCAGGAAGACTGCAGCCAGCTGCAGGGATGTGACGTGTACGGAACTTGACAGGTCGTCACTGGAGCTGGGAACAGCGGTCTGCAATAGCGCCTCTCACAGGCACTATTGCCAACACAAGGTATTTGAGAGAAACATTGTTTCTCAATATAATATCGAACTAGACAATAAAAAATATGGGTGAACCACCCCTTTAACCCCTTCACGACCTTGGATGGATCTATCCATCAAGGATCGTGTCCCGTTAAGCCCCGCCCCCTGCCGCGGGCAGGCGGCGGCGGTCGGCACACATATCAGCTGTTTTCAACAGCTGACATGTGTGCCTGCATGTTAAAAGTGGAATCGCTTCCACTCGCAACATTTAACCCCTTAAATCTCGCTGCCAAAGTCTGGCAGTGAGATCTATATGCACGCGGCCATGTTTTTTACTTACCGCCGCCCTCACCGGAAGTCACGTGAGTGATCACGTGACGTTCGGTGGTTGCCATCGTAGTACAGGGTCATGTGATGACGCCTGCAGCTACGAAGTTTCACTTTCGTTTTTCCTCGGCACGGAGTAGAGGGAAACCGGAAGTGACTGAATCTGCTGTTTACAGCTATATAGCTGTGATCAGCATATAGATAAGAGCGGTCAGATTTCTGATCGCTATAGCCCCCTAGGGGGACTAGTAAAAAAAAAAAAAAAAGTAAAAAAAAGTTTTAAAAAATAAAAAAAACAAAAAAAACTAAACGTTCAAATCACCCCCCGGTCACCCCATTGAAAATTAAAGGGTTAAAAAATAAATAAATATACACATATTTGGTATCGCCGCATTCAGAAATGCCCGAACTATCAAAATATAAAATCAATTAATCTAATTGGTAAACGGCGTAGTGGCAAAAAATTCCAAACGCCAAAATTACGTTTTTTGGTCGCCGCATGTTTTATGCAAAATGCAATAACAGGCGATCAAAACTGCGCAAAAATGATACCAATAAAAATGTTAGCTCGAGACGCAAAAAATAAGCCATCACTGAGCCATAGATCCCAAAAAATGAGAACGCTACGTGTTTCGGAAAATGGCGCAAAACGTGCGCCACTTTTATTTGACAAAATTGTGAATTTTTTAACCCCTTAGATACAAGTAAACCTAAACATGTTTGGTGTCTACAAACTCGCACCGACCTGAGGCATCACATATATACATCAGTTTTACTATATAGTGAACACGGTGAATAAAACATCCCAAAACCTATTGTGCGATCACAGTTTTTTTGCAGTTTTTACACACTTGGAATTTTTTTGCTGTTTTCCAGTACAATATATGGTAAAATCTATGGTTTCATTTAAAAGTACAACTTGTCTCGCAAAAAACAAGCCCTCATATGGCAAGATTGACGGAATAATAAAAAGGTTACGGCTCTCGGAAGAAAAGGAGCAAAAAACAAAAACGCAAAAACGGAAAGTGCCCGGGGGCTGAAGGGGTTAATGGAATTCAATGGAGGATGGAATTGACATAAATTGATCAAAAATAAGTTTATAAAATTGTTTAGGAGAAATGGTTATCCTAATTAAAAAAAGAAAGAAAAATGCCCCAAATGTCACAATATCCTTTAAATTAATAGATACAATGTAAATAATATCCTGTCTATATGATCTTTTTGTAAACAATCTACACATTTCAGATTCCAGAGAAAAAAAGGAGCCAGCACGATCTGAAATTGGCATGCATCATATAAAAAGTGAAAATTCACAGATTTATTCCAACCGTACTATAATAAAAAAAATGAGATTTTTAGCAAATAATTGATCAATTTTTTGAGCCACCCCTGCCAACGTCACGGCAAATCTCAATAGGGGGGTCCTACTCTACATTCTGTATTTCATGTGCCATGCGGCCTCCTAGATAAAGTTAAAAGCAGAACCATAATGGAGCACACATACCTGTAACCTGTATATAGCCGCTTCCATGTTGCAAAAAAGGCAATTGTGGATAGAGGCCAGCCCAGGTCCCAGCATGTGGAGCAAGCTCTACACATACCAGGACTATATCAGAACTGATCCTCCCAGTGCCAAACAGCAACCATTGATAAAGGCGGACCAGATCCAAGAATGGTGCTTAATTAGCATTGCCTGTGGAAAGGGTGAGGCAACTGAATGTGAACAGCTACCAACAGGAGGAATACATTGCAAACCAAAATCAGGCGTGTATGGTATGGTGATGGTCAGTCACCAGAATTGTAGCATAACTACGGTCAAAACAGAGAAAAAAAGGAGCCAGCACGATCTGAAATTGGCATGCATCATATAAAAGGTGAAAATTCACAGATTTATTCCAACTGTACTATAATAAAAAAAATTTGATTTTTAGCAAATAATTGATCAATTTTTTGAGCCACCCCTGCCAACGTCACGGCAAATCTCAATAGGGGGGTTCTACTCTACATTCTGTATTTCATGTGCCATGCGGCCTCCTAGATAAGATTGACGGAATAATAAAAAGGTTACGGCTCTCGGAAGAAAAGGAGCAAAAAACAAAAACGCAAAAACGGAAAGTGCCCGGGGGCTGACGGGGTTAATGGAATTCAATGGAGGATGGAATTGACATAAATTGATCAAAAATAAGTTTATAAAATTGTTTAGGAGAAATGGATATCCTAATTAAAAAAAGAAAGAAAAATGCCTGCCCCACATGTCACAATATCCTTTAAATTAATAGATACAATGTAAATAATATCCTGTCTATATGATCTTTTTGTAAACAATCTACGCATTTCAGATTCCTTTAAAAACTATATTACAGTAGTTCCATAGAGAGTTTATTAACATTTCAATGTTTCTATAACAAAGAAAATTCCATGCAAATTTGAATATCAAGGCCAAGTACAAATTAACAAAAGCAAACAGCCATTAACTCCTCCAGTAACTTGATACAATTGGACCCAAGTAGCATGTAAGTGATGTCCGTATTCATCAAAGCTAATTTTTCAAAAATATCATAGAAATTGACAACAGTTTAGCAATATAAAAGGGTGAACTGTATCTAAACATGCCATACAGCCTTATTTTATGTTAAGTACTAATAAACCAACCTGTACTGGAGAACGTCAAAGTATATATGTGCACCGGTGTCCCAATTTTATCTATGTGATTTTGAAAAAGAGCCTCTTCCTATATAATCTGTTGCTTGCATGGTCTTGTTTAATAGATGGCTTCCTAAATTTAATCTATACCTTATTAACTTTAATTGTATTTTATTTTTAAGGTGCACTGAGTTATACAGCGGAAAGGCATTTTAATTGCTCTCAATGAAATTTATGCTAGTCCTTGCTCATAGAGGAGTAATTCATCATTCGATAAACAGTAATATTAACGTAGATTATCACAAAGAGACTGAACCAAAGTGCATCCATCTTGTATTATTAAATCACAATTAAGTTTATATAAATAATGATCATTAGCTCAGGAGTCAACAGTCTGTCCAACATGCGTTACACTACAAGCCCACTTCATTTAATACTTTATTTGTTTTCTACAGTTACCACAATGGTCTGAGCCACAAGATTGTACCAACTGCGGCCATAATTTTAGACCTTGAAAGAAAATAAATGACTCTACTCTTTATCACCCAACTACAAAAAAGCAGATGTGTCCTTCTTGTCCATATTTACCTAACCTCTTGCCTCATTACATCCCAACATGAATTGCGCCAAGTAACCAGTTTGGAGAAAATCCATTTGACATGTAGAGAAAGGTAAATTAAAGGGAATCTTTTACCACTTTTTTGGACTATAAGCTGCGGCCACCACCACAGGGCTCTTATATTCAGCATTCTAACATGCTGTATATAAGAGCCCAGGCCGCTGAGAGAACATAAAAAACACTTTATAAAACTTATCTAACAGACACTCTGCAGTGTATGAGGGTCTAATGAATGTCCCCATTGTCCGGTGCCGGAGCCGTCTCTTTCAGCCATCTTTGTTCTTCTTCTTCTCTAGCATAGCATGACGGGTCCAACGTCATACACACTCACCGGCATTCATGTCCTGAGCAGGCGCACTTTGATCTGCCCTGAACATGGCAGATCAAAGTATTGTAGTGCGCCTGCACGGGACGGGCGAGTGTGTATGACGTAGCCGCATCATGCACACAGGCTTCAGAAAAAAGCCGAAGATAGCCGAAAGGGGAGGCGCCCGAATCGGACAACGGAGACGCCCACTAGACCGTCATCCACTGCAGAGCGACTGTTAGGTACGTATTATAAAGTGTTTTTATGTTGTCAAAGCGGCCTGGGCTCTTATATACAGCATGTTAGAATGCTGTATATAAGAACCCACTGGTGGTGGCCACAGCTTATACACCAAAAAAGTGGTGACAGGTTCCTTTTTAAGTTTTACCTTTTATGTGAACAATATGTTCTGATGGTTAATTCTTTGTTTTAGGACATGTAGAGAAAATGGTTTGTCTTCAAAGCAACCAGTCCCAATTCTGAAAGGAGAATTTGCAGTAGGATCAAACCTCATAAGTAGAGATGAGCGAACCTGAAAAGTAATGCTCGGTGTTCGTACGGAACACAAACTTTCCAAAGAAAACCCAGTGTTTGAGTTCGAAGTTGGGGTGCTCAAGTACGCTTGGTGCTCAGCCCAGTACAAGCCACTTGCCGTGTTTGAATGGCTCCCACTGGGGGTAACAGCAGCATGATGGGATGTAGTGTGCACAAAAAAAGAAAAAACCCTGCCCAGCCTCCCCATAGGTATTCTGTTAATTGATGGCTTTATGTGGGCGGAGACCTAAACTGCCCAATCAGTGACTTCCATTCGGGTTCAGGTCAATTCCGGGTCCAGAACCAAACTTTATTTAAAATCCGATTGAACCCGCTGAACCGAATTTCATTGCTTTCGCTCATCTCTATTCATAAACCATCTCTATGAGCATGTAGGTCATTGAAAGTTGAATACAATGATACCTTGATATCTGCAATCCAATGTGTCAGTCCGGAGAAAGCAATATTTTTCTTACTATGTATATTAGCTGTTAACAGCTAGGGGATGGACATAGATCTCCCTGAGATTCTGCCTCCAGAGCTTATTTTCAATAAAAGGGAGCATTGCCAGTGTGAGACATGTAGATCAAGATAATAGACTGTCAGTCATTACATGTCTGACATTGGTAATGCTCCCTTTCATTTAAAATAAGCACTGGAGACAGAATTTCAGGGATATCTATGTCCAATCTCTAGTTCTTAACAGCTATTTACATATTAAAAAAGAATACTCAGGAATAAAACACTTGATTGATAATATCAAAGTATTGTTTTATTCAGCTTTTTTATGAGCTACATATCCATTTAGATGATGTAGGACTGTTGATGCTATCGACAGAGTTTTAGCACAAAATGACTAAATCAAGAAAAAGCATTCAGTGTACCTTTGGCATATCCGAAACGTGCCTAGACCTTCCCACCTACTTGTTTTGCATCCTGCATTGCCAGATCTTTTAATTAGGAAGAGGTCAGAGATAGATGCAAAAATATAGGCAGGAGAGTGCACTGAGATGTTTAGCCATGTAGGATGCACTAAGATTTCGTGCTGACAGACTCCCTTTAATTAATACTTTTGAGAAAATCTCAATGGCAGGGGCAAAACTGTCCTGGGCCAGTGGAAAAAAGAGGTCATGTTATACCAGTGTCATTTTCATCTGAATATGCATCGTCACGTGCACATTTAGTTGGATTGTATCATGGAGCAGGGATCAACCAGCTCCTTACACTGCAATGACCAATCAGTGGCCAGAAGCTGACTGCAGCATGCCCTCCATTAAAATAAAATAATCTGAATATTTCATCTACAAATCTGAAAGATAGGATTGAATGTAACCAAATTCTTCTAGAGTGATACAAAAATGAGTCTTGCAGTAAAATTTACTCTATGGAATCCCCACCATTGGTCACTTTTAAGCTATTTTCAGATGCTAGATGTTTTTGTAAAACTTCTTTATTAAACAAGTAAAAAACATAAAGATTGTAATATTATTGAGCTCCACTAGCTGGATAACAGTTGGCAGGTCTAAAAGTGGGAAGGTGGAGTGGGAACCTGCTCTTCTAACTCCAGCAATCACGTAATGTTGTAAGGTTTTGAACCTAAGCAAATTCAGGTAAAAACAGTCACTAGTTGCCTAAAATATCACAAATATTCTTTAAAGCTGCCCTGATAAAATATATCGAAGGCAATGCAGTGGGTATTAAAAGAGCCACTGGCTGCAGCATATTCTCTATTCCCTGTTATATTGGTGGCATAATTAGTATATTTTGTATTCTGTCTTCTGGCTGGCTTCTGTTTTTGTTCTTTCTATGCTGTGAAACCAAAATTAAGTGTTTATAGTTGATTCCCCTTCCCTATCACCTCTATTAAATTACCTTACTGCACCATAGACACACTACTCCAACTTTAGGGTTGCTTGTCTCACTCCGTATTTGTTTCTTTCTTCTACAGATTCAAGGCACAATTAAAGAGCAGAATAATTGGATATGAGTACAGATAAGCGGTTTCCTGTGGAAGTTTGGGTTCTGCTGGTCAACCTGAACTTTTTTAAAGTTCGATTTTGGACCCAGACATTATCTGAACTTAACTTGAAGTCACTGATTGGGCAGTTCGGTCTCTGCCCACATTCAGCCAGCAATAAACAGATAACTTCCAGAGGAGGGTAGGCAGGGTTTTTTCTATTTTTTTGGGGGGGTGCACACTACATCTGATCATGCTCTTGTTAACTCCAGTCTGAGCCATTCAAAATTACAAGCGACTCACACTGGGTTAAGCACTGAGCGTACCGGAGCACAGTGATGCTCAAATGAGTGTTGTTCATGTGTAAGGAACCTGAACCCCTTACCTGAACTTTGCTTTCTTGGAAATGTCTGAGTTCGTACCGAACACTGAACTACAGATTCGCTCATCTCTAGGTATGAGGTGGTGGCGTAGGCTAACATGCCTGTCAAAAGCCACTATTAGCACCAGGTGACGTGCCTATTTTTTAATCGGACACTTTCAAAATGAAGATTAAGAGTGCTGCATCACCTGAAATACATAGATGCTAACATACGCCAACACGAAGTTGCAATTTTATTTCTTGTGTGTTATATAGTCAAATAAAGAAGTCTGCCTATCCGTGGAGCTGTATTTCTTTTTTTTAGTCAACACTTTCAAAATACCTTGTATGTTATTCTTGAAGAAAATATATAAAACAGAGTATGGCAAAGCAGAAAATGACTGTTCACACCTAGCACAGTAGTTTTTGGCCTATTTGGGTGGCCAAGTAGTTCAGTGCGCCTTTCCACCTACTTGAATTCTATCTATCTCAGCACCTCTTTCTTGATGGACAACTCCAGCTTCACAGTAATCAGAAGAGAGTGAAAATAGCTGGAAAAAACTTTGTAGGAGGCTGTTCTGAACAGCTTGGCCACACCAAGGGTGCACCAAGAACCTGTGCTTGGTTTGAACAGTCAGTTTGGGTTGATAGACTCAATTAAATACTCGTATGTCATCTGTTTTAATTAGACAAGAGTGATCCTCAGGCTCGAGACTCAGGGTTCGAGGTTGGAAAATGACGTGAAAAATCACCCTGGTAAGTATCACGCTGTGCTGGTGTCTGAGTGATTCGCAGCATTCTGTACGCTGTGTGATCGGCTCAAATTTGACTTACATTCTGCATTCTTAGGTGTATTGTTCATAGAAATAAAAAAAGAATAGCACCACACCTCCAGACATGTTTTGCAATCAACCCACAGCAAAACACTTCCGTAGGCGGGTGGGCGGTGCTTTTTTTTTTTTGTATTTTTAATTTTTCCATGAAAAATACATTTTAGAATACTTATTGTAAGTCGAATTTAAGCTGACCACACACATCCCGTAGCACGCACAATGCTGCGCATCACTCAGACACCAGCACAGCACGATACCCACCAGGGTGATTTTCACGTCATTTTCCAAGTCCAAAATCTGAGCCCCGAGCCTGAGGTTTCCTCATCTCTAGCTTTAATCTTTCATTTATGGAGCAATCTCAGTAGGGTTATTATGGGGTCTCTGCAGTTTATACTTGAGCCATGGCACACAAGAATGGAGTGCATCTTTTCCTATTTCATTTATAATAATTACTCTAGAAAAAGTATCTGAAAAATAACAAGAATTGCCATTCAATATGGCCTTAATTGTTATAGCTGAGTGCCTAGGCACTTATGATTATACTTGTATGTTCTATTTAAGCTTTTTCTAAGCATAATATACTGAGTATATGCATTTATATGCAATTAATTTATTTTATTCCATTTGCTAATGGTATATTTTAGAGATATGAAGTGTATGCTGGTATTTACTGTTCTACTTCAGCCGATATTACGCATTTCAGAATTCATCGTTTGCACTTCAGTACCAGGTAATTTACTTTTACAATGCTATTAATAAAATAAGCCTTGTCTTTGCTTTGGCACGTACATTAAGACGTGTGAAGACATTGAAATTAAAATGCTTTAGAAATCTCAATTTGAGCGGAAAAAAAATGATACCGTTCTATTTGCGATAATCTCTTTTCTTATGTCAAATGTTCTCTTTGCTTTCTAAGCTAACATCACAAAGAGATGACCGACTCGAGTGTTTAAATGAAGATTCTTTTGTAATACATTTTACAGAAGGAAAAAGAAGAAGAAAAAAATTGTAGTCATGTATAAAAAGAAAGATTGCCGAGATAACCAAGACAACTGTCACAAAGTACCATCCATTAGAGTAAATAAAGAATTCCTCTTGAAAGAGCTATTGAATAATTGATACAGCATATGATTACATGGTAGGGCATGCTGTCACACCAGCAATACATTTTGTACTGATTGTGAATTTGCAGTGACTGCTTCGTTCGGCATGGTTCATAATTTATTGGAAATAGGAAATAATGAAAACTGGTAACTTAATTGAATTTAAAGAGGACAAAAATTAAACATTTAAATGCAGTCGCTGCTTTTCAGAAATGAAATATAAGTCAGCCGATTGTGCATTCTTTTTATAAAAGTAGTATATGTGTCCGACTATTGCCTTTACGAAGTGTTAACCTTTAGGGAACTTACCCTTATAGATTAGGAAACGGCATTCAGAATAGCGCAATATAGTAATATACTTGTATTGTTGGGATCAAAAGCTGAAGCGCTGTGATAATAGAGCAGGAAAACAACAGAAATTACCTTCCATTTCTAGCCAAGTCAATCAACGGAATACAGACTGCCTATTCTGAAAAGCAAGTTGTATAACATTATATATTAGAAGATGAACAAATAGATAGGGTAACAGATGGATATTCAATGCAAAATAAAGGGCCACTCAAAATAGCAATGAAAAAATAAGGAAGGTTGAGTTTCATATGGCCAAACATAGTTCCAAAAAGATGACAAGTACACCCACGTAAATAACAATTATTTATTACAGATAATTCACATATAAATAGGGGTACTGTTATTAGAAAAAGCTGGATTCATAAAATACACAACAGTGAAGGGTTAAAGAACAAACAGAGAACACCCTTCCAGGGACCCAGACAGCATTAGTGAATGTTCTATATAGGCAGACATACTGCACAACCCATGGGGTAAGTCTCTTTCATGAGGCCCACCAAAGGGTATAACACACAGAGAAGCCCATAGGTTGTGCATAATTTAGAGCAACTGCTTACCCATATTAAGTGTCCATATAGTAGCCGTGTCCGAGGTCCGGTAAGGAGAGGGGAGAAACGCCCCGACGCGTTTCGCTTGTGGTGCTTCCTCGGGGGGCGATGTGCAATAATAGTCTAATAATAAGAAATGACACAGGGAAAAAGTAATAAACACTTGAAGAACAAGAGATCCAAAAAGCCATGAAAAGTCATGATATTAACAGATATCTATCAGTAATGAGACTGCAATCCTGCCACTTAGTAAAAAAATAATATCAGCAGATTCAACTGATGCACTATAAAAAAAGTGATTACCAAAGTGGCACACAAGAAACATTTCATGCTGGGCAAAACTAGACCTTTGCAACTTTATTGTTGCAAAACATACTGATAGCATTGGTTACAGAAAAATTTTTAAAATTACTGAAGGTTCCATGGAGTACTACTGGGGACATAATCAGGAAGTGGCATAGCATCATTTCACCATAAACCATCCGTGACCAGGTGCTCCCCAAGATTTCAAACAGAGAAGTGAAAACAATTATTGGTAGAGTTGTACAAGGGCCTAGGACCAACTGTGTAGAGCATCAAATAAAGCAAATAGTAATGTAATTATCAAACCGAACAAAGAAAAGAGTAGTAATGCTCAAAAAATTAATATTTATTAGTGGTAAAGATTTATGCCTGACATATTAATAAAGTCAAAGGATGACCTAGAAAAAGAAGCACAATAGAGGAGAAGATGTTAAAAGGCAAACCCAGAAATTAAAGCTCAGAGTTCATAGAAGAAGCCCAGGGAACCATCAAGGTTTGAAGAGTATTTGTGTGAAAGATTGGGCCAAAATCATACGTGAGAAATGCTTGCAACTAGTTTCTCCATAGAGGAGGCATCTTGAAGCTGTCATCACAACAAAGGCTTTTGTACAAAGTAATAAAAACATTTCAGTAGGTTCGTTCAGTAATTTTTTTCCCTATGTCATTTCTCATTATTACACATAAATTAATGAATGGACATCTATGGTTTGATTTCCTTGCCTATGTGGATTGGATGAGTTGTTACTGACATCTAGTGAGAAATTTATGGCAATAGCATCTATAGAAATATATTTACTGTGAAAATTGGTGATGTGTTCAATACTTATTTTACCTACTGAGTGTTAAAAATTTCCAGTTATGTAAAAAAATAACTGAATAGTACATTATGTTAAAACAGTCATGGACGAAAGGGTTGGCACTGTTAAAATTGTTTAATAAAATGAAGTATTTCTCCCAGAAAATTATTGTAATTACACATTTTGTTTTACAAATGTTTATTTCCTTTGTGTGTTTTGAAACAACATAAAAAAACTGAGAAAAAATGTAAATTGGACAAAATTTTACACAAAACTCCAAAAATGAGTTGGCTCCCACAAATTAATATTTGGTTGCACACTCTTTGACATAGAGAACGGTAATGAATCGCTTCATATAACCATCAACAAGCTTCTTCCAACTCGCAACTGAAATTTTGGACCACTTTACAAACTGCTCCAGGTCTCTCATAATTGAAGGCACCTTCTCCCAACAGCAATTGTATGATCTCTCCACAGGTGTTCAATGGGATTTAGATCTGGACTCATTGCTTCTACTTAAAATCTCTCCAGTACTCTGTTTCCAACCATGTCTTGGTGCTTTTTAAGTTTATTTGTGGTCATTGTCCTGCTGGAAGACCCATATTCTATGGCGCAAATCCAGCTTTCTGAAATCGGGCACTATATTGCGACACAAAATCCTTTAGTAATCTTCAGATTTAATGTTTCCATGCATACAGCAAAGCAGGGCCGAGACAAGGGGTAGGCAGGGTAGGAACCTGAATAGGGTGCTACCTCCTGCCTATCTGAGAGAAGTGTAGTTTGGAGAGAAAAAAAACCTTGACACTGCTGAATGCATGCTGCCATCCATCACGTTCCACTGGCGGCAGCCATTCAGCACAGTGATGGCAAAAGCATGGGCACACTGGTGGGCAGTGTCAGTCATTGCAACCGCTGACCCCTCTTTCCCAGTGCTGGCCATTGCTCCTTCCTGGCAATCAATTGTGTTTGTATCTATCAGAGACAAATCCAACTGATGTTGGTGCCACTCAGGACAAGAGTAATGGAGCTGTAATCACAAAAAGGACATCAGACCTTGCAATGCAGTAACATGATTGGGCAGTCTAGTGCCAGCTGCTGCATCAAATCAAAGAGAAGACAAAACTGCACTGGGCAGAGATCCTAGATTAAGTAAGTATAAGATTTTTTGACAATTATTCTATTATGATCCATTTAATATAATGGAGGCTATTATAATTAGGGCCTGTGGGGACATTCTGAGAGGGGCTGGCTATGGGGGAATAAAGGGCTATGGGGACATGTCAAGGACTGGCTGTGGGGACATAAAGGGTTATTGGAACATAAGATACTGGCTGTGGGAACATTACAATACAAGCTGTGGGGATCTGCAGGGGTACTTTGGGTTTAATAAAGGGGTAAAAGAGGGAGTGTGTTTCTTATTTAAAATAAAGGACTTTTTCAGTGTTTGTGTTTTATTTATTTTCACTTGCAGCATTGGTAATGGGGATGTCTCATAGATGCCTTCCATTACTAATCGAGGGATTGATGGCAGCTGTCATTTTTTGAAAATCACAGCTGTCATTAACCCCTTTTATTACCATGATTGCAACTGCACCAGGGCAATTGGGATGAGCCAGGTAAAGCTCCAGGATTGGCACATCTAATGTAATTTGCCAAATCTTGGCAGCTGCCAGCTGATATTTTAGGCTGTTGGGGGGCAATATCCATAGCTCCTCACATCCTGATAATTCCAGCCCCCACCATGCTTCTTTTGTCCCTCTATTTAGATATCCAGCCATGTTAGTGCTCACAGGTGGGAGCTGCAACCTGTAGCTGCTGTTTTACCTATGCTATCAAAATATGGTAGGAGCCTACATAAATTTTAAAATGATTTATGTATTTCTGTTTACACTTCAATATAGCAAACTGACTGTAACCAATCACAAACATGGACACAGGGTGTGAGGGCATGTATAGCAGTCTGCAACCAATCACAAACACTGGCACAGAGGGTGGGCGGGGTAAGCAGTGAATATTGGTGAACCTAATTAGCGTGCCCAAAAGAGAGTGACTCGGAAACATAGTATATATAACTATCCTGCTTGCTATCATTTAACTTCCACTTGCAGTCTCCCAGCATATAATATGTCCATTTTACAGCACAGAACTTCTCAGCTGTATTGACTTGTATTGGGTTCGTTGTCCGGTGTCAAGTTAGGCTGCTGAATAGAGTTGAGCGCGGTTCGTGGTTCGAGGTTCTCCAGTTCGCAGCTCGAGTGATTTTGGGGGCTGTTCTAGATAGAACTAGAACTCGAGCTTTTTGCTAAAGCTCGATAGTTCTAGTTCTAGATAGTTCTAGATACATTCGAGAACGGTTCTAGCAGAAAAAAGACCAGCTAATTACTAGCTGGCTTTCCGCTGTAATAGTGTAAGTCACAATATTATGAAATTTTAGCGCATTCCGATCACTGCTGTATGGATAATGGCGATCGCCATTTTTTTTTTTCCTTGTCTTCCTTCCCTAAGCGCGCGCGTAGTGGGGCGGGCCAGCATGTCAGCCAATCCCAGACACACACACAGCTAAGTGGACTTTTAGCCAGAGAAGCAACGGCATGTGTGATAGGATGTCCATGTCACATGTCCCTTCATTATAAAACCGGACATTTTCCTCCAGCACGCCATTATCTGCCTTCTGCGTCCTTGGTGTCAGTCATCACTGGCGCAGCTCTTATCGCCGATACTGCTGTGTACGCTCCATACACAGCGCTGTACAGCATAAGGAAAGCACTTTCTATCAGTCCTTTTAAGGGCTCATACCGGCAGGGTCAGAGCCATAGGTGACAGGTCCGTGAAAACAGAGTTTAACAGCTACACAAGATGACAGCGTCTGTGCAGCTAAGGTCAGGGATTTCCTCGCTGCATTTCCACATTAGGAGGGATAGAAAGCCAGGCTTCCTTTCCTCTACCCAGAGACCCACAACCCTGCCACTGTACCCTCCTGCCCTTTGCACACTCAAACTCATTGTTACTAAGCCATTATACTAGCAAACGCTGAGTGAACTTAGTGGCATCCTAAACGTGGCTGTTGGACTTCTGTATTGTCCGACTAGTGCAAAGATATTTGCAGCATGTCTGCTTGCATTGCACACTCAAACTCATTGTTACTAAGCCATTATACTAGCAAACACTGAGTGAACCTAGTGGCATCCTAAACGTGGCTATTGGACTTCTGTATCGTCCCACAAGTGCAAAGATATTTGCAGCACCTCTGCCTGCATTGCACACTCAAACTCATTGTTACTAAGCCATTATAATAGCAAACACTGAGTGAACTTAGTGGCATCCTAAACGTGGCTGTTGGACTTCTGTATAGTCCCACTAGTGCAAAGATATTTGCAGCACCTCTGCCTGCATTGCACACTCAAACTCATTGTTACTAAGCCATTGTACTAGCAAACACTGAGTGAACTTAGTGGCATCCTAAACGTGGCTGTTGGACTTCTGTATCGTCCCACTAGTGCAAAGATATTTGCAGCACCTCTGCCTGCATTGCACACTCAAGCTCATTGTTACTAAGCCATTATACTAGCAAACACTAGGTGAACTTAGTGGCATCATAAAAGTGGCTGTTGGACTTCTGTATCGTACCACAAGTGCAAAGATATTTGCAGCACCTCTGCCTCCATTGCACACTCAAACTCATTGTTACTAAGCCATTATACTAGCAAACACTGAGTGAACTTAGTGGCATCCTAAACGTGGCTGTTGGACTTCTGTATCGTCCCACAAGTGCAAAGATATTTGCAGCACCTCTGCCTGCATTGCACACTCAAACTCATTGTTACTAAGCCATTATACTAGCAAACACTGAGTGAACTTAGTGGCATCCTAAACGTGGCTATTGGACTTCTGTATCGCCCCACAAGTGCAAAGATATTTGCAGCACCTCTGCCTGCATTGCACACTCAAACTCATTGTTACTAAGCCATTATACTAGCAAACACTGAGTGAACTTAGTGGCATCCTAAACGTGGCTGTTGGACTTCTGTATCGTCCCACAAGTGCAAAGATATTTGCAGCACGTCTGCCTGCATTGCACACTCAAACTCATTATAACTAAGCCATTATACTAGCAAACACTGAGTGAACTTAGTGGCATCCTAAACGCGGCTGTTGGACTTCTGTATCATCCCACTTGTGCAAAGATATTTGCAGCTCATCTGCCTGCATTGCACACTCAAACTCATTGTTACTAAGCCATTATACTAGCAAACACTGAGTGAGCTTAGTGGCATCATTAAAGTGGCTGTTGGACGTCTGTATCGTCCCACAAGTGCAAAGATATTTGCAGCACCTCTGCCTGCATTGCACACTCAAACTCATTGTTACTAAGCCATTATACTAGCAAACACTGAGTGAACTTAGTGTCATCCTAAACGTGGCTATTGGACTTCTGTATAGTCCCACTAGTGCACAGATATTTGCAGCACCTCTGCCTGCATTGCACACTCAAACTAATTTTTACTTACTAAGACATTATAATACCAAAAATTGAGTAAACTTAGTGGCATACAAGAAGTGGCTGTTGTTCTCCATTAGTGCCCCACTGGTGCAAATCTATGTGCAGCACCTCTGCAGGACACCCACCTGCCCTGTTTTTAATAAGCTATAATGATAGCAAAAAATACTGCCATTTAGTGGCATCATAGAACTGGCTGTTGTATTTCATTATTGTTCCACTGGTGCCAAGCTATTTCTAGCACCTCTGCATGACACCCTCATGCACATTTTGCTACGCTAATTTTATAGCAAACTCAGGGAATTCATTGCTGCATTTGATAATTCGGAGGGATAGAAAGTGAGGCTTCCTTTAGCTTTTCCTTCTGTTCATAGACAGCATCTCCAAGTCCACACCCGAAGAGCAATTTCTCCTCCACGTGTAAGTGTGGAGAGGCAGCTAGTGCGCATGCGTGTGCCGATTTACCCCAGCTGCAGCCTAACTACAGTGTTTCGCCTAGTGAGTATGCTCAGCCTGACTGTGCCATTCCTGAGGCTAAGTCTTCATTTCGGGATACAGCGCATGCTCCCACACTTAGTGTGAAAAGCCTCTTTGCACAGGTACCTGCATTCCGTGCCGGGTCTAAGTCCTGTTTTGTGCCGAGACACCATGCTAAAGCTGATAGTCTTTTTTCAGAGACTCTATTTCATGCAACTGACCATGCTCAGGCACTTACTGCATCAGAGACTAGGTCCGGTAATGAACTCTTTGGCCCTGCCCCTGATGTGGGGGGGCCCATATAGACCACAGGGCATCAGGTGTCCTGACGATGTGTCCAGGCCACTCCCAAATGGCTTGCAGAGTCCCGCCCCTATGACTTGTCACCTCATTATTGATGGTCAGACGATGACTGGTGAGGTGTTTGTGTCGTGGCGGCCATTAGGTCATTATTGAAGTTGCGGTTCCAAATAGGACGCTAGTTATGCCACTCATGACGTGTCACTCTGCTTTTGTCTCCAGGAGGTGCATTGTGGTCCACCCTGGTTTGGGGCGGACCCAGGTTATAAAACGGGCTGGAGCCAACAAGGTTCAGGCAACTATTAGTTTCATAGCCACACAGATCTGTATCCTCCACCTAACCTTCCAGTTGCCAACCACACCTTTTCCATCTGGGAGCACGGTGGACATTGACTGCTGATGGGGATATATACCTTTCTCTTTCTTTTCTTATTAATTTTCGTTATATAGCGGTAACATAGTATATACCACCTTATCCAAATCTGCCAGTCCCACTGTAACAGATGGTGTTTCTTCATCAAATGTTACTTTTGCTTAACCAACAAACCCACGGACAAAAACTTTTTTCCCCTTTCCAACACACCTGTTCCCCTTTCCACCAGCATTTGTCCTTTTTCAACTCATTTGGTATATGACCAAAAGTGCAACTCTGCAGGGACACCGTACTCAATGCCATCTCAGCACAGCAGCCATCCCTCGGTCCCTCAGATGTGGACAAGTAAAAGCCCATTTCCTCCTATCCATGACAAAGCGTTAAGATTCACTCTGTGCAGCACTGGTGTTTACTGGAAAAGCAGATCTAAGAATCCGTACCACCTTCTGCAGATACTCCTGTATACGTGCGTCCCTTTCTATGGCAGGAATAATTTCGCCAAATTTTGTCTTGTACCGGGGATCTAACAGTGTGGCAACCCAGTAGTTAGCATTACTTCGAATTTGTACAATCCAAGGGTCATGTTGTAGGTAGTGCAGCAAGAAGGCACTCATGTGTCTTGTGCATCCAGGAGGACCAAGTCCTTGGTGTGTTGGTGGCAGAGAGGTGAGAATCGTGCCTCCTTCCTCTGCCCTCTCCCCCCAACCTCGCACAACTGAAATGTGAGCAAGCTCTCACTCATCTGCTGAGTCTTCCATGCCCATCGCCAGTTCGTCCTCCATTTCTTCATGGGCTCCTGCACCTTCCTCAACAATTTTTGCTGATACTATGCGCCCTTGTTAATCCCTCTCCCCCACCATGACTGCCGCCTAGGTGCCGCTCACCGTCTGGACCTTGTAGATCTTATTATCCCTTCTGCATATGACTCCTCCTGTACTTTCTCCCCTTCTTCTTGGACCAACACCTGACTCCGAATAATGCTTACAGTGTGCTCCATCTTGTAGATGACCAGAATTGTCACGCTGAGAATGGCATCGCCAGTGCTAAACATCTTCGTCGACATTTGTAAACTGTGTAGAAGTGTGCATAGGTCCTTGATCTGACACCACTCCAGCAGCGTGATCTGCACCACCTCTGGATCAAGTTAGCCCAGGGTATACGCCATACCGTATTTCAGCAGGGCTCTGCGGTGCTGCCACACACGCTGCAACATGTGCAGATTCCAATTCCTGCGTGTCGGAACATCGCATTTCCGGCGTTTAACTGCCAGACCCTAAGGGGCACTTTGCACACTGCGACATCGCCCGATGCTGCGATGCCGAGTGCGATAGTGCCCGCCCCCGTCGCAGCAGCGATATGTGGTGATAGCTGGCGTAGCGAAAGTTATCGCTACGCCAGCTTCACACACACACTCACCTGCCGTGCGACGTCCCTGTGGCCGGCGACCCGCCTCCTTGTTAAGGGGGCGGGTCGTGCAGCGTCACTGTGACGTCACACGGCAGGCGGCCAATCAGAGCGGAGGGGCGGAGATGAGCAGGATGTAAACATCCTGCCCACCTCCTTCCTTCCGCATATCCTACGGAAGCCGCAGTGACGCCGGTAGGAGACGTTCCTCGCTCCTGCGACTTCACACACAGCGATGTGTGCTGCCGCAGGAGCGAGGAACAACATCGGACCGTCGCGTCAGCGTAATCATGGATTACGCCGACGCTGCACCGATGATACGATTACGACGCTTTTGCGCTCGTTAATCGTATCATCCAGCCTTTACACACTGCGATGTCGCATGCGATGCCGGAAGTGCGTCATTTTCAATTTGACCCCACCGACATCGCACCTGCGATGTCGCAGTGTGCAAAGTGCCCCTTAGACTTCAGGAGCGATGAAAGTTGTTGAGCTGCTGGGTGCAAAGGATGAAAGTGAGCACATAGCAGCGTGCCCGCTGCACAAGGCCATGTAGGCCGGGATGGTATTTTAAAAATTGCTGGAGAATCAGATTAAACACGTGAGCCATACAAGGCACGTGTGTCACATTGCCCTGATGAAGGGCCGCAGACAGGTTTGCATCATTGCAGCACACGGCTGTTAAGTCACCAACGTAGTCCACTCAATCAATTTGTACTCCGGTCGCCAGGTGACAACGTGTTCCTTTCGTGCATAGTGCTGATGATGGAAAAGGAGTCGATGCCAGCGGCGCAGGTGGACGCAGGTTATGGTCACCCACTGGGCTGCGTTACCTTGACAGATGCAGAACCACAGGCTGAATGTAGGTGGTGGGTATCTCACAGATGAAGTACCATCATTCAGCTACAACCAATGGGAAGACACCACACCCTTTTTTAGGCCCCTCCTGTCTGCAGACCACTGCCAGACAAAGCTATGAACCTCTTGTTACTGTTACCCCCAGTTCAGTTTTATGAGTTTGTGTGCTTGTTACCTGTGACTACTTTTCCTGCTTGCTGTTTATGTACCTCGTTGGCCGATCCGCATTTCACCTCTGCTTGTTTTTTTATTAAGTCCTGGCCATCCCATTCTGTCCCTCTTCCTCAATTAATGTTTTGACCCTGCCTGACTACTATTCTCTGGAACTGCAGCCTTCCACAGGTATTGATCAACTTGGGCCCTGTGTAATTCCAAATCACTGTATACGGGTTAAAGGGTTTCAGGGTTCTGGGTGTCCAGCTTGGTGAGTGGCTTCCCTCTAGCCTATCCTTACAGCCCATCTGAGTGTGTCGATCCAGGCAGGCGTTACATCGTGCCCTGGTCAGAATTCCATGTAGGCCGGGATAGTGTTTTAAAAATTGCTGGACAACCAGGTTCAACACGTGAGCCATACAAGGCACGTGTGTCACATTGCCCTGAAGAAGGGTCGCAGACTGGTTTGAATCATTGTCGCACCCGACCTTCCCTGGCTGCTGGTTGAGTGGAGACAACCATTGATGAAACTCGGTCTCACTCTCCAGAGCTAACCATCCACAATTCCTCAGCGGTGTCTCACATTTCCCCTACATTTCAAAGTAAACATTTGACCCCTGATGGCCTTGAGCTCTACTGCCAGCATAGTAAGGAGGTGTGTGGGATTCCTTGGGCGAAGTTACAAGGAAGGGTGGACTGACCACACAGGGTTTGGGCCGAGGTGGTGGACCCACACGAGGTTGAGGAGGCAGAAGCAGTGGAGGAACTTGTACATACAGAGGAAGGATTGACACACAAGTCGTGGGGACGGCAAGACTTGTACAGCAAACCCTTCTCCATCTCTCACCATAGTTACCCAGTGCCCAGTCAGCAACATGTAACTCCCCTGTCCATGCTTACTGGTCCAAGTATCTGTGGTGAAATGCACCCTGTCACACACAGAGTTTCTCAAGGAATCGGTGAAATTGTGTGCGACCTACTGTGGTAGCGTGGGCATGCCTTTCTTGGAGAAGGAGTGACGACTGGCCATCGGCTCTTGGGGCACTGCAATGGTCTCGAAAATCCTCGGTCTCAAAAGGGTGTAAAGGCAGCCTTTCTGTTGCCAACAAGTTGCAGATGATGAAACTCAACCTCTTACGCATTTCATGCCCTTCGAAAATCATGTAAAACACAGTCTCCCTCGTTTCCTCTACTTGGGCCACACACACCCCACTTGACTGGCATCACTTGATCCCCCTGTTCAAAATGAAACAGATGCTTTGCATCTTGGTTCTTATTTGAAATGCGAGGGGACTCCAACCACAGTCTCCCTCGTTTCCACTAATTGCGCCACACACACCCCACTTGACTGGCATCACTTGATCCCCCTGTTCAAAATGAAACAGATGCTTTGCATGAAGCACTCTCAAAAATACGCGTGCCTTTCGCCTCCCCTGACTGAGCCAGGGGAAGAAAAGTCCTCTGAGAGCCATGACTTGTTCATCTTGGTTCTTTTTTGAAAAGCGAGGGGACTCCAACCACAGTCTCCCTCGTTTCCACTAATTGGGCCACACACACCCCACTTGACTGGCATCACTTGATCCCCCTGTTCAAAATGAAACAGATGCTTTGTATGAAGCACTCTCAAAAATACGCGTGCCTTTCGCCTCCCCTGGCTGAGCCAGGGGAAGAAAAGTCCTCTGAGAGCCATGTCCACATTGTCAGTGGACAGACACGTGTGCTTATCTGCCAGCAGACCCCCAGCAGCACTGAAGACAGGTTCTGAGAGAACGCTGGCTGCAGGACACGACAAGATCCCCAAGGCGTACGTGGCAAGCTCAGGCAATTTATCCAGATTGTAAGCCTAAAATGAGCAGGGCTCAAGTTGCACAATAATGGCATCGACGTTTCCTTGCATATACTCATATATCTGTGTGTCCTCCTCTTTTTCCTTGTCCAGCTCTTTTGTTTTCGCATGAGTATATGTCCTTGTCACTTTCACATGTGTTTGTGTTGTGTTGTGAGTTGTTTATCACCTTTTGAACACCTTTGAGGGTGTTTTCTAGGTGTTTTTATGTGTTTGTGAATGCCTGCCATTGTTTCCTATGCGATTCGAGCTCGGTTCGTCGAACGTTCGACGAACCGAACTCGAACGGGACCTCCGTTCGACGAACTGAACTCGAGCCGAACCACGACCGGTTCGCTCATCTCTACTGCTGAACCCATCTTGTTTAAATTTATGCTGGTTCACTCATCAATATCGGTGACATATTCCTCTACTGGGGATGGTCCTGGCATTGTATTTTTTCACAGACAGTGGTTCTTGTGATGTATTTATGTACTGATGGAGATTCTGGTGATGCATTAATGTACTGGTAGTGGTTCTGGTGATGGATTTGTCTACTCAAGATGATGTACTTTTATTCATGTACTGATGGTTCTTCTAGTGACCTATTAATTTTTTTATGATGGTTCTGGTGCCATGTTTATGTACTTTGTGATGTGTTCATGTACTGATGAAGATTTTGCCTTCATATTCATGTACTAATGATGATTCTATGGATGAATACAGCACCGACACCATAATTACTGCCTGAATACATCACCAGAGGTATCAATAGTATAATGACTACAGCACCAGAGCAACCATTGCTGTATGAAGATGTTACCACAACCCCCATCTGCTCAGGAATTAGTCACCGCAACCATTATCCATACAAAAATATGATATGGCACTGGAACCAATATCAGTTTGTTGCAAACATTTATTTTACACAAAAGTAATAAAAAACATCTTAAATAACCCTTTATAATGGGATCTGTTTAGCTTCCATTGGGGTATCTACCAAATGGTGCACCCTAATTGAAACCAAATGAACCGCATTATAGTTAAATAATAATAGCTTTAATGACTGTCATTGGGTGTCACATTTAAAGGGAACCTGTCATCAGAAATTTCGCCCAAAAGCTAAAAGATTCCCCCTCTGCAGCTCCTGGGCTGCATTCTAGGAAGGTCCCTGTTATTATTGTGCCCCATGTGAGACCAAAATAAAGCCTTTATAAAGTTCTACCTTTTTGTATGCAGCTTCTGTAAATCCGTCACGGGGGCGGGCCCTCTGCCGTCCGTTATTCTGCCTCCTGGTCCTGTATGCCGCCCCCATCGCTCCTTTCCATATCTGATGCACCGCCCACTGCTCCAGCCATCCCTGCGCATGCCCAGTGCCAGTCTCACAGGACTGAGCAGTGTGACCGCTGGTGACGTGTGCGCAGGCAAGTGATTATGGACGGGACTGTGACTGTTATCAGCAAGTACCCGCCCATAATCTCTTGAGCGCGCAAACCTCTCCAGCATTCACACTGAGCTCAGTGTTGATGCTAGACTGTATGGGCTGCTTCCAGGGATGACGTCCCTTTGTCATGTGATAGTATTTTGAACACGCCCCTATCACATGACAAAGGGACGTCATCCCTGGAAGCAGCCCATACAGTCTAGCATCTACACTGAGCTCAGTGTGAATGCTGGAGAGGTTTGCGCGCTCAAGAGATTATGGGCGGGTACTTGCTGATAACAGTCACAGTCCCGTCCATAATCACTTGCCTGTGCACACGTCACCAGCGGTCACACTGCTCAGTCCTGTGAGACTGGCACTGGGCATGCGCGGGGATGGCTGGAGCAGTGGGCGGTGCATCAGATATGGAAAGGAGCGATGGGGGCGGCATACAGGACCAGGAGGCAGAATAACAGACGGCAGAGAGCCCGCCCCCGTGACGGATTTACAGAAGCTGCATACAAAAAGGTAGAACTTTATAAAGGCTTTATTTTGGTCTCACATGGGGCACAATAATAACAGGGACCTTCCTAGAATGCAGCCCAGGAGCTGCAGAGGGGGAATCTTTTAGCTTTTGGGCGAAATTTCTGATGACAGGTTCCCTTTAAAACATAGGATATCATGGACGAATACCGCTATTTTTCCCTGGTGTCATGTAAATGGTCTGCAAGCAAAGAATGATTCCCTATCTAAATATGAAAGCACACTCTGTTGAACCTCACCTCTAAACTACACTTTTGTTTACTTTTGCTGCTATTTTTGGGTAAAACAGGTAATAATAATAATGGAAACGGTTGTCGGAGCGTGTTACCTGACCCATCAAAGAGGGAGGTGGAGTGTGTTTGGGGTCTTCTTACCTTAGTCTCTGACCACTCCTTTAAATCTGTCTGAGGCTTCATGTTGGGGGAGCACCATCAGATTGCACCAAAATAATTTGTCCCAGACCTGCAGTAAAGACACACAGTGCCAAAGGCAGCAAAACAACCTAAAAACATCTTTAATCCTTCTCCATATATGACTTTAGGTACTATATTCCTTTAAATTTAGGCTTCATTCCATTTTCCATAAGCAGTAGAATGATGTGCTTTACAAAAAATCTCACTCTTGGTCTCTTCTGTTCACAAGATGCTTTCCCAGAAGGATTTTGGCATACTCATAAACATTTTGGCAAACTGCAGTCTAGTTTTTTTAAATCTCTGTGTCAGCAGTGGGGTCCTCCTGGGTCTCCTGCCATTTTATTAAAGTATCGATGGATAATTTGCATTGATACGGATGTACCCTGAGCCTGCAGGACAGCTTGGTTCCTGGTCGTTGTAACATGTATGTACTTGTCTGATGAGCGTGCTGTACTTGTTTGATATTTGTGCACTTGTGAGATGTGCTGACTAGTGCATTCTGCTTGTTCAATGTGTCTGATGTGTGCTCTGCTCTGTGCTTGGGTGTACTGTGTTATCTAACATCTTTGTGCAATTTTCTAAGGAACAACATGTTTCTGCTGTTTGACATGTGTTGTTCAAAGAAAATTTTTCAGAAGGTTATTGCGATTTAATCTGAGAGCAGCATACTATATGGCAAGAGAGACTGATTTTATCACTAGTTAGGCTTTACACGGCAGTTATAATACAATTGGTGTTTTATCACTAAGAACTAAGTGCCAGAAAGTTCAGAAAATATGTGTAACCCCACCCCCTCCACTGATTGACAGCTTGCTGACAATTTACAGTGTACACAGGAAGGTGCTAATCAGTGGTGTGGGTGGAGTCATACACAGATCAGCATTCTGGTCACTGCAACATATGCAACATAAAAAAAAGGGATTCTACCAAAGCTGTTCAAAGTAGTCTAGTAATTTATACATCTCCGGAATCAGGCTCTTTGCCTCTATATCTCACTGCTCTCAGACAACAGAGCAATAACCCTTCTGACATAATCCCTTTAAGAAAGAGGGCCCATGTACTTTTTTGCACAGAGGCCCCTTGGTGTCAGTTTCTGTCCCTAAATTCTGCATTTAATATCATTTATTAGACTAAAAATCAGTCAGTTTATGTATTTTTGGAACAATACTACAAATTCCTTTATAAAATTGAAGTAGATGTCAATGGAATTATACTGAAGAGCATGCAATCAACAGTCAACATTGCTTGATGGAATTTCCTGGTGGTAATTAGAGATTTGATCATTTGTTAATTAAGTATTAACTAGAAAAGAATGCAAACGCTAGATGATTGCTTTGAAGAGCTCATCTTACAGTGTATCCTCTTGAAGTGCATCCTCTACATATTGTACTTTACTAATGCTTTCCGAAGAAACACTGCAAAGTAGGCTCAGTTTTCATTATTTCTATTCATCTGCTTTATCTGAATAGTTTCTTTAGATCATCTTTTATTATATGGCTTCAATAAAATTGAGCTAATAATTTACTTATATTTTTGTAACATAGCAAATTGTTTCATGAAATAAAAAACATTTGCCACCCATGAAACAAATTCCAGTCCATGCTATTTTAAGTATATAGAAAACACAATTTCAGGGTAACAGATGGGGTAGATATAGATTTTTTTAGGCCACTCCAAAAGTACATATTAAATGAGAGAGAATATAGGAGCATTAAAGGGCCATACAACATATCAAAAATAAATATGGAGACTCCTTGTAATAAGAGTAATAATAAATTTATTCCAAAATTGTAGCAACAAGGAGACAACATTATAATTTAATGAAAAAAGTGCAAAAGTGCAGGAAAGATGATTCCAGAGAGTATTCCCAACTAAGGGCCCCTGCCATTATGAATACGGAACAATGGGAGGGCAATTAGAGATTCAATACATTGTAATTACATAAATATATTGCCACTTACCCATCAGAAAAAAGTACAATAGTACTGGGCAAATGCCCAGGCAGGGGTCCGGTGCAGGAGAGGGAAGCCCCAACGCGTTTCGCTGCATTAGCTTCTTCGGGGGGCAGTGTGAGCACTGCCCCCCGAAGAAGCTAACGCAGCGAAACGCATTGGGGCTTCCCTCTCCTGCACCGGACCCCTGCCTGGGCATTTGCCCAGTACTATTGTACTTTTTTCTGATGGGTAAGTGGCAATATATTTATGTAATTACAATGTATTGAATCTCTAATTGCCCTCCCATTGTTCCGTATTCATAATGGCAGGGGCCCTTAGTTGGGAATACTCTCTGGAATCATCTTTCCTGCACTTTTGCACTTTTTTCATTAAATTATAATGTTGTCTCCTTGTTGCTACAATTTTTGAATAAATTTATTATTACTCTTATTACAAGGAGTCTCCATATTTATTTTTGATATGTTGTATGGCCCTTTAATGCTCCTATATTCTCTCTCATTTAATATCTATTTTAAGTATATACAGCATACTGGGAAATATGCCGAGTAGTACGAGGTAGGTTGTCTCTGTTACTGTCACATATATAAGACAGTAACCAAGAGCAGGGGCACGTAGACTGGTCCTCAGACTATGGCCATAAACTGTCCATTATTCCAGAGGTATGCTAGATGGTGGTGAGGTCTGGACCGCTAGCGTAGCCCTAACTCCTGAGTATCACTGGTCTGACATCCCCAAGGAAGGCTGGGGCAGGAGTGAAGAATCTCAAAAAAAACGACAGTGAGGGTAAACCAAGACTCAAACTCCATGCAAGGACATACAGGGGAAAGACAAGACGTGCTCAGGGAGAAATAAAGTACAGGGAGGAAAAAAACAATCAACAAAGATATTTCCACAGCACACCAAATTGCAAACAACAGTTCACCAACCACTTGATCACCACACACAAAGACCAATATCGCTGGAGCAAAGCTAGAGCTATCTTCGGGATGTGAGTCTAGTTTCAACCATCTTTTATATGGTGGAGTCAGCTGTGATAGGTCTTCAGCAACCTGTGACCCCAGCAACAATTCACCAGCCAGATGGAATTAACTCCTGCTAAACTAATGACCAGAGAGCACAAAACAGCTGATACCCAACTCTGGCTGAGCAACTAAGAAACATCAGGTTGTCTGCCAGATTCTGCAATGTAAACAGAGTCTACAGTCCCCATGACACCTAATGAGTGAAGGGCAAAATGATACATGACAGTTACCTTGTCTTAGTTTTGAATTTGACGATGAACAGCATCTGTCAAAGTTTGTGAGCTGTTAAACATTTACCCTTACCAGACTGAAAATTCAAAGCACAATGTAATAAAATGTCTTCAAATGAGATTCCTAGCTTTAAGGTGGTGTCACACACAGCGACGACGACAATGACGTCGCTGCTACATCACCATTTTCTGTGATGTAGCAGCGCCGTCCCGTCGCTGTCGCTGTGTGTGACATCCAGCAACGAGCTGGCCCCTGCTGTGAGGTCGCCGCTCGTTGCTGAATGTCCAGCTTCATTTTTTGGTTGTCGCTCTCCCGGTGTGATGCACACATCGCTGTGTGTGACAGCGAGAGAGTGACGAAATGAAGCGAGCAGGGAGCAGGAGCCGGCATCTGGCAGCTGCGGTAAGCTGTAACCAGGGTAAACATCGAATAACCAAGGGAAGACTTTTCCCTGATTACCCGATATTTACCTTCGTTACCAGAGTCCGCCGCTCTCGCTGCCAGTGCCGGCTCCCTGCTCTCTGCACATGTAGTTGCAGTACACATTGAGTAATTAACCCGATTTGTACTGTAGCTAGGAGTGCAGGGAGCCAGCACTAAGCAGTGTTCGCGGCTCCCTTCTCTCTGCATATGTAGCACAGCGATGCATGTCGTTATGATCGCTGCTGCGTCTGCTGTGTTTGACAGCTAAGCAGCGATCATAACAGCGACTTACAAGGTCGCTGTTGCGTCACAGAAAATGGTGACGTAACAGCGACGTCATTGTCGCTGTCGCTATGTGTGAACCCAGCTTTACTCTCTGTGTCTGATGATAAATTAGATACTAAGCCCAAATGGGAAAACAACCCCTTGGCTGGGTCCTTCCCAGAGGGATATCTGGCTGGTTTCTGTGTTGAGACTCCTAACAGAGGCACCACGGACTTTTTTGATTTGCATATTTCCCAGGGGGCAATGTACCTAGGATTTCACTGTCTTGAACGCCCTCGCTGGCTGCCGGCAGTGTTTTTTCTGGCTGGTCTCCCAGAGATCAGTGATTGTTTTGTCTTGTTCATCTTTTTTAACACACATGTAAGAGGGTGACCTAAAGTAGGTACTCCCCTGAAGACATCGTTGGTTGCATTGTAGATGTGTATATAACATACATAGGGTAATATGTATAAAGTTCTCTTGTGGGATATGTCGCAGTACTGCCAGCTACCACTAGGAGTCGCTGAGCTCTCTAGCAATAGGGGAAGTCTCACATAGAAGGTATAGTGGCAGGACTGAGAGGGTTAGCTGTGAAAAACCCAGCAAACAGTGAAGGGGATATATTAGGGAGGATTTCCTGGTTTTAGTGAGATAGGGATAGAGTGAAGCAATGTAGCAGAGTAGAGAGAGTGGAGTGGTGAGGTGAGAATAGGCAGGAGTTTGGGCAGGAGGAAGAAACCCTGGTGACCACATACAGATTACAGCAGAGTGGCTTTTTAGAAGTATTGAGCGGGACCAAAGACAGTGCCTCCTTGGCAAGCAGGCTATCAAGAATAGTGTGGTTAGTGAAAGGGCCATCATCTTTGGACAGCCACCATGACTGTGAGATTGGGATTCTTGGATACAACCCAACAGGGCACAGCATACTGCCTATACCTGATGGGGAAAATCTTAATTCTTCTTGATAGCCAAAGTGTATTTGAGAGATAAGGCCTGTTAAGAACATTTGCCTCTTTGTAAGAGAAGAACAATAGTGTGTAAGTTATGTTACAAGTAAGGTTGAAGCAGTTGGTAACTAGTCTGAGTGCATCTTTAATCACCTTGGAGGAAAATCCGTACAGTATGAACCGGACCCGAAGCAGTGAGCTTACAGCCCAGAAGCACAGTGGCTCTCTGATAACCACTCCACACACACACTCTACCAGCCACTCCACCACACCCTCCGTTCCCCATTTCTGTAGCCTGTCAGGCCAGGTGCAAGACTACGTCCCTCACCCACGGCTACCCCCCAGCCTCATGTTACACACAGAAAGAAGTATCAGCACTGTTGAAGACATTATAAAGCAGTCCTGAGCTATGCAGCTGTGAATTCAGCTCTGATTGTAATGTAAATCATTATCTGGAGAAGCTTCAAAAAAGATGCTGCCCTGCTTTTCTCATTGCCCTTTCCTTTTTCTTATTTCTACCCACACTTCCCTTCTCCATAGGGTTTAATATGCATGTGCAGGAACATTCTAGAGCTATTCACAGCTAGAAATCCAGACCCAATCTGAAGATGCCCAGGGTTTCAGAGTGAGGAAGCGGTGGTAAAAAGATTCACCAAGGACTATATGAAGGAGGACGAGCAGCTGAGGTGGCCAGAGTGTTGAGCAATGAGGTGAATATAGCTTCTTTTTTTAACGTTTTAGTGTTTTTCACCGGTTCAGAAAAATCACCATTATACTGAATTTGTACAGAGAAATATACTACTGATGGGCATATAGTGAAAAATGTGGGTTCATATTATTTATCTCCAATATTTCATACTATTTGTCAGTTATCACAAATACAAATCTAATGCAATTCAATGGGAAACACAAGTAATTTTCCAGCAGACCCTCCCAGGATGTCTGTCGGGGCTGTAAAAGTGCTGAAATTGAATAGGAACAGCATATGGAAGATGTCTGGATGCATCTCTGAAACACTTCTGGGAACTCTGTCGTCAAAATATTACATCACTTTGACGTTTGGTTCACCATCTATTTGTGATAACCAGCACAGGTAAAGTAGACAGCTGTGGGCTGCAGCCCCCAGCTGTGTGCTTTATCTTGGCTGGTTATCAAAAATAGAATATCCCTAAGACGTTTTTCTTTGATTTATTTAAATAAATAATAAAAATGGGCTCCTGCCCATTTTTGATAATCAGTGCAGATAAAGCAGACAGCTAGATACTGGTATTCTCAGGCTGGGAAGATCCATGTTTATTGGGCCCTCATCATGACTGTAATGCAGCCGTGTCTTGTAATCAGACAGTTTGGCAATCCAGCAGTGGGTTAAATGGCTTTCACTGACAGCAGTGAGGGAGCCTCAAAAGCCTGCTTTACACGTTACAATTACACATGCGATCTCGTATGTGATCGCACATGCCCCCATCATATGTGCGGCACTTTCAATTTGTTGCCTGTGTCGCACAAACGATTAAATCCCGTCACACGTACTTACCTTCCATACGACCTCGATGTGGGCGGCGAACAATCACTTCCTGTAGTGGGAGGGACGTTCGGCGTCACAGCGACGTCACATGGCAGCCGACCAATAGAAGTGGAGGGGCGGAGATGAGCAGGACATAAACATCTCGCCCACCTGCTTCCTTCCGCATTGCAGGCAGGACGCAGGTAAGATGTGTTCATCGTTCCCGGGGTGTCACACACTGTGATGTGTGCTGCCTCGGGAACATTGAACAACCGGACGTTCAATTTTTAGTAATTGAACAACATATATGCGATCAACGGTTTTTCGTTCAATCGCAATCGCACGTATCTTTCACACACTACAATATCACTAAGGATGCCGGATGTGCGTCACTTACGACGAGACCCCGCCGACACATTGATATATTGTAGCGTGTAAAGCCTGCTTAAGTGTCAAGTCCAGTGACCGGACTGCTGAACTGTCATATTAGCATAAATAGGTGGGGGACCTGCCAATCACAGTAATGTCAGTAGCAAAGATGGCTACAGCATTGCAATGATTGGCAGCCAATTCCTGCATGTTTAGTGGCTGAAAATTAGATGCCAAATGTGGCGAGGGGACTCGAAACTCATGAGAATACCAAAATACTCGACAAGTAACGAATATCCCGAATACCTTAATATGTTTGTGAGTAACAAATAGTACTGAATATATTCGCTCATCTTCACAAATTACAAAATATCAGTATCCTAGAAAATATGATTTTTGTAAAATTATAGTAGAATTGAATTCTATTGAATGATGTTATCCAACTTTAGATATTACCTTATTGAAGTGGATATATTATATTATATTTAGTGATGAGCAGATCCGCAGATAATCGCGATTGGCAGGTTCAACCGGGTTTAAAATCAAACTAGTTCCAGCCTGTAATTGATCCTGGACATTTTCCTGGATGTTGGTCTCCATATATACTCCCTGATAGAAGTTCTGTCGCTTATCTACTTTATGTAAATAAAAGCTTATAACCTGACTTTAAATTCATCCATTGGTTTTATAAATTACTCTTTTGAAAGCTGAAACCCTCCCAAATTTGGTTTAGGTTATGAAAATAAAGTTGCTGCAAAGCTGAAATATTGATCATTTAATGAACACAGAAAGGTCAGATTTTGGAAAGACAAAAGTTTTGTCGCCCACAAAAAATAATTTGAAATTAAAACAAATAGTTAACTTCTAATACAAAGATATGTTGCATAACATTGGTGAATGAAGTTGTGGTGCTATTAGAGCCATATTTAATATTTTGTATGATTTCCATGAGCTTGAAGGACTGCATCCATGCGGTTAAACAATGATTCATACAATTTATTGATGAAATCATCAGGAATAGCAAAGAATGCAGTCTTACATGCCTCCCAGAGTTCATCTAGATTCTTTGGTTTTGTCTTCCAAGCTTCCTCTTTCATCCTTCCAAAACATGCAAAATGATGTTCATGTCTGGTGACTGGGCTGGCCAGTCCTTGAGCACCTTGTTCTTCTTTGCCAAGAGGAACTTTGTTTTAGAGTTTTAGAGATGGATGTATAAGATAGAGCACCATCCTGCTGCAGAATTTAGCCCCTTTTATGATTGGGAATGTAAGAGGTAGCTTCTTCTTCTTGATATTTTAGGCTATTGATATTGCCTTCCACCTTGCAAATTTTTTGCACACCCCCATACTGAATGTAACCCCAGACCATGAACTTTCCACCACCAAATGTAACTGTTTTCTGGGTGTATTTTGGATCCATACGTACTCCAGTAGGTCTCCTGCAGTATTTGCGGCAGCTGTGGTCTAATTCAACTGAAGATTCATCAGAAAAATTCACCTTCTGCCACTTTTCCAGCATGCATCTGTTTAACAGGCTGTGGGACTTGGCAAATTCCACACAGCTTTTTAATTGCCTTTTGTTTAGTGCTGGCTTTTGGGCACTGATTCGACCATGGAGGCCATTTCGAAACAGAATCCTGCAAACTGTTCTAGTTGACACAGGGACTTGAGGTGACCAGGCCTGTTGGAGCTCTGCTGCAGTGGAATAGGAGCTGCCTTTGGATTTTCTAATAAACAAACATTCCTTCTGAGCAGTTCTCTTGCGGGGTCTGCCGGACCTGGGCTTGTCAAAAACATCTCCAGTCTCTTCAAATCTTTTTTAATTCTTTGTACTTGACAATGAGACACATTAAAGGTGCAAGCCACCTCTGCAGTGGATTTGGTCTTCAGCCTCTTGATAATCAAGGCATTGGTCGCAGGGTGGATTTTTGGCATGTTGTCAGAGGTCAAGTTGCAGTTCAAGTGAAGGTCTGGGGTGCTGGGTTTCTTTTTATACACACCCACTAATTAACCAATCCTTTAGTGAGCACCAGTGAGGATGTAAACTAGGATTGGGTGCATTATATGACAAGGCGACGAAACTTTTGTCTTGCCAAAGTCTGACCTTTCTGTGTTCATTAAATGATCAATATTTCAGCTTTGCAGCAATTTTATTTTTATAACCTAAACCAAATTTGGGAGGGTTTCAGCTTTCAAAAGAGTAATTTATAAAAACCAATGGATAAATTTAAAGTCAGGTTATATGCTTTTATTTACAAAACATGGATAAGCGACAGAACTTTTGTCAGGGAGTGTAAATGTATGCGGACTAGAATCCGACACATTTAAATGGTGGTAGAAGGGATAAGTGGATTCGAGCAAGCACGTTATACTTACCATTATCCTGTGTAGTTGTAACTCTACTTCCGACGCGGCTTATTAATAGAGTTGAGCGCGGTTCGCGGTTCGAGGTTCTCCAGTTCTAGGCTCGAGTGATTTTGGGGCCTGTTCTAGATCGAACTAGAACTCGAGCTTTTTGCAAAAGCTCGATAGTTCTAGAAACGTTCGAGAACGGTTCTAGCAGCAAGAAAACAGCTAATTCCTAGCTGGCTTTCTGCTGTAATAGTGTAAGTCACTCTGTGACTCACACTATTATGACATTTCGGTGTATAGTGTGCGTGAACAGCGCCTTCAGATCACTGCTGTTTCTATAATGGCGATCGCCATTTTTTTTTTTTTCCCTTGTCTTCCTTCCCTAAGCGCGCGCGTCTTGTGGGGCGGGCCAGCATGTCAGCCAATCCCAGACACACACACAGCTAAGTGGACTTTTAGCCAGAGAAGCAACGGCATGTGTGATAGGATGTCCATGTCACATGTCCCTGCATTATAAAACCGGACATTTTCCTCCAGGACGCCATTATCTCTTCTGCGTCCTTGGTGTCAGACATCACTGGCGCAGCTTCGTCCTGAGTCCTATCGCTGATACAGCTGTAAGCGCTCCATACACAGCGCTGGACAGCATAGGGATAGCACTTTCCATCAGTCCTTTTAAGGGCTCGTACCGGCAGGGTCAGAGCCATAGGTGACAGGTCCTGAAAACAGCGGCAGCGTCTCTGTAGCTAAGGTCAGGGATTTCGTCGCTGCATTTCCCCATTAGGAGGGAATAGAAAGGCAGGCTTCCATTCCTCTACCCAGAGCCCCACAACCCTGGCACTGTACCCTCCTGTCCTCTGCACACTCCAACTCATTATAACTAAGCCATTATACTAGCAAACACTCAGTGTACCTAGTGGCATCCTAAACTTGGCTATTGGACTTTTGTCTAGTCACACTAGTGCAAAGATATTTGCAGCACGTCTGCCTGCATTGCACACTCAAACTCTTTTTAACTAAGCCATTATACTAGCAAACAGTCAGTGTACCTAGTGGCATCCTAAACGTGGCTATTGGACTTTTGTGTAGTCACACTAGTGGAAAGATATTTGCAGCACGTCTGCCTGCATTGCACACTTCAACTCATTATAACTAAGCCATTATACTAGCAAACACTCAGTGTACCTAGTGGCATCCTAAACGTGGCTATTGGACTTTGCTATAGTCCCACTAGTGCAAAGACATTTGCAGCACCTCTGCCTGCATTGCACACTCCAACTCATTATAACTAAGCCATTATACTAGCAAACACTCAGTGTACCTAGTGGCATCCTAAACGTGGCTATTGGACTTTGCTATAGTCCCACTAGTGCAAAGACATTTGCAGCACCTCTGCCTGCATTGCACACTCCAACTCATTATAACTAAGCCATTATACTAGCAAACACTCAGTGTACCTAGTGGCATCCTAAACGTGGCTATTGGACTTTGCTATAGTCCCACTAGTGCAAAGACATTTGCAGCACCTCTGCCTGCATTGCACACTCCAACTCATTATAACTAAGCCAGTATACTAGCAAACACTCAGTGTACCTAGTGGCATCCTAAACGTGGCTATTGGACTTTGCTATAGTCCCACTAGTGCAAAGACATTTGCAGCACCTCTACCTGCATTGCACACTCCAACTCATTATAACTAAGCCATTATACTAGCAAACACTCAGTGTACCTAGTGGCATCCTAAACGTGGCTATTGGACTTTGCTATAGTCCCACTAGTGCAAAGACATTTGCAGCACCTCTACCTGCATTGCACACTCCAACTCATTATAACTAAGCCATTATACTAGCAATTTTTGCTGCCAGTTTAAGGGCCGTAGTTGCATTGTCAGGGATATTTATTCTTTATTATTCTGCTGTTAATAAAGCTAGACCACCACTGCAATCTACACCACCTCTCAATTTTTACTACCACATTTTCAGTGCACAATCTTGTCGCAATCAACATGAGTGGCAAAATGATAGATGCTGGTGGAAAGGGGAAGAGGCGTGGTGGAAAAGGCAAAAAAGGTTTTGCCCGTGGGGAAGGTGGCAAAGCTCCATTATCATCTGCTGAAGATAGACCATCTACCAGCAAAAGTAAGATGTCTACTACTTACCGTGGACAATCCGATGTGCTCCCTTTTTTACGGACACGAACAACAGGAACAAAGGTAGATGATGGCCAAAAAAGGAAAATGCTTGAATGGATCTCAAGTGGTCCAACAAGTGCCCTCTCAAGTACCGCATCCAAAAAACACCAGTCCTCTGAGTTGTCATCCCAATCAAACTTGCTTTCTCCCAGCTCTGAAGTCTCCATCAGCCCTGCACAGTATGGTGGAACTGAGATGGCTGAGTCTGCAGAGCTGTTCAGTCACACTATAGCCTGGGAATCAGAGGTCTGCTCCCAAGCTACAGTGAGTACAGAACAGGAAATGGTCTGCAGTGATGCCCAGAACCTTTGTGACTCTGATTCAGGCCGTGAGGACCAAGTTTCTGAGCATAATGTTGACCCTTTGTCACAAACTGTAACACCTGTGGTTATAGACAATGAGGAACATACTGATAAAGATGAGACGCAGATACCCGATTGGGATGACAACTTAAATATTCGGTCAGGGCAAGAAGAGGCTCGGTCTGAGGGGGAGGGGAGTGCAAACACAACAATTGATGATGAAGTTCTAGATCCCACCTACTGTCAACCCACAGTCAGGCACTCGAGGAGGTCAACAGAGGTGGTGGAAAAGGATGCAACTGATGACGAAGTTACCTTGCGCCTTCCTGGACACAGTCGGAGTACTGGTAGCACGTCTACAACTGCATCCTCAGCCACCACTCTGCCTCTGAGCATTATTCGGGGTGGATCAACAGGTCGCATGGCCTCTAAGCCTTGCCTAGCCTGGTCCTTTTTTGACATAGAAAAAGATCGCCCAAATTATGTGATCTGTAAAATTTGTCATGGTTCTCTTAGTAGAGGTCAAAACCTCAGCAGTTTGACAACTTCTTCCATGAATCGTCACATGAATAAATATCATATGGCCCGGTGGGAAGCTCACCGTGCTGCAATGCGGCCTAGCGGAGCGAACCATCCACCGCCTGCCCCTTCCAGTGCATCCGCGCGCTCGTCATCTTCTAGGACTGTGGGGACAGCTGTCACACCTGTTTTTCCACCCACAACTTCCACCACTGTAACCGCAACAGGCAGTTTGCTTGGTAGGTCGTCAGTTGGTTTGGAAGGGGAAACAAGTGAGTGTGTACAGCTCTCTCAGACATCGATAGCACCAACGTTGGATGAAAGCAACATCATGTCTCCGCCTGCACTTTCCTCACAAACCTGCATTTTTCCAGGGACACCCTACTCAACACCGTCTACACACAGCAGCCAGATCTCTGTCCCTCAGATGTGGTCAAATAAAAGGCCACTTCCTCCGACCCATGACAAAGCTAAGAGGTTGACTCTATCCCTCTGTAAGCTGTTGGCTACCGAAATGCTGCCTTTCCGCCTAGTGGACACACAGGATTTTAGAGACATTATGTCTGTCGCTCTGCCCCAGTACCAGATGCCTAGTCGCCACTACTTCTCTAAGAAAGGTGTGCCCGCGCTACACCAGCATGTCGCACACAACATCACCGCTTCCGTGAGAAACTCTGTGTGTGAACGGGTGCATTTCACCACCGATACTTGGACCAGTAAGCATGGACAGGGACGTTACATGTCGCTGACTGGGCACTGGGTAACTATGGTGATAGATGGTGAAGAGTCTGCTGCACAAGTCTTGCCGTCCCCACGACTTGTGTGTCAATCCTCTGTCTGTCCAAGTTCCGCCACTGCTTCTGCATCCTCCACCTCATCTAGCTCCTCCACCTCCGCCCCAAGCCTGCCTGGTCAGGCCACCAGCGTTCTCACTGCGCAGAAGGAATCACGCACCCCTCATTACTATGCTGGCAGCAGAGCGCAACGGCATCAGGCGGTCTTTAGCTTGACATGTCTTGGGAATAAGAGTCACACAGCTGAGGAGTTGTGGTCAGCTCTGCGGTCCGAGTTTAATAAATGGTTGTCTCCACTCAACCTGCAGCCTGGTAAGGCCGTGTGCGACAATGCTGCAAACCTGGGTGCGGCCCTTCGCCTGGGCAAGGTGACACACGTACCTTGTATGGCTCACGTGTTGAACCTTGTCGTCCAGCAATTTTTAACACACTATCCCGGCCTAGATGGCCTTCTGAACAGGGCACGAAAACTGTCTGCTCACTTCCGCCGTTCAAGCGCCGCAGCTGAGCGACTTGCATCGCTCCAGAAGTCTTTCGGCCTGCTGGTTCATCGCCTGAAATGCGATGTGGCGACACGCTGGAATTCAACTCTCCACATGTTACAGCGACTGTGGCAGCACCGCCGAGCCTTGGTGCAATACGTCATGACGTATAGCCTGGGCCAACGAGATGCAGAGGTGGAGCAGATCACCCTGATGGAGTGGTCTCCGATCAAGGACCTATGCACCCTTCTGCACAGTTTCGACATGGCGACGAATATGTTTAGCGCTGACAATGCCATTATCAGCATGACGATTCCAGTCAATTACATGCTGAAGCACACGCTAAACACTATTCGGAGTCAGGGGGTGGGACAACAGGAAGGGGATGAACTACAGGAGGATTCATATGCGCAAGACACAACAACATCACCAAGGTCCAGACGTTCATCATCACCAAGGCGCCAGGCATGGGACCATGGGGGACAGGGATCAACAAGGGCGCATGGTAGCAGGCGAGATGTTGAGGAAGGTGCAGGAGAACATGAAGAAATGGAGGACGAACTGTCCATGGACATGGAAGACTCAGCAGATGAGGGAGACCTTGGTCAAATTTCAGTTGAAAGAGGTTGGGGGGAGATGTCAGTGGAATAAAAGAACGGTTAGCACCTCTATGCCACAAACACAGCGTGGACTTGGTCCGCATGGCTGCGCAAGACACATGAGTGCCTTCTTGTTGCACTACCTCCAACATGACCCTCGTATTGTCAAAATTAGAAGTGATGATGACTACTGGCTTGCCACACTATTAGATCCCCGGTACAAGTCCAAATTTTGTGACATAATTCCAGCCATAGAAAGGGACGCACGTATGCAGGAGTATCAGCAGAAGCTGTTACTCAAACTTAGATCGGCTTTTCCACCAAACAACCGTGCAGGTGCAGGGAATGAATCTCCCAGTTGTAACTTGACAAACATGGGATGGTTTTGTCATCTTCAACAGTCTACCCGTACCAGTAGGACCGTATCTGGTGCTGGTAACAGCAATTTTATGGAATCTTTTCATAATTTTTTTAGACCCTCCTTTGCAAGGCCACCAGAGACAACAAGTCTGACACATAGTCAACGGCTGGAGAGGATGATACAGGAGTATCTCCAAATGAACATCGATGCCATGACTTTGCAAATGGAGCCTTGCTCCTTTTGGGCTTCAAATCTAGAAAAATGGCCAGAGCTATCCAGTTACGCCTTCGAGATTTTGTCGTGTCCAGCTGCCAGCGTTGTCTCTGAACGTGTCTTCAGTGCTGCTGGGTGTGTGCTGACAGATAAGCGCACGCGTCTGTCCAGTGACAATGTGGACAGACTGACGTTCATCAAAATGAACAAGTCATGGATCCAGAAGGAATTTACTACCCCTGTGTCATCCTGGGGAGAGTAAATGCTTGTAGATTTGGAATGTGCTTGATGCAAATCTAGCTGTGAAGTGTACAACTGGGGCACAAGTGCTGCCACTGAAGGGGTGGGTGTGTGTGGGGCCCAATTTTTGGAAAAAAGGGAGTAACCCTTGCTTGCTGTGTTTTTTAAAAATGATCCAAGATGAACAGAGCTGGGGTCAGGAAAGACTTTGCTACCTACCCCGGTGTCATCCTGGGGACGGATAAGAATGGCGTATTTTTGAATGTGCTTGATGCAAATCAAAACATCATGTTTGCAACTAGGGCACAAGTGCTGCCACTGATGGGGTGTCTGTGTGGCCCAATTTTTGGAAAAAAGGGAGACTCCGCTTGGAGTAACCCTTGCTTGCTGTGTTTTTAAAAGAAGCCAAGATGAACAGAGCTGGGATCAGGAAAGACTTTGCTACCTACCCTTGTGTCGTCCTGGGGACGGTTAATTAGGCCGTATTTTTGAATGTGCTTGATGCAAATCTAGCTGTGAAGTGCACAACTAGGGCACAAGTGCTGCCACTGAATGGGTGGGTGTGTGTGGGGCCCAATTTTTGGAAAAAAAGGGAGACTCCGCTTGGAGTCACCTTGCGGTGTTTTACATGATTTTAGAAGGGCGTGCCATGCCTATATCTGTGTGTCCTCCTCTTTTTCCTTGTCCAGCTGTTTTGTTTTCGCATGAGTATATGTCCTTGTCACTTTCCCATGTGTTTGTGTTGTGTTGTGAGTTGTTTGTCACCTTTTGGACACCTTTGAGGGTGTTTTCTAGGTGTTTTTATGTGTTTGTGATTGCCTGCCAATGTTTCCTATGCAGTTCGAGTTCGGTTCGTCGAACGTTCGACGAGCCGAACTCGAACGGGACCTCCGTTCGGCGAACCGACCTCGAGCCGAACCGGGACCGGTTCGCTCATCTCTACTCATTAACCCTCATAAATACTCACTGACTGCTTATCCCATCTGCCAGCAGTCCCAATGTCTCTGATTAGTAACAGTCAGACATGCCACCACCCTGTGTTACAGCGTGTCTTGCAATTGGAGGTGCTGTATATGTCCTTATATTGGTGTAAAAATAAATAAAAAAAATTGTGATAAGGTCTCCTCATATTATGACAACCAGCAAAGATAAAACATATGGCAATAGGCTGCAGCCACCAGCCGTAAGTTATCTTGGCTGTGTATCAAAATAAGAGGTACCGCAAGCAGCTTATTTTTTAGTTAAATAAATAATTTTAATTATGCAGTCTCATTTAATGTGCAGTCTCACCTAATTTTTATACCCAGCCATGATAAAGCCAACAGCTTTGGGCTGGTATTCTCAGGCTGCGAAGATCCTTGGTCATTGGTCCACCTCAGCCTAAAAATAGTAGCCTGCAGCAGCTCATTATTGTCATATCCATTAGATGTGACAATCCGAGAACTTTACCTGGCTCATCCCACTTGCCCTGTTGTGGTGGCAATCGGGGTAATAAGAGGTTAAAGATAGCTCACAGATGTCACTAAGCCATAGATTTGTAATAAGGAGGTTCTATCACACCACCATTACTAATCTGTAAGTAAAAATTAAATAAACACAAACAGTGAAAAAAAATCTTTATTTAAACTAAAAAACACTCTCTTTCTTCAATTTATTAACCCAAATAGTGATGAGTCTCCCCAGCCTGAGAAACCAGCCCCCAGCTCTCAGCTTTATTATGGCTAGGTATCAAAATTGTGTGGGACTGCAAGCCATTTTTTAAAATAATGATATTTTTAGTCTGGACCTCCCCAGCCTGAAAATACAGCACCAGCTGTCAGCTTTATCCTGGCTGGGTATCAAAATTGGGGGGAACCCTATATAGTTTTTAAAGTTATTTATTTGAATAATAAAAAAAAGCTGCATGCGGTTCCTCTTAGACCGGAGTCACACTTACGAGGGACTTGCACATGTCTCGCATCGCATCACCCAGCAAGGCCGCGCACACTCTCCTGACAGGAGCGGGTTGGCTGAATGCTCGTGTCCAGAGAGTGTGCAGCCGTGTCGGGTGGTGTGATGCGAGACTCGCACAAGTGTGACTCCGACCTTAAGGTGCACTCACACGAGCCATATGACTCACTCGAGTATCAGATTGTATCACCCAGTATGGCTGCACAGTCTCCGGAAACAAGCGCGTAAATGCATAGAAATACATGCAGCTGACCCACTCCTGTCAGGAGAGTGTGCGGCTGCTGGGTGATTCGATATAAGACTCGCACAAGTGTGACTCTGGCCTTATGGTGCGCTCACACAAGCCATATGACTTGCACAAGTACCAGGTCGGATCACCCAGCAGCTGCACACTCTCCAGACACGAGCATGCAACTGCATTAAAATATATGCAGCTGATCCGCTCCTGTCAGGAAAGTGTGCAGCCGTGTTGCACTGTTTTCTCCGCCTAATGGCTGTCCTACTGCCTGTGAGTGGTTGCAGTCAGTTGACACGCTGCTGCTCAGGGTGGGGGCACATCTAACTGCAACCAATTACACATACTTGTGGACGGGGAAAGCAGTGAATATTCAATGAGGGTTAATTGTCGGCTTCGGAAGGGAAAGCGTGACCTGGAAGCAGCGTGCCGCCATGACGGATTTTCGGTGACTACACCACGTGCACTCGTACCCTCCTATCTCCCTCTACCAACATTTTTAATCTCCAGATTTTGGTTCCCATAGACTTATATGGGTACCAGATTCCGGACCGGATACAGGTTTTTTCAACCGAACCCGGTTTTCTGTGAGGCCGTCCAGCTCTAACTATGACATAATAACAAAAAATACTGCAGTTTATCTGAGTTTAAAATTATGGTGCAATTAACCAAAAAAAAAAACCAATTTCAGATGAGGGGTTTCAAAATGTAATAGCATTGGGATTCACCAAAAGAAAATATTAACAAAAATATAATTCCAGTTTGAAACGTGCCTTTTTTGCATGCCTAATGTTATTATCACGGTGGAAATTCATTATCCACCTTCAAAACTTTCCCTGTTTTCATTTCTGCATCAATAAACTTTCAGTTACCAGACAACAAAAAATAAAACTTGAGCCTTCATTCTCGTTATATAAGAATGTTATTCTCAATATGCAAATCTGGATTCCCTTAAACAGCTAAAAAAATGGAAAATTTGATAATATCGCAAGCCGCACAGGGCAAAATGTATTTGTTTTCTGGTGCTGCAGAGTGAATCATGGGAATTATTTTCTTTATGCTGTTTACTAATGTTATTTCATTGACAAGTAGAACATCTGCGCTTTACCATCTGCAAATAGCTTGACAGGAATATTAAAAGTTGAAACCATTGCAGTGTTACAAGTTTTTACAGTGTCAAATTAACGTGACTTATGTCTGTTATGATCCACAAGTAACCGGTATGAATCCTTGTTACTAGTAAGGATGTTCAGTAGACTTATACTGACAATAAAGCAAGGAATAAATCTCCTGAGGGTTGGCCTTACCACCTCAAGATGTAATGAGCTTGATGCAGGAGGCTTATTATTCTTAAGTTTTCACTGATGAGAGCTAATACTGAACCCAAAGGATGAGGTCAAACCAACAGAAAAAAATGGCAATCTATTGTTGTGTCTTGGTTTGACGTATCCCAAGATGAATAGAGTAAGAATACCACCTTAAAAAAAATGCGTTTGTGATACTGTGCCTGGGGAAATGGGACTTGTCACCCCAGAAAATACTATTTACCTGTACATACAGGTTTAATCTCTAGATAAATAGTGCTACAATGCTTTTTGGCCACTTTACTCAAAGGAGAAAAGGGCTTCCTTCTGGGAACTGACAGCTTTCAGTCATAAGGATGTGCACAAGGTTCTATAATCACCGCTAACAGCTCTCACTGCTCACAGTACTTTGATTGAAAGCTCACTTTCCACATACAAGCAGCAAAACCCGGTGTCAATCAAAGTGCCAGGGTCTACATATAGTTGCTGCTCAAAGTGCTGTTTGGGGTTACTGCAGCCACTCCCTGCATGACACTAGATAACTGAAAGCTGCCAGCTCGAAGGAGGAAATAAGTTCACTTTCTATACATGGTTTCCCTTTCAGGAAAGCAGTCAGGTAGCATTGTAACATTATTTCACTCCAGATTAACCCTATATTTGCAACTAAATTGTATTTTCCAAAATGACACATTCCCTTTATTCCCATTGCAGTGAAAGTTTTTTTTTCCTGATGAAGAGGTTGGATTGCCTCACAATGCATGAAAAAATCAACTGCAGTTTCCTAACCCTTATGTACCCTTGTACCCAAGCCACTACAGATGATCGGACCTGTGGAAGTTCAAGTTTGGCAAGTTCCGCTGAACTTTAGCTAAAGTTCAGTTTGGAACCAGGACTTGACACAAACCCCATTGGAACTCACTGATTGGACAACTCGGGTCTCCACCCACATAAAGCCGGCTATAAATAGAACATATCCAGGACAGGGAGATCAGGGGTTTTTTTTTTTTCATTTCTTTGTACACAATACATCTAATAACGATGATTCAAACACTGCAAGCGGCTCACACTGGGCCGAGCACTGAGGCACCCAAGCACAGCGAGAGTGGTTTGCATACATAAAGCCCCTGAACTCTGAACTCAAACACTGATTTTTTTGTAAAGTCCGTGTTTGGCACGAACACCAAACTTTACTGTCTGGGTCCGCTCATCTCTACAAGCAGACTGTCATGATTCATGCATGGCTGTGCCGTCTCTGAGATGGTGCATGTATCCTGTCTTTGGGATTTAGGTCCCTTGTGAGGGGCCTGTTCATTCTGGCCTCGTTCCTGGGATCACGCGACCATGTCTTGGTGCTGCTACCTACGGGATGCTGTCAGTAATATTTCCAGCTCTGCTGTGTGTGCTGTTCCTGAGAGAAGCTCTCTGTTTTTTGTCCTGCTACCTGATACTGTTCGTCCTGACCTCCGTTCCTCTTGCCCAACCTAACCTCCATCCTTCCTGCCCGACTTGAGCTGACCTCCGTTCCCCCAACCTGACCTGACCTCTGTTTCCCCAACCTGACCTGACCTCCGTTTCCTCGGCCTTTCCTGACCTCCGTCCGTCCTGCCCGTCCCTCCTTCTGTCCCTCCTTCCCAACCTTCCCTCCTTTTTTAACTGTCCTCCGGACTCCGGTCCTGATCCGTGTCCCCCACTACCTCCCCTGTGCTTATTTGCTCTCCTGGTATCTGACCTCGGCTCTGATCTTTGACTTTGGCTTGTTTTCTCCTCGGTACAGACGTAACATCTCAGCATTGACGCTGACTGATCAACTGTACCTGCTCTTGTGTTAGCGCCCTCTAGTGGGCTTCTGTCTAACTGCACTCAGGAGTTCTCTTTCTACTTGAGTCCCACCACCCCCTAGTGGGGTAGCTTGACACAGGAATTATTAATTCACTGCCATTTTTTATTTCATCACCCATGGACCTGCAGCTGCTGACATAGCAATGCTATCTATCTAGACCTGAAGAAAAAAAATTCCAGGTGGCACTCAGTCCACGGTACATGAGTCCAGGGAAGGCCTCAATATATGGAATAAATTTCTATAATTCAAAAGATTTGGAGTGTTGGTCCTTTATTCATTCTATCTATTAATGAAAGTATAATAAATTGAGGTTGGGGGTGAGAGAGAGGACATAAAGTTAATATGAAATGATGGTGGAGGGTGGAAGAATGAAGTAGTGAAAATGTAATGAATTGAGAGGGGTGAAGGGAGTGAGAGTATGTAATTATAATGAATTGGAGGAGTGGGATGAGCACAATGATGAAGGGTTAAGGGCTCAGTGTCTGGCTATGATTTAAGGAAATAGTACAGGCTAATTAATTTACATGTTTAATGGGCAGGGAATAGTTATTTTAGTTATTAATAGTTATTAATAGTTATAATTAATTGGAGGTACAGTTATTGCTTATGAATTTATATTTTAAATGGTGGGCTGTACAATGCCTGATAATATATAAATGGTGTGGTTCATGTATGTATGTGTGTATGTATATGCCATGCTCGGGGGCTCAGTACTCGTAACGAGCAGTCACACGCTCTGACAGGCTTGACTCATGTACCCAGTATAATGGAAGTCAATGGGGAACTTAAGCATTTTTCATGAAGATTTCCCAGAATAATGTTCACATTCCCCAATTCTTTGAATATACTCCTGTACTTGAGTCGCACCCATCTAATCATCCAAATATACTCATTACGAGTACCGAGCCCTCAAACATGGTAGTGTTCGCCCATCACAACTTATTATATAACATCCTTTCTTGTTATATATAGTGTCATCCCTTATTAAATAGCATTCTCTATGCTAAAGTATAGCACCATCCTTTATTATATGGCTTCTTTTCGTGCTACATACAGATGTTATGCTAACATCCCTAACAGCCCAAACTTCCCACATGGCAAATGTAGTAGTGACTGGGCCAGAAGGGAAAGGTGTTCCACTGCATGTCCTACCGGAACCTAGGATCGCTGGAAACGTCTGTCAGTGTTGCTTCTTCATCTTACTCTGCTTCCTTCACCCACCTCCTCTTTCTGCCAGGGTAAGACCTGGACCACCAACTTCAACACAGCCAGGTGGAAATGACAGCAGGCTGTTCTGAAACTCATCTGTCTGGGCAGCAAATCCCACACCACGCAGAAGCTGTGGACCAGGAATAAACAACAAACAGATCAGTGGCTGTTTCTGGAGAACATGAAGCATTTCATGGTAGTGTACAATAACGGGCAAAATCTTGTAGCAACTCTGGGCCTAAGTAATTTGACTCATATCCTTTGCCTTGCGTATGTGCTGAACTTGGTGCTGAATTTCAGTATGTTCTGAATCCCTTAGCCACGTATGTCAGAGCTGCTGGTGAAAGTGCGGGCAGTCTCTGCGCACTTTTAGGCTATGTGCCCACGGGGAAAGTGTCCTGCGGATATATCTGCAGGACATTCCGCAGATGCTCCCAGAAATCCGCAGCACAACTTTGTTTGTTTACATGCTGCGGATGTTCTGCGGATGTAAAGCGGAATGTCCTGCGGATATGGTGCGGGCATTCTGCATTGAGGATACAGTACCATGGCTTCGGCACTGCATTCTCAATGCAGAACAAGTGCTGGAGGGATTGGGGAGTTCATACTTACCTGCATCACGCAGCACTTCCCTCTCTAGCCATGTCTGCACTGTGCTGGAGAAGGTGGGCGGGCCTGAACTAGCTCCAGCTGTCACATGACCGGAGCTCGTGCAGGCCCCACCCACCTCCTCCTTCCTGCTCCTGGCTCCACTGCGCTTTTCTGCATCGGAGGAAGTGACTCCGGCGTCTTCTATCAAGGAAGGTAAGTATGGGACCCTGCGGAAAAATCTGCAGGAATAATTCACATGCTGCAGATTTTTCCGCAGGGAAATTCGCTTTACTGTATTTCCGCTGCGGAAAAAAACACAGCATGGGCACAGCAGTTCCCAAATGCCATAGAAATGGCTGGGGACTCGCTGTACTACGGATTTTTGAAAAATCTGCGGAATTTCCGCAAAAAAAATCGCGGCAAATTCCACGAATTTTCCGCAGCGTGGGCACATAGCCTTAGTGTTCTCATCCTGCTGCTGCTGCTAGCCTGTCTGCGATACAGAGTCCCTTCAGCCTTCCCACTCACTGCCTCATATGCAACATATCAACAAGGTAGAACTCTACATTGAATATGCTGGAGAGACTGTGCAAACAGCAGTAAGAAAAAGTGGAGTATCAGCTGCAGCATGCATTCATTTACTATGTAATCATAATTGCTATGATGACAGAAGCCCACTAAGTCATTTGCACAGCCACATTTGTTTGCAAGGAAAATGTCCTGCTCTTGCCAACATTTAGCTTCCTTTTTCAGCCCCCAAGCCCTTACTACAAATATTTTACATCATAGAACTTCGGGTCCCCGTTGACTTGTATGGGGTTCGTTGTCTGGGATCAAGTTCAGTTCCCGAACCATACTTTTTTTCAGTCCATGCAAGTTCAACGAACTTGAATATCCACGGGTCCGCTCACCTCCACTAAATACTCTTTTAATAGAGATGAAAGAATTAAATTTGTATTGTAAAAAAATTCATATTTTTCAGAATGAACATTTTTGCAATTTTCTAGCTGCAAATTGAGCAAAATGCCTGCATGCTGTAGCCACAGTTTTACTTTAGCTTTCTCCACTTGCAGGCATTTCCTGTCTTCTTCATCCGTAGTGGGAATTTCCAGCTTGACCAGGCCTCTGATGTTTTTTAGGGCCGTGCCATCACGGTGCACGTTGTCACTGATGTGCATCTCCACAAGCAATAACTAGACCTGGCAATGCAAGTCGTAATGTTCTGATGTCATGATGTGGATCATGATGGTATGGTATGCAGGGACATACAGTTAGGTCCAGAAATATTTGGACAGTGACACAATTTTCGCGAGTTGGGCTCTGCATGCCACCACATTGGATTTGAAATTAAATCTCTACAACAGAATTCAAGTGCAGATTGTAACGTTTAATTTGAAGGTTTGAACAAAAATATCTGATATAAATTGTAGGAAATGTACACATTTCTTTACAAACACTCCACATTTTAGGAGGTCAAAAGTAATTGGACAAATAAACCAAACCCAAACAAAATATTTTTATTTTCAATATTTTGTTGCGAATTCTTTGGAGGCAATCACTACCTTAAGTCTGGAACCCATGGACATCACCAAATGCTGGGTTTCCTCCTTCTTAATGCTTTGCCAGGCCTTTACAGCCGCAGCCTTCAGGTCTTGCTTGTTTGTCTTTCCGTCTTAAGTCTGGATTTGAGCAAGTGAAATGCATGCTCAATTGGGTTAAGATCTGGTGATTGACTTGGCCATTGCAGAATGTTCCACTTTTTTGCACTCATGAACTCCTGGGTAGCTTTGGCTGTATGCTTGGGGTCATTGTCCATCTGTACTATGAAGCGCCGTCCGATCAACTTTGCGGCATTTGCCTGAATCTGGGCTGAAAGTATATCCCGGTACACTTCAGAATTCATCCGGCTACTCTTGTCTGCTGTTATGTCATCAATAAACACAAATGACCCAGTGCCATTGAAAGCCATGCATGCCCATGCCATCACGTTGCCTCCACCATGTTTTACAGAGGATGTGGTGTGCCTTGGATCATGTGCTGTTCCCTTTCTTCTCCAAACTTTTTTCTTCCCATCATTCTGGTACAGGTTGATCTTTGTCTCATCTGTCCATAGAATACTTTTCCAGAACTGAGCTGGCTTCATGAGGTGTTTTTCAGCAAATTTAACTCTGGCCTGTCTATTTTTGGAATTGATGAATGGTTTGCATCTAGATGTGAACCCTTTGTATTTACTTTCATGGAGTCTTGTCTTTACTGTTGACTTAGAGACAGATACACCTACTTCACTAAGAGTGTTCTGGACTTCAGTTGATGTTGTGAACGGGTTCTTCTTCACCAAAGAAAGTATGCGGCGATCATCCACCACTGTTGTCATCCGTGGACGCCCAGGCCTTTTTGAGTTACCAAGCTCACCAGTCAATTCCTTTTTTCTCAAAATGTACCCGACTGTTGATTTTGCTACTCCAAGCATGTCTGCTATCTCTCTGATGGATTTTTTCTTTTTTTTCAGCCTCAGGATGTTCTGCTTCACCTCAATTGAGAGTTCCTTAGACCGCATGTTGTCTGGTCACAGCAACAGCTTCCAAATGCAAAACCACACACCTGTAATCAACCCCAGACCTTTTAACTACTTCATTGATTACAGGTTAACGAGAGAGACGCCTTCAGAGTTAATTGCAGCCCTTAGAGTCCCTTGTCCAATTACTTTTGGTCCCTTGAAAAAGAGGAGGCTATGCATTACAGAGCTAGGATTCCTAAACCCTTTCTCCGATTTGGATGTGAATACACTCATATTGCAGCTGGGAGTGTGCACTTTCAGCCCATATTATATATATAATTGTATTTCTGAACATGTTTTTGTAAACAGCTAAAATAACAAAACTTGTGTCACTGTCCAAATATTTCTGGCCCTGACTATAAACATCCTGGTCAAAGTGTAGGTCCTAGTCTCATTGTGAAACAGTGCAAAGAAGATATACACGATTAATGAGGAACCTAAAATTTGTGGCAAATATAAGCGACCATGCATAAAATATTCCCTCCTCAGTGATGTGTACGTTCTGCTGTATTGTAAAGAGTAACAAAAGCTCGGATACACTGCAACATTTTATTTACTGACTTCTTTACTAACGTCATTCAAGATGGGTAAAGTAGAAGTTCCCATTAACACTAGAACTACTGGACTCGTGACACCTATATAGAAATACATAGTGCAAAGTAGTCAAAATGACTACCTCAGTAGTTCTAGTGTTAAACGTCCTGGCAATATTCTTAAAAAATGCCCCGATGTTAATGATGATAAAGGGCCATGTGACTCACAAAGAGTCGGCCTTCAGTACTCAGGAAAGGAAAAACCTCCAGTGGAGGAAACCTCTAGGGAACCTTTACTAAAAAACTGCCCTTCCCTTAGGCTGTAGATGGTCATTGATGAGAACAGAGACCGAGCCCAGATTCTTTCTCATGGTGCAGCAGGTAACTCACTTGATTTCTGATTATATCTAGCTGCAGAAAGTCTATCAATAATTTTATCCACTGATGAGAACAGACACCGTGTCCAGAATCTGAACTGCAGAAAGAAACCTACATGTTTTGTGAGTGCGTCTAGCTGCAGAAAGTTTAATATATGTATCAAGTGGTTAAGATCAGAGACCGAGCCCGGAATCTGCCTCATGATGCAGTAGGTATCTCACATGTTCAGTGAGTGCGTCAAGCTGCAGAAAGTCCAGTAAATATAGTATCCAGTGTAGAGAACAGAGACCGAGACCGGAATGTGCCTTGTGGTGCAGAAGGAAACCCACATGTTCTGTGAGTGTGTCTAGCTACAGAAAGTCCAGTAAATGTAGTATCTAGTGAAGAGAACAGAGACCATGTCGGAATCTGCCTCATGGTGCAGTAGATATCTCACATGTTCTGTGAGTGAGTCTAGTAAGCCAGGGAAGGAGTCTTGCGAGGATAATTTGCATATTCCCAGTGCCTTCTGGGATAAGTGAAGAGTCACCGCGAGCTCAAGGAGAACCGGGTTTTGGCCTTTACAGCCGGAAGGAAGACTTCTGAAAACCGCGTGCCTAGCGGCTCGCGAATTTTAGCCTGTCTTCTTCATTGTGAGCGTGAGTGAGCAAAGTGTGAGCAAAAGTAAGTGTGAGTAGAATTGTTTGTATTTAGTTGTTTAATTACTTAACATTTGTTTAGTCCTATCCCCATTAGAAAATGTGCTCCACTATTGCTAATGCGATCCAGTGTACATCTTGTCTCATGTATGCAGTCCTTGAAAAGCCGTTCGAGGGTACATACTGTTGTTCGAGATGTGCGCAAGTTGCACATTTGGAAGCCCAGATACTGGATCTAAATGAGCAGCTGGCAACTCTGAGATGCATTAGCAATATGGAAAGGAGTGTGCTGCTCACTGAGCAGCAGCTTGCTGGGTCAGATGTGGGGGAGGATCATAGTAGGGAGCGGCAGGACGGTGAGGTAGGTAGCTGGGTGACAGTTAGAAAGGGGGGTAAAGGGAAAAGTGCTAGGAAGGCTAGTCCTGAACTGACACACCCCAATAGGTTTGCAAACTTGGCAGATGAGGGGGATGTCACTACAGGGGTAGCATTGCTGCAGCAAGGCATGACCTCTGAACGCCAGAGGAGTGTCTGCTCCAGTAAGGGGGTGAATAGGAGTGCAGGGCAGGCAAGACAGGTACTGGTAGTGGGGGACTCAATTATTAGGGGGACAGATAGGGCAATCTGTCACAAAGACAGGGATCGCCGAACAGTGTGTTGTCTTCCTGGCGCTCGAGTTCGGCACATCGCTGATTGGGTTGACAGATTACTGGGAGGGGCTGGGGAGGACCCAGCGGTCATTGTACACATTGGCACAAATGACAAAGTTAGAGGTAGGTGGAAGGTCCTTAAAGATGATTTCAGGGAATTAGGTTGTAAGCTTAAAGCATGGACCTCAAAGGTGGTATTTTCGGAAATACTACCTGTGCCACGAGCCACACCAGAGAGGCAAAGAGAGATCAGGGAGGTTAACAGGTGGCTCAGGAATTGGTGTAGGAAAGAGGGTTTTGGGTTCCTGAAGAATTGGGCCGACTTTTCAGTTGGCTACAGATTCTATGCTAGGGATGGGCTGCATCTTAATGGGGAAGGTGCAGCTCTGCTGGGGCAGAAAATTTCTAGAAGGTTGGAGGAGTGTTTAAACTAGGAATGGGGGGCGAGGGTATTCACTTTATAGAAGGGGAATGTAGTGCAGATAGTGACCAGGGCACAAGTAATGAAATTGGGGGTGGTACGGGGGGAAGGGTTAGGACAGTTAATACAGTAAGCAGGAATACAGGTACAGAGTCATACGTAACGTGCATGTACACTAATGCCCGAAGCCTCACAAATAAGGTGGAGGAATTAGAATTAATATTGTTGGAAGAAAATTATGATATAGTGGGGATATCAGAGACATGGCTGGATGAGAGCTATGACTGGGCTGTTAATTTACAGGGTTATAGCCTATTCAGGAATGATCGTACAAATAAGCGAGGGGGAGGTGTGTGTCTATATGTAAAATCATCCTTAAAACCCATCCTGCGTGACAACATATGTGAGGGTACTGAGAATGTAGAGTCCCTATGGGTGGAGATAAGGGGGGGGAGAATGAATAATAAAATACTGATAGGGGTGTGTTATAAGACGCCGAATATTATGGAAGAGGTAGAGAATCTCCTCATAAAGCAAATTGATAAAGCAGCGAGTCTCGGAGAGGTAATTATTATGGGGGACTTTAACTATCCTGATATAAATTGGGGAACAGAAACTTGCAGTTCCAGCAAAGCAAATAGATTTTTGATAACAATGAAAGATAATTACCTTTCACAAATGGTACAGGACCCCACAAGAGGGGGAGCACTACTAGACCTTGTACTAACCAATAGGCCAGACCGCATATCAAATATACAAGTTGGGGGTTACTTGGGGAATAGTGATCACAAAATAATAAGTTTTCATGTATTCTTTAGTAAGATTTAGTAAGATGTATAGTAGAGGGGCTACAAGGACACTAAACTTCAGGAAAGCAAATTTTCAACGGTTGAGAGATGATCTTAGTGCAATAAACTGGGATGATGTACTAAGTAATAAAAGTACACAAAGCAAATGGGAGACTTTTATGAACATCCTGAATAGGGCTTGTGCAGAAAATATACCCTATGGGAACAAACATGCTAGAAATAGGAGGAAACCCCTATGGCTAAATAGAGCTGTAAGGGAAGCAATAAAAGAAAAACAGAAAGCCTTAAAAGAATTAAAGAGGGTAGGTAGTGATGAGGCATTATATAATTATAGAAAATTAAATAAAATATGTAAAAAGCAAATTAAGTTAGCTAAGTTTGAGACAGAGAGACTCATTGCGAGAGAAAGTAAAAATAATCCTAAAATATTCTTTAACTACATAAACAGTAAAAAACTGAAAAGCGATAGTGTTGGCCCCCTTAAAAATAGTCTTGGTGAAATGGTGGAAGGGGATGAGGGTAAAGCCTACCTGCTGAATGACTTTTTTTCTACGGTTTTTATACAAGAAAATGCCATGGCAGATGACATGACCAGTGATACCATAAATTCACCCTTGAATATTACCTGCTTAACCCAGCAGGAAGTACGCCACCGCCTCGAAATCACTAAGGTTGACAAATCTCCGGGCCCGGATGGCATACACCCCAGAGTACTACAGGAATTGAGTTCTGTGATAGATAGACCATTATTTTTAATCTTCTCAGATTCCTTAATAACAGGGTCGGTACCACAGGACTGGCGCATAGCAAATGTGGTGCCAATATTCAAAAAGGGGACAAAAACTGAGCCGGGAAATTATAGGCCGGTAAGTTTAACCTCTACGGTTGGTAAAATCCTTGAGGGTTTCTTGAGAGATGCTATACTGGAGTATCTCAAGAAAAATAACCTTATGACAGAGTATCAACATGGGTTTATGAGGGATCGATCCTGTCAAACTAATTTGATCAGCTTCTATGAAGAAGTAAGTTCAAGCCTGGACCAGGGAAATGCAGTGGATGTTGTGCATATGGACTTTTCAAAAGCTTTTGATACGGTGCCACACAAAAGGTTGGTACATAAAATGAGAATAATGGGGATAGGGGAAAATATGTGTAACTGGGTTAAAAACTGGCTCAGTGATAGGAAACAAAGGGTGGTTATTAATGGTACGTACTCGGACTGGGTCTCAGTTCATAGTGGGGTACCACAGGGGTCAGTATTGGGCCCGCTTCTTTTCAACATATTTATAAATGACCTTGTTGGGGGCATGCGGAGTAGAATTTCAATATTTGCAGATGATACTAAACTCTGCAGGGTAATCAATACAGAGGAGGATAATTTTATATTACAGGGAGATTTATGTAAATTGGAGGATTGGGCTGAGAAGTGTCAATTGAAGTTTAATGTAGATAAATGTAAGGTCATGCACTTGGGTAGAGGAAATAACATTTATGATTATGTACTTAATTGTAGAACAGTGGGTAAAACAGACACAGAAAAAGACTTGGGTGTATGGGTGGATGGTAAACTTCACTTTAGTGGACAGTGTCAGGCAGCTGCTGCCAGGGCTAATAAAATAATGGGATGTATTAAAAGAGGTATAAGTGTTCATGAAAAAAATATAGTTCTACCTCTGTACAAGTCACTAGTGAGACGACCGCACTTAGAATACTGTGTACAATTCTGGTCACCGATATATAAGAAGGACATAGCTGAACTGGAGAGGGTGCAGAGAAGAGCGACCAAGATTATTGGAGGAATGGGTGGGCTGCAATACCAAGACAGGTTATTAAACTTGGGGTTATTTAGTCTGGAAAAACGAAGGCTTAGGGGGGATCTAATCACAATGTATAAATATATGAGGGGACAGTACAGAGACCTTTCCAAAGATCTTTTTACACCTAGGCCTGCGACTGGAACACGGGGGCATCCGCTACGTCTTGAGGAAAGAAGGTTTAATCATAATCACAGACGAGGATTCTTTACTGTACGAGCAGTGAGACTATGGAACTCTCTGCCGCATGATGTTGTAATGAGTGATTCACTACTAACATTTAAGAAGAGCCTGGATGCCTTTCTTGAAAAATTTAATATTACCAGTTATGTATATTAGATTTTATGACAGGGTATTGATCCAGGGAACTAGTCTGATTGCCGGATGTGGAGTCAGGAAGGAAATGTTTTCCCCATTGGAACTTGTTTGCCACATTGGGGTTTTTTTTGCCTTCCTCTGGATCAACATGTTAGGCTACGGGTTGAACTAGATGGACTTAGAGTCTCCCTTCAACCTTAAAAACTATGATACTATGAAAGTCCAGTAAATGTCATGTTCAGTTGGTGAGATCAGAGACCGAGCCTGGAATCTGCCTTGTAGTGCAGAAGGAAACCCACATATTTTGTGAGTGCGTCTAGCTGCAGAAAGTTTAATATATGTATCAAGTGGTTCAGATCAGAGACCGACCCCGGAATCTGCCTCTTGGTGCAGTAGGTATCTCACACGTTCAGTGAGTGCGTCTAGCAGCAGAAAGTCCAGTAAATATAGTATCCAGTGTAGAGAACAGAGACCGAGCCCAGAATCTGCCTCGTGGTGCAGAAGGAAACCTACATGTTCTGTGAGTGTGTCTAGCTGCAGAAAGTCCAGTAAATGTAGTATCTAGTGAAGAGAACAGAGACCGAGCCCGGAATCTGCCTCATGGTGCAGTAGGTATCTCACATGTTCTGTGAGTGCATCTAGCTGCGGAAAGTCCAGTAAATGTCATGTTCAGTGTTTGAGATCAGAGACCGAGCCTGCAATCTGCCTTGTAGTGCAGAAGGAAACGCACATGTTTTGTGAGTGTGTCTAGCTGCGGAAAGTCCAGTAAATGTAGTATCCAGTTGCAAGAACCAAGCCCGAGCCCGGAATCCGCCTCATGGTGCAGTAGGTAACTCACATATTCTGTGAGTGCATCTAGCTGCAGAAAGTTCAGTAATTGTTGTATTCCATGGTTGGGATCAGAGCCTGAGCCCGGACTCTGCATCTTTTCGTTGGTGTAAATTTGTCATCTCCAGCTGGATCCCATGTTCTTTGTGGGAACACAGTGAGACGCCGCTTTTCCTCTCCTGCAATATATAAGTTACAAAATCAGCAAAATAGTAAGGATTAATACATTACATAGATACAAAATATAATTGTTGAGGCAACAGAAATTGACATGTCATCCATTATCTCTAGATTATAATACAGCACTATGTAATATATAGTGTGCATTATTTAATGTCTATGCTAAGGTAAGTGTTCACCCTATCAGTGATGTGATGAGAATAGTACCCCTGACTATTATTTTTTGATCTTGTATGATCAAATTACTGCAGCAATCCCTCCCTCATGCTACATATACAGCGCTCAAACCTGTGTCCTATAACCCCTTGAATAAGCTGTGATTGCGAAACGACTTTCAAGGTTGAAGTGGTGCCCTGACATTTCTGCTACTACAGCACGTCTAAACATACTTGGCACTGACATGACTTTTTGTTATTAGTTTTGTGCATTAATAAAGCTTAGTATCGATACAAGCACTTCCTTATGGCATCTGGTAGTAAAATTGATTGCCGATATTGAGCACGTTTTATTATGCAATCAGCTGTTTTGATTCAGTACATTTCAATTTTAAGCCAGTATTGCTGTATATGCATATTGTGATTATAATTAAATATTAATCTTATTGTTTTTGCCATGACCACCCAATCTTCTTTGTGTTTTTAGTTTTAGCCAAGTGATCAGCCATTTTTGTGATTTCTTAAATATATATTATATTGTTTTTTATAATATTTGTGATTCGGGAATGACAACAACCCATTCTCATGTAGTCCAGCAAGTCTTGGCTCACAGCATAAAGAAAAATATTGTTTCCGTTGTTTGGATCATTAGTGCCCAATTTCTACTTATTTAGCCTATTGCCCAACAACACTAATGCATAATATATGTCATAAAACATACATAGAAGCACTAAGAACTTACATTTGATTTTGGCCGAAAAAGGCCAGAAGGTCCTGACAGACGTCATGGAGATTTTAGCTCACGCAATGTAATTGTCCAGGCCAAGATGCTTGTAAAAATTTTGAGGTATCGGACTAGTAGACAGAGGAGGATTCAGAGGAGGGGAAATCTGTTCTCTGTCCTCTCGTTATGTAACAATGTATATATGATTAGTTTATTAATGGATATTGATTCTACTCTGGTCGGAGATGCTAGGATACTAAGAAGTTGCTCTAACTGCAATTCGATAATATATTGATTTTAGATTTTAATTTATGTGACTTATGTAAATTAGAAGAAAATATAATATTCATAGTCCTAAGCAATCTGCTTATCAACAAGAAGAAAAAATGAACTTACTGTCAGAAGAGATGATCTCATACTCAACAGGTTCCATATTTATGACTATATAGCCAGGACCAGGTGTAGAGATGTTGAGGTTTTCGAGGACCTCTCTCTTTTCGGCCATCGGTCCTTGAGGAACATCATCATTTGCAATATTTATTTCATCCTCTTGTTCTTCTGTAAGGTGTAACATTGAAATTAGCATAAATACAATTAAAGTTTCTATATATTTGTTAAAGTTTATTAGTATTATAAAGATTTTCTAACCTTTATAGATAAGTATGAAAATAGAAGGATCAAACACATCAAAGTTAATCTTTTAGAGATTTTTTATAAAGCAGTTTTCTATTAAATACTTGATATAAAAACCTGAGAATGTACTGTTAGAGGCGATGATCACATCCTTATCTAGGTCATTATAGATGATCACACAACCTGGACCAGGCGTAGAGATATTGATCTCTTCATAGTAATCTCGATTTTCGTCCATCGGTCCATGAGGAGCATCATCAGATAATTTGTGATTCCATCCTCTTGTTCTTCTGTAACATAAAACATTGAAATTAGCATTACTAGAATACAAGTTCTATATGTCTGTGAAAGCACCACCCCAGTGTTTACTTTTATTCAAATGCTGGAGTGCAGCTTTAAATCTAAGCCCCCTGCCCCATTCTTATACTCACCCTTTGGTATTTTGATGCTTTTTCGATGCCGCTGCGGTCCCATTTGCCATCTTGTGACTGTAACTTCTGACTGGCCAGAAGTCAGAAGTTACGTCATATGCTCCCAAAGCAACTCTATGAGAGCCGGAACAAGACCACAATGTGGCTCTCATAGGCTCATATTGAGTTGTGATCTTCGGGCGCCTCCATGAAACACTGGAGATGTCAGCAAGTCACAAGTCACAGAGACCGACCAGAGTGGCACTGATAGAAGATGAATATGGCAGCAAATGAGAATAACAAATGGGGCAGGGGACTTAGACTTACAGCACCACTACAGTGGTAAAATTAAAAAAATATATATTAATGTTATCTAAATTTTGTAATGCATAAATGAAGCATTAAAGTATGAAAACAGAATAAACCACCAGCGTGCATTCTTTGTATAGAGATTAAACACTTCTCTTAGAGACTTTTGGGTCTTTTCTTTGTTAAATACCTTATAAAAGCCTGAGAACTTACTGTCAAAGGTGATGGTCACATCCTCATGTGGGTCGATATCGGTTATGACATAATGGGGGCCAGGCGTAGAGATGTTGTTTTTTTGGAGTACATCTCTCATTTTGGCCATTGCTCCATCATCATTTAAATTCGTGATTTCATCCTCTTGTTCTTCTGTAACACAGAACACTGAAATGAGCATTATTAATATTAAAGCTTTATATGTTTGTTAGAAGTATAAAAATTATACAGGTTTTATCATCTCTTAATTGTCAAGTTAATTATCAAATTGCGCACAATTAGTCATTTTCCCTCCCAGGTGTCATGTGACTCATTAATGTTACAAGGTCTCAGATGTGCATGAGGAGCAGGTGTGTTACATTTGGTGTTATCACTCACACAGTCTCTCATACTGGTCACTGGAAGATCAACATGGCTCCTCATGGCAAAGAATTCTCTGAGGATCTGAAAAAAAACTGTTGCTCTACATAAAGATATAGGCTATAAGAAGATGGCAACACCCTGACACTGCACTGCAGTACGATGGTGAAGACCAAACAATGGTTTAACTAGACAGGTTCCACTCACCACAGGTCTGTCCAAGGTCGACCACAGAAGTTGACTGCACATGCTCAGCGTCATATCCAGAGGTTGTCTTTTCAAAATAATGTATGAGTGCTGCCAGCATTGCTGCAGAGGTTACAGGGGTGGGGGGGTCCGTCTATCAGTGCTCAGACCATACGCTGCACACTGCATTAAATTGGTCTGCATGGCTGTCATCCCAGAAGGAAGCCTCTTCTAAAGATGATACACAAGAAAGCATGCAAACAGTTTGCTGAAGACAAGCAGACTAAGGGTGGCTTTACACGCTACGAGATCGCTAGCCGATGCTAGCAATGACGAGTGTGATAGCACCCGCCCCTATCGTTATGCCGATATGTGAAGATCGCTGCCGTAGCTAACATTATCGCTACGGAAGCGTCACACGCACTTACCTGCTTGGCGACGTTGCTATTACCGGCGAACCGCCTCCTTTCTAAGGGGGCGGTTTTCTCGGCGTCACAGCGACATCACTAAGCGACCACCCAATCAAAGCGGAGGGGCGGAGATGAGTGGGACAAACATCCCGCCCACCTTCTTCTTTCCTCATTGCTGGCGTGTGGCAGGTAAGGAGAGGTTCCTCGTTCCTGCGGCGTCACACGTAGTGATGCGTGCTGCCGCAGGGACGAGGATCAACTTCGCCCAAGCGACAGCAGTGATAATTGGGACAGGACCCCCATGTCAACGAGGAGCGATTTTGGACGTTTTTGCAACGATCCAAAATCGCTCCTAGGAGTCACACACAATGAGATCGCTAGAGCGTCCGGATATGCGTCACAAAATCCGTGACCCCAACGAGATCGCTGTAGCGATCTCGTAGCGTGTAAAGCCCGCTTAAGGACATGGATTAATGGAACCATGTCCTGTGGTCTGATGAAACCAAGATAAATTTATTTGGTTCTTATGGTGTTAAGTGTGTGTGGTGGCAGCAAGGTGAGGAGTACAAAGAGAAGTGTCTGTTGCCTATAGTCAGTATAGTAATTTATGAAATGAGTTGGGAGTCACCCTATTTTGCTAAACAGTCATCCCTTATTAATTTGCATCCTCTTTTGTTATGTATGACACCATCCCTTATTGTGTAATACATTTGTCATGTTTGTCTCCCTTCATGTAGAGACCAGTGGCAACTTTTGGACTGGAGTCTCTAATCTGGCTCTCTACATTTAAATGGGTTTTGTTTTTCTTGGCACTGAAGTGGTTAAGTGTCACTTTTTCCCTTGTAGCCTTTCCAAGCAATTCCTTGCTGATTGTTTTCAGCTGCACTTACTTTGTAGTCACGCACTTCAGGGTTAATAAGTGGTGTATCCCACCAATCCCTGCTGAAGATACAAAGTCATTTGGTTTCTGGCCGCCTTTGAGGAAGGTTCTACACTGTAGTTCCTGTGCTCAGGCTATATCATTTTGGTTGTTTTTCCCCCTGCTTGTCTTTACTTCCCTTGTGTGTTGTTAGTGCAGCGGTGAGGTCTAGTGAACCCCACTTGCCCCTCACTAGTCAGGACTACCATAGGGTCTTCCGAGGGTCTCAGGTTCCTGTTCAGTGACAGTTGCGGAGACTGTATAGGGATTGGTGAGGAAAAAAGGGACAGCTGCAGGTGGGAGTAGGAGGTGCCCCACCAACTCCTCTCACTAGGGCCTCCCATTGTTTTTGTGTTCCCCATGCCCCTTTTTTTCTTGTGTTTTTTGTGCATCAAACACACATAGGTCTGAATGTTCCTCGCTACTCTTGCTACACCTGGCAAGCATGACAATATTATTTTATTATGTATAGTTCTGTACATAAGGGGGGGCTGCACTTTCTATATCACCCATACCATGTCTATTCTTAATAAGCTCCTGAATCTATCTACAAATGCATTCCTCATAACCTCTCCTGGCTCAATATATCCCAAGATGAATGGATCATGATGATCATCAAATTACATAATTGTGTGATACTCTTTTGGAGGATGTTTGTGCTATAGGTGTCTATGTTTTACCACCCTGTGTGTGAGTTAAATTACAGCTTATCCATAGTTTAGTTAACATACCAAGATACTGTATTGCATAGTTATCATGATAAATCAGGGTCCTTAGAAAATAAGCAAGCAGATAAAAGCGTATTCATCTTTAGTATAGCATTTATGTCATTATGTACTGTGTTTTTCGTTTTATACGACGCACCGGATTTTAAGGCGCACTTCAAATTTGAAGGATGAATCTAGGAATAAAATAATTTTTACTGTTAAAATGAAGGTTTGTCATATAATTCTAGTGCCTCTTATATTAGCTCACAGGGGGCAGCAGTGGTAGTAGAGCGGCTCAGGAAGGTCACAGGAGGAAGGTTAGGCAATGCTGCGGGCATGGAGGAGGGGGTGTCGCGGCTCAGGAGGGTTTGCGATGCTGTGGGCTCTGAGGTGGGGGTGTCATGGCTCAAAAGGGTCCGTGTGTGGACGGTCGGCGATACTGCAGGCTCGTGGGTTGTCATGGGGGCAGGAGCCACTGTTCTGCTGGTGGGCTTAGAAGAGGTCTGTCCCAGCTCAAAAGTATCAGTGTGCGGAGGGTCGGCAATATTGCGGGCTTGTGGGGTGTTGCGGCGGCAGGCGCCATTGCCGTGTGGGCTGCTTTGAATCTCTGGTGGTTGACGCAATGGACTTAAGAAAATGACGCGGAGGCGGCACGTGTGCAGATTGGACTCTGTGGTCATTTTCTTGAAGTCCATTTTGTCAACCACTGGAGATTTAAAGCAGCCTCCAGATCAATGGCGCCCGCCGCCGTGACACCCTACAAGCTCGCAGTATTGTCAACCTTCTGCTACCGCACACTGACCCTCCTGAGCTGCTCCACTGCAGTGACACCCCCTCCGAACCCTCCGTATTGCCGACCCTGCCACCACTGCTGCCATATTCGATTTGTAAGACGAACCCCCATTTTTCCCCCGGTTTTACAAACCGGAAAATATGGTAAGTTACATTGTAACAGTGGAGGAGGGTAAGGCTGGATATTCTACACTAAGCAGTATACAATTATAACCAAAACACAATAAGAATATTTTTACAGTCATTGACATCGCTAATAATGTTTCTTAATTTTATTACATTTTTAGTACATTTTATTACATTTGCTTTCCAACATAAAGAACTCAGCCAAGCTTTCTGGATAATATTTTAAAAGTTGGCATTCTTTTACAGCTACAAAAAAATTCAGTGCTTTTTGTCATAATCCTAAAATGGACACTCAGCCAATTGTCAGGAGAGATGGACGTTCGTGTCTATTTGGAAACGTAGAGCTCTGATCTTTACGCAGCCCAATAGTCGTCAAGCGGAGATGGAGTGCACTTAATCAGCATTCTCTCATATCTCTCCTGAGTTTTCCTTTCTGGAAGACAGCATCTAAAATCATCCAATTATTCTGCAGTAATCACGCGTATGGAATAATAGTAACTGAAATTGGGAGCAGATAAGTACCATTTATCACAATCAAGCGAGCTACTTAACTCAATGACTTCAATGTTTTTAAAACCCCCTTGCTCCCTATAAAGCTCAAATTTTGCCTACTTTTTAGATTTTTAATTCATTACTCTGTATCTTCCAAGTGCAAATTACACCGGCTGCATTGTGTCAGTTTGGTAATTGTATTTTTCAGAAAATTCTATAAAAACAAGCAAAAGAAAAAAATTAAAACAGATAGGCAAAGTAATATTTTCAAGGAGTGATTAGTTGTGGGATTGTGGATAAGTTGCTGTGAGTTCAGATACTCCATCTAGCTGTTATTTACCGGAAAATAGGAGAGATAACTTCCATAATAAATATTTCTTTGAAAGACAGTCAATTTTTTTTGGATAAGTTTATTCCTAATTCTTCTTTTATACTTGATGCTCCTTCATCTATGGAGCAAATATTGAAAATATGTTGTGAATATTAGAAATTTGCTATAATATATAATATATGTATTTCAGACTGCTTTTCACAAAGCCTACCTGTTAGCTCTTGATCATGGCTAACTTCCATGTTGTACTTAGACATAATATGTCACTTATAGACTTCTATGTTACGACACTGGACCCCTGTATATATCAGTTCCTTACTGCTTAATTAGATGATTTGGTATGTAACTGGGGGTGTATTATGAGCTCCTTTACTGTAGCTTTAACTTATAGAAACTGATGCAAAGTGGACTGTTTGTAGCCAGAGTTAATAATATATATTGCAAAGTGATCCATTTTATATTATATTGCTTTTGACTTCAACTTATTTTAAGATGCATTTTAATAACTGCACCCCCCTTATTTTATACTGGAAGGCAATATTTTATTTGCCAATTAATCCTTCCTTTATGGAGTGCTTCAAGATTAAAGGAAAACTGTCAGCAGGTTATTCCTATGTAAGCTGAAGCCAGTATGTTGCAAGGGTTAACAGAGAAAGTTCAGGTATGCCTGTCTAAGCAGGACTCTAATCATTACGGGACTAGTAACTCATGTGCACGGAAATCTGGCATGCCCCCTTCTCTGATTGGCATCTCACTGTCAATGTACAATCTCTATAGAGCACCTGTTGTGGTTGGGGACAGCTCCTTGGGCACAGCTACATGACTAAACCTAAAAATTCTTGTGTGAGAATGGTTCCAGCCAGTAATCTAAGTGACACATTGTTGGATTCAGACTCTCCTTGCCTATATCACGCTGTTCTCAGAGGAGGTAGCAAAAACCTGCTGACAGATTCCCTTTAAATCTCAGTGACTTAACCCCTTCTGCCCCCAGCCTGTTTTCACCTTAAAGACCCGGCCATTTTTTGCAATTTTGACCAGTGTCACTTTGACAGGTTTTAACTCTGGAACACTTCAACGGATCCTGGCAATTCTGACATTGTTTTTTCGTGAAATATTGTACTTCATGTCAGTGGTAAATTTAGGCCAAAATGTTTTGCGTTTATTTGTGAAAATTTTGGAAATTTGGCGAAAATTTTGAAAATTTCGCAGTTTTCAAAATTTGAAATTTTATGCCCATAAATCTGAGAGATATGTCAGACAAAATAGTTACTAAATAACATTTCCCACTTGTCTGCTTTACACCAGCGCAATTTTTGAAAAAAAAAAATTTCCGTTAGGAAGTTAGAAGGGTTCAAAGTTAATCAGCAATTTCTAATTTTTCCAACAAAATTTACAAAAAAAAATTTTTTAGGTACCACATCACATTTGGAGTGATTTGAGAAACCTAGGCGAAAGAAAATACCCAAAAGTGACCCCATTCTAAAATCGGCACCCCTCACTCTGCTCAAAACCACATCCAAGAAGTTTATTAACCCTTTAGGAGCTTCACAGCAACCAAAGCAATGTAGTAGAGAAAATGAAAATTTTACTTTTTTAACACAAAAATGTTACTTTAGCCATAAAAAATAGTATTTTCACAAGGGTATCAGGAAAAATGCATCATAAAATGTATCGTGAATTTTCTCCTGAGTACGCAGATAGCTCATATGTGGTGGAAATCAAATGTTTGGGCACACGGCAGGACTCGGAAGGCAAGGAGCGCCATTTGAATTTTTGAGTGCAAAATTAGCTGCACTCATTAGCGGACGCCATGTCGGGTTTGAAGACTCCCTGAGGTGCCTAAACAATGGAGCTCCCCCATAAGTGACCCCATTTTGGAAACTAGAGCCCTCAAATATTTTTTCTAGATGTTTGATGTGCACTTTGAACCCCTGGGGGATTCACAGAAGTTTATAACGTTGAGCCGTGAAAAGATTTTTTTTTTTTTTTACCACAAAACTGTTGCTTCAACCAGGTAGCTTTTTTATCACAAGGGTATCAGGAAAAAATGCACCATAAAATGTATTGTGCATTTTCTCCTGAGTACGCAGATATCCCATATGTGGTGGAAATCAAATGTTTGGGCACACGGCAGGACTCGGAAGACAAGGAGCGCCATTTGAATTTTTGAGTGCAAAATTAGCTGCACTCATTATCGGACGCCATGTCGGGTTTGAAGACTCCCTGAGGTGCCTAAACAATGAAGCTCCCCCATAAGTGACCCCATTTTGGAAACTAGAACCCTCAAATATTTTTTCTAGATGTTTGATGTGCACTTTGAACCCCTGGGGGCTTCACAGAAGTTTATAACGTTGAGCCGTGAAAAGATTTTTATTTTTTTTTTTACCACAAAACTGTTGCTTCAACCAGGTAGCTTTTTTTTATCACAAGGGTATCAGGAAAAAATGCACCATAAAATGTATTGTGCATTTTCTCCTGAGCACGCAGATATATGTGGTGGAAATCAAACGTTTGGGCACACAGCAGGACTCGGAAGGCAAGGAGTGCCATTTCACAGCAAAATTGGTTGGAATTATTAGTGGACGCCATGTTGCGTTTGGAGACCCCCCTGAAGTGCCTAAACAATGGAGCTCCCCCACAATTGACCCCATTTTGGAAACTAGACCCCTCATGGAATTTATCTAGCTGTTTAGTGAGCACTTTGAACCCCTGGAGGCTTCACAAACGTTTGTAATGTTCAGCCGTGAAAATATTTTATTCTTTTTTTTACCACAAAATTGTTTTTTCAAACAGGTAGCTTTTTTTTCACAAGGGTATCAAGAAAAAATGCACCATAAAATGTATTGTGCAATTTCTCCTGAGTACACAGGTACCTCATATGTGGTGGAAATCAATTGTTTGGGCGTACGGCGGGGCTCAGAAGAGAAGGAGCGCCATTTCACAGTAAAATTGATTGGAATTATTAGCAGACGCCATGTTGCATTTGGAGACCCCCTGAGGTGCCTAAACAATGGAGCTCCCCCACATGTGATCCCATTTTGGAAACTAGACCCCCCCATACAAAAAAATTAGTTTGGCGAAATAAAAAATACAGACATCAGTAAAAAAAAAAAAAATTAATAAAAAAAAAAATATGAGCGCCTGCCACTAAGACCAGTGCCAAACGTGAGAGCAATGCACGAGTCTCGCATCACATCATCCACTCCAGTCTGGAAGCGAGCAACTGCGCTGCATAATGCGATGCAAGAGGGCGGGGTGGCAGATGAGAAAGGGCGCAGCGGATGGAAGATGGGAAAGGGCGCAGCAGATGGAGGAGCGGCAGAGGATGGGAAAGGGCGCAGCAGATGGAAGATGGGAAAGGGCGCAGCGGATGGAGGAGCGGCAGAGGATGGGAAAGGGCGCAGCGGATGGAAGATGGGAAAGGGCGCAGCAGATGGAGGAGCGGCAGAGGATGGGAAAGGGCGCAGTGGATGGAAGATGGGAAAGGGCGCAGCGGATGGAAGAGGGGAAAGGGCGCAGCGGATGGAGGAGCGGCAGAGGATGGGAAAGGCCACAGCGGATGGAAGATGGGAAGCGGCGCAGCGGATGGAGGAGCGGCAGAGGATGGGAAAGGGCGCAGCGGATGGATGATGGGAAATGGCGCAGCGGATGGAGGAGCGGCAGAGGATGGGGGGGAGGGAGGTGAGATGGGGATACCTACCTTACAGGATGGATCTAGGCAGCAGGATCACAGCAGACAGAAGAGGCAGCAGATGAAGGAACAGATTGAGGAGTGTGAGAGGGGGCAGTAGATGAAGAGGATGGGAGAGAGCAGGCAGCAGATTGGGGAGGGGGGCAGAGTCTGATGGGAGAGAGAGATGGCACATGGAGGAGGTGGGGGCCCGGGGGGAGGGGGGCTCCCAGAACATGGAGGGAGGAGGGTGGCTTGCAGCACATTTGGGGGGAGGGTGGCTTGCAGCACATGTGGGGGGAGGGTGGCTTGCAGCACATGGAGGGGGAGGGTGGCTTGCAGCACATGGAGGGGGAGGAGGTGTAGTGGCGATGGAGAAGGGGCAGCCGATGAAGGAGGCAACAATCGGGAACAGTGGGGGCCGATTCGGGGGCAGCAGCGGCTGAAAAAGGTGGGTGCGACGGCGGCAGGGACAGTGGCAAACGTGGCGGCGCGGACAATGGCGAATGTGGCGGCGGGGACAGTGGCGAACGTGGCGGCGGGGACAGCGGTGGGGCTGGCAGTGGCGGGCGGTGGCGATCGGCGACAGTGGCGGGGCTGGCGGTGGCAGGCCATGGCGATCGGCGACAGCGGCGGGGCTGGCGGTGGTGATCGGCGACAGCGGCGGGGCTGGTGGTGGCGATCAGAGACAGCGGCGGGGCTGGTGGTTGCGGGCGGGGCGATCAGCGACAGCGGCGGGGCTGGGGCTGGCTGGCGGGCGGGCGGGGCGATCGGAGACAGCGGCGGGGCTGGCGGAGACAGCGGCGGGGCTGGCGGCGGCGGGGGGCGTGATCGGAGACAGCGGCGGGGCTGGCGGTGGCAAGCGGGGCTGGCGGCGACAGCGGCGGGGCTGGCGGCGATAGTGGTGGGGCTGGCGGTGGCGGGCGGGGCGATCGGAGACCGCGGCGGGGCTGGCGGTTGCGGGCGGGGCTATCGGCGACAGCGGTGGGGCTGGCGGTTGCGGGCGGGGTGATCAGCGACAGCGGCGGGGCTGGGGCTGGCGGGCGGGGCGATCCGAGACAGCGGCGGGGCTGGCGGAGACAGCGGCGGGGCTGGCGGTGGCAGGTGGGGCGATCGGAGACAGCGGTGGGGCTGGCGGAGACAGCGGCGAAGCTGGTGGTGGCGGGCGGGGCTGGCGGCGACAGCGGCGGGGCTGGTGGAGACAGCGGCGGGGCTGGCGGTGGCGGGCGGGGCGATCGGCGACAGCGGCGGGGCTGGCAGGGCGATCGGGGACAGGGGCGGGCGGCGGGGGCAGCAACTTACTGATGGGCACCTGCAGAGACCGCTCTCCTCAACCGCTCTCCTTTCAGGGACGGACACAGGTCACCGGTCTCTCCAATCAGAGCTGGGGGCGGGTGAAGCACCGCTCACCCAGCTCCAACCAATGGCCAGTGCTACAGCAGCACTGATCAGGGCTGGATTTCAATGTTACTGTGATTTTAACATTACAGTGACTGTAATTGGCTGAGCGGCGTTCGTCAGCCAATCACAGCCTCTGTAGGCTCAGGGAGGAGGCACCACCCCTCCTGAAGTCAGGTACAGGTCCCCTCCTCCCCGAATGTATAGTTTAATGAAACAAATTTCACTCCCCCCGGCTCCGGGACCCCAATTTCGCCATGACGTACTGGGTACGTCATGGGTCGTTTAGCACCATGTCACCATGACGTACCCAGTACGTCAAAGGTCGTTAAGGGGTTAAAGAATGACAAAACATAGAAAAAAATAATTATCTTAAATATTTCATCCCCAATAGCTCATTCTTTATGTTGAGTCTACTTTGTATTCTTATAGTGCAATTAAATTTGAGTGATATATAAAGGAATTCTATGTGTGCTCCAGAAGCCCAACAATGTCCCTTCGTATTTTCACTGTTTTATATTTAGCTTTAAGACAACTGATGCAGCAGAAGCCTCCCCCCTCAGCCCTTTCTTTCAGTAAAACAAAAAGATTGTTACTCTACATCCCTTGGTTAAGATCAACACCCCAATAATTATTCAAGTAAAAACATGTGATGTGCAAACTGTTCAGTGCTGGGGTGCTCTTAATAAGCATTTAGATGCTCGGCTGCTCAGTACTCTGTTGCCCAGTATAATGCTAGTCAATGAAGAGCTCAAGCCTTCTTCCAGAAAATCTACTGTAAAAATGCTTGCATTCCCCATTGAATTCCTTTATATTCAGAAACTTTAAAGGGGCCTTTAAAAGAGCCTTTAAGTTTTTAGAGTTCCCAGCTATTGTGATACCTGGAGGCTGTGAACTCTGTTAAAAGATCACAGCCTCTAGATGTCCCAGCAGCTGGGAACTCAAGAATGTCAAATGCTCTTTTAAAGGCTCCCATTAAGTTACCAGATTGACAGCTGCCGTGAGACCTGACCTCTGGTAACCTAAAGGTTACCGGAGCTCACAGCCACTGGGTCTTCTGGGAGATTTGAGGCCTGGAAACCATAAAGCAGCCTTTAAGAGAGTCTTTATGAGATATTTTTAGCTTTCCTTCAGCTCCTAGCTGCAGGGACATCTGGAGGCTATAATTTGTTACCAGAGTTCAAAGCCTCCAGGTATCACAACAGCTGGGAACTCATACAAGGTTTCCAGGCCTTACAGCTGCCAGAATGCTGGACTATTGGATGACAGGACACAGTGCCACAGCAATCTGACAATCCGGCAGTCAGCAAAGGTCACACAGGGGCTCCCTTCTGCTCTCAGTGAAAGTGGACCCTATTGCCAAATTGCTGGACACGGCCGAACAGCAATCCGGCAGCGGGTTGCACTTTCACTGAGAGCAGCGGAGAGCCCAAAGTGTAACCTCCGTTGACATGACTGATATCACCACTTCCCACTGCCGGATATCCCCGCTGCCATCAGTGTTTCTCATAGTCTTCAGTGATCAATCATGTAATTTATTTACAAATTATTTTAAAGAAGCCACATGGGGTCCCTCTTATTTTGATACAAAGCCAAGATAAAGCACACAGCTGGGAGCTGCAGCTTGTAGCTGTAGCTCTCTCTGTGTTGGGTATCTATACACGGGCGACCTTGTAACATTTTTTTTATTTAATTTTGCACTCATTTTAGGGGAACAAGACAGCCTCCGTGAGGGCAGCCATTCAGAGACACCGGCACACCGCCAGTCTGACTGAGCCAATCACAGATACTGGCGGAAAGGGTGGGCGAGGGAAGCAGTGCATATCTGTGAGCATATCTAAACAGCCAACCTTTAAGTAGTGTGACAAGTAAGTAATTTGTATTTTCACTCTGCCTCCCAATCACAATAATGCCAGTAGCAAAGATGGCTATGGCATTACTGTGATTGGAAGGCAATCCCAGCATGCTTAGTGGCTGAAAGTCAAGTGCCAAACATGCGTGGAGGGGTTTTGAATCTCATAGGGCAAATACGAAAATACTTGGCAAGAAACGGATATCGCAAATACCTTAATATTTGTGCGAGTAAAAAATAGTGCTGAATATATTCGCTTTTCACTACTTGTAAAGCAAAAAACATGCCCTCTCTCAGCTCCATAAATGTAAAAATAAAAACTTGTGTCAGAAAATTGCAACACAAATCAATTTGTTTTTTTCAAATTTACATAAGAAATGTAATCACTTAAACAATAAGTAACTATACAATAACTATACAAATTGCTTGTAAATAGAGATGAGCGGACCTGTGAAGTTCAGGTTTGGTGAATTCAGCCAGACTTTAGATAAAATTCTGTTCTGGACCTGGACTTGACACAGCCACAAAGATCGGGTGAGCACGGTTTTTCTATTTTTTTTTGCTTGGTGCACACTACATTCGATCATGTTGTTGTTACCCCCAATGCGAGCCACTCAAAAACTGCAAGCAGCTCGCACTAGGCTGACCACCGAGCATACCCAAGTACACCTATACTCATGTGAGTGGTTTGCATACGTAAAACACCCGAACTCTTAATTTAAACTCTGATTTTTTTAGTAAAGTCTGTGTACGGTACGATCACCGGGCTTTAACGTTCGGATCCACTCATCTCTAGTTGATTTCACACTGATCTGGAAAATTAATATGCTGGTGGGGTGCCCTGTGCCTAGTTGCCACAAGTAATATCACACAAGTACATGTACAGTTAGGTCCAGAAATATTTGGACAGTGACACAATTTTCGCGAGTTGGGCTCTGCATGCCACCACATTGGATTTGAAATGAAACCTCTACAACAGAATTCAAGTGCAGATTGTAACGTTTAATTTGAAGGTTTGAACAAAAATATCTGATAAAAATTGTAGGAATTGTACACATTTCTTTACAAACACTCCACATTTTAGGAGGTCAAAAGTAATTGGACAAATAAACCAAACCCAAACAAAATATTTTTATTTTCAATATTTTGTTGCGAATCCTTTGGAGGCAATCACTGCCTTAAGTCTGGAACCCATGGACATCACCAAACGCTGGGTTTCCTTCTTCTTAATGCTTTGCCAGGCCTTTACAGCCGCAGCCTTCAGGTCTTGCTTGTTTGTGGGTTTTTCCGTCTTAAGTCTGGATTTGAGCAAGTGAAATGCATGCTCAATTGGGTTAAGATCTGGTGATTGACTTGGCCATTGCAGAATGTTCCACTTTTTTGCACTCATGAACTCCTGGGTAGCTTTGGCTGTATGCTTGGGGTCATTGTCCATCTGTACTATGAAGCGCCGTCCGATCAACTTTGCGGCATTTGGCTGAATCTGGGCTGAAAGTATATCCCGGTACACTTCAGAATTCATCCGGCTACTCTTGTCTGCTGTTATGTCATCAATAAACACAAGTGACCCAGTGCCATTGAAAGTTATGCATGCCCATGCCATCACGTTGCCTCCACCATGTTTTACAGAGGATGTGGTGTGCCTTGGATCATGTGCCGTTCCCTTTCTTCTCCAAACTTTTTTCTTCCCATCATTCTGGTACAGGTTGATCTTTGTCTCATCTGTCCATAGAATACTTTTCAAGAACTGAGCTGGCTTCATGAGGTGTTTTTCAGCAAATTTAACTCTGGCTTGTCTATTTTTGGAATTGATGAATGGTTTGCATCTAGATGTGAACCCTTTGTATTTACTTTCATGGAGTCTTCTCTTTACTGTTGACTTAGAGACAGATACACCTACTTCACTGAGAGTGTTCTGGACTTCAGTTGATGTTGTGAACGGGTTCTTCTTCACCAAAGAAAGTATGCGGCGATCATCCACCACTGTTGTCATCCGTGGACGCCCAGGCCTTTTTGAGTTCCCAAGCTCACCAGTCAATTCCTTTTTTCTCAGAATGTACCCGACTGTTGATTTTGCTACTCCAAGCATGTCTGCTATCTCTCTGATGGATTTTTTCAGCCTCAGGATGTTCTGCTTCACCTCAATTGAGAGTTCCTTAGACCGCATGTTGTCTGGTCACAGCAACAGCTTCCAAATGCAAAACCACACACCTGTAATCAACCCCAGACCTTTTAACTACTTCATTGATTACAGGCTAACGAGGGAGATGCCTTCAGAGTTAATTGCAGCCCTTAGAGTCCCTTGTCCAATTACTTTTGGCCCCTTTAAAAAGAGGAGGCTATGCATTACAGAGCTATGATTCTTAAACCCTTTCTCTGATTTGGATGTGAAAACTCTCATATTGCAGCTGGGAGTGTGCACTTTCAGCCCATATTATATATATAATTGGATTTCTGAACATGTTTTTGTAAACAGCTAAAATAACAAAACTTGTGTCACTGTCCAAATATTTCTGGACCTAACTGTATATTGCCATCTGTTTAATATGTATTGTAAGCCTTGGTGAGAGTTTGGTTTTCTTGGCTCCTCATAACTAGAGATGAGCGAACCGGTCGCGGTTCGGCTCGAGGTTGGTTCGCCGAACGGACCTCCCGTTCGAGTTCGGTTCGTCGAACGTTCGACGAACCGAACTCGAACTGCATAGGAAACAATGGCAGGCAATCACAAACACAGAAAAACACCTAGAAAACACCCTCAAAGGTGTCCTAAAGGTGACAAACAACTCAAACACATTGGAAAGTGACAAGGACATATACTCATGCGAAAACAAAACAGCTGGACAAGGAAAAAGAGGAGGACACACAGATATAGGCATGGCACGCCCTTCTAAAATCATGTAAAACACCGCAAGGTGACTCCAAGCGGAGTCTCCCTTTTTTCCAAAAATTGGGCCACACACACACCCACCCCTTCAGTGGCAGCACTTGTGCCCCAGTTGTACACTTCACAGCTACATTTGCATTAAGCACATTCAAAAATACGCCATTCTTATCCGTCCCCAGGATGACACCGGGGTAGGTAGCAAAGTCTTTCCTGATCCCAGCTCTGTTCATCTTGGCTTCTTTTAAAAACACAGCAAGCAAGGGTTACTCCAAGCGGAGTCTCCCTTTTTTCCAAAAATTGGGCCCACACACACCCACCCCTTCAGTGGCAGCAGTTGTGCCCCAGTTGTACACTTCACAGCTAGATTTGCATCAAGCACATTCAAAAATACGCCATTCTTATCCGTCCCCAGGATGACACCGGGGTAGGTAGCAAAGTCTTTCCTGATCCCAGCTCTGTTCATCTTGGCTTCTTTTAAAAACACAGCAAGCAAGGGTTACTCCAAGCGGAGTCTCCCTTTTTTCCAAAAATTGGGCCCACACACACCCACCCCTTCAGTGGCAGCAGTTGTGCCCCAGTTGTACACTTCACAGCTAGATTTGCATCAAGCACATTCAAAAATACGCCATTCTTATCCGTCCCCAGGATGACACCGGGGTAGGTAGCAAAGTCTTTCCTGATCCCAGCTCTGTTCATCTTGGCTTCTTTTAAAAACACAGCAAGCAAGGGTTACTCCAAGCGGAGTCTCCCTTTTTTCCAAAAATTGGGCCACACAGACACCCACCCCATCAGTGGCAGCACTTGGGCCCTAGTTGCAAACAGGATGTTTTGATTTGCATCAAGCACATTCAAAAATACGCCATTCTTATCCGTCCCCAGGATGACACCGGGGTACGTAGATAAAGTCTTTGCTGATCCATGACTTGTTCATCTTGGCTTCTTTTAAAAACAATGTAAGCAAGGGTTACTCCAAGCGGAGTCTCCCTTTTTTTCCAAAAATTGGGCCACACAGACACCCACCCCATCAGTGGCAGCACTTGGGCCCTAGTTGCAAACAGGATGTTTTGATTTGCATCAAGCACATTCAAAAATACGCCATTCTTATCCGTCCCCAGGATGACACCGGGGTAGGTAGCAAAGTCTTTCCTGATCCCAGCTCTGTTCATCTTGGCTTCTTTTAAAAACACAGCAAGCAAGGGTTACTCCAAGCGGAGTCTCCCTTTTTTCCAAAAATTGGGCCCACACACACCCACCCCTTCAGTGGCAGCAGTTGTGCCCCAGTTGTACACTTCAAAGCTAGATTTGCATCAAGCACATTCAAAAATACGCCATTCTTATCCGTCCCCAGGATGACACCGGGGTAGGTAGCAAAGTGTTTCCTGATCCCAGCTCTGTTCATCTTGGCTTCTTTTAAAAACACAGCAAGCAAGGGTTACTCCAAGCGGAGTCTCCCTTTTTTCCAAAAATTGGGCCCACACACACCCACCCCTTCAGTGGCAGCAGTTGTGCCCCAGTTGTACACTTCACAGCTAGATTTGCATCAAGCACATTCAAAAATACGCCATTCTTATCCGTCCCCAGGATGACACCGGGGTAGGTAGCAAAGTCTTTCCTGATCCCAGCTCTGTTCATCTTGGCTTCTTTTAAAAACACAGCAAGCAAGGGTTACTCCAAGCGGAGTCTCCCTTTTTTCCAAAAATTGGGCCCACACACACCCACCCCTTCAGTGGCAGCAGTTGTGCCCCAGTTGTACACTTCACAGCTAGATTTGCATCAAGCACATTCAAAAATACGCCATTCTTATCCGTCCCCAGGATGACACCGGGGTAGGTAGCAAAGTCTTTCCTGATCCCAGCTCTGTTCATCTTGGCTTCTTTTAAAAACACAGCAAGCAAGGGTTACTCCAAGCGGAGTCTCCCTTTTTTCCAAAAATTGGGCCCACACACACCCACCCCTTCAGTGGCAGCAGTTGTGCCCCAGTTGTACACTTCACAGCTAGATTTGCATCAAGCACATTCAAAAATACGCCATTCTTATCCGTCCCCAGGATGACACCGGGGTAGGTAGCAAAGTCTTTCCTGATCCCAGCTCTGTTCATCTTGGCTTCTTTTAAAAACACAGCAAGCAAGGGTTACTCCAAGCGGAGTCTCCCTTTTTTCCAAAAATTGGGCCACACAGACACCCACCCCATCAGTGGCAGCACTTGGGCCCTAGTTGCAAACAGGATGTTTTGATTTGCATCAAGCACATTCAAAAATACGCCATTCTTATCCGTCCCCAGGATGACACCGGGGTACGTAGATAAAGTCTTTGCTGATCCATGACTTGTTCATCTTGGCTTCTTTTAAAAACAATGTAAGCAAGGGTTACTCCAAGCGGAGTCTCCCTTTTTTTCCAAAAATTGGGCCACACAGACACCCACCCCATCAGTGGCAGCACTTGGGCCCTAGTTGCAAACAGGATGTTTTGATTTGCATCAAGCACATTCAAAAATACGCCATTCTTATCCGTCCCCAGGATGACACCGGGGTAGGTAGCAAAGTCTTTCCTGATCCCAGCTCTGTTCATCTTGGCTTCTTTTAAAAACACAGCAAGCAAGGGTTACTCCAAGCGGAGTCTCCCTTTTTTCCAAAAATTGGGCCCACACACACCCACCCCTTCAGTGGCAGCAGTTGTGCCCCAGTTGTACACTTCACAGCTAGATTTGCATCAAGCACATTCAAAAATACGCCATTCTTATCCGTCCCCAGGATGACACCGGGGTAGGTAGCAAAGTCTTTCCTGATCCCAGCTCTGTTCATCTTGGCTTCTTTTAAAAACACAGCAAGCAAGGGTTACTCCAAGCGGAGTCTCCCTTTTTTCCAAAAATTGGGCCCACACACACCCACCCCTTCAGTGGCAGCAGTTGTGCCCCAGTTGTACACTTCACAGCTAGATTTGCATCAAGCACATTCAAAAATACGCCATTCTTATCCGTCCCCAGGATGACACCGGGGTAGGTAGCAAAGTCTTTCCTGATCCCAGCTCTGTTCATCTTGGCTTCTTTTAAAAACACAGCAAGCAAGGGTTACTCCAAGCGGAGTCTCCCTTTTTTCCAAAAATTGGGCCACACAGACACCCACCCCATCAGTGGCAGCACTTGGGCCCTAGTTGCAAACAGGATGTTTTGATTTGCATCAAGCACATTCAAAAATACGCCATTCTTATCCGTCCCCAGGATGACACCGGGGTACGTAGATAAAGTCTTTGCTGATCCATGACTTGTTCATCTTGGCTTCTTTTAAAAACAATGTAAGCAAGGGTTACTCCAAGCGGAGTCTCCCTTTTTTTCCAAAAATTGGGCCACACAGACACCCACCCCATCAGTGGCAGCACTTGGGCCCTAGTTGCAAACAGGATGTTTTGATTTGCATCAAGCACATTCAAAAATACGCCATTCTTATCCGTCCCCAGGATGACACCGGGGTAGGTAGCAAAGTCTTTCCTGATCCCAGCTCTGTTCATCTTGGCTTCTTTTAAAAACACAGCAAGCAAGGGTTACTCCAAGCGGAGTCTCCCTTTTTTCCAAAAATTGGGCCCACACACACCCACCCCTTCAGTGGCAGCAGTTGTGCCCCAGTTGTACACTTCACAGCTAGATTTGCATCAAGCACATTCAAAAATACGCCATTCTTATCCGTCCCCAGGATGACACCGGGGTAGGTAGCAAAGTCTTTCCTGATCCCAGCTCTGTTCATCTTGGCTTCTTTTAAAAACACAGCAAGCAAGGGTTACTCCAAGCGGAGTCTCCCTTTTTTCCAAAAATTGGGCCCACACACACCCACCCCTTCAGTGGCAGCAGTTGTGCCCCAGTTGTACACTTCACAGCTAGATTTGCATTAAGCACATTCAAAAATACGCCATTCTTATCCGTCCCCAGGATGACACCGGGGTAGGTAGCAAAGTCTTTCCTGATCCCAGCTCTGTTCATCTTGGCTTCTTTTAAAAACACAGCAAGCAAGGGTTACTCCAAGCGGAGTCTCCCTTTTTTCCAAAAATTGGGCCCACACACACCCACCCCTTCAGTGGCAGCAGTTGTGCCCCAGTTGTACACTTCACAGCTAGATTTGCATCAAGCACATTCAAAAATACGCCATTCTTATCCGTCCCCAGGATGACACCGGGGTAGGTAGCAAAGTCTTTCCTGATCCCAGCTCTGTTCATCTTGGCTTCTTTTAAAAACACAGCAAGCAAGGGTTACTCCAAGCGGAGTCTCCCTTTTTTCCAAAAATTGGGCCACACAGACACCCACCCCATCAGTGGCAGCACTTGGGCCCTAGTTGCAAACAGGATGTTTTGATTTGCATCAAGCACATTCAAAAATACGCCATTCTTATCCGTCCCCAGGATGACACCGGGGTACGTAGATAAAGTCTTTGCTGATCCATGACTTGTTCATCTTGGCTTCTTTTAAAAACACAGCAAGCAAGGGTTACTCCAAGCGGAGTCTCCCTTTTTTCCAAAAATTGGGCCACACAGACACCCACCCCATCAGTGGCAGCACTTGGGCCCTAGTTGCAAACAGGATGTTTTGATTTGCATCAAGCACATTCAAAAATACGCCATTCTTATCCGTCCCCAGGATGACACCGGGGTAGGTAGCAAAGTCTTTCCTGATCCCAGCTCTGTTCATCTTGGCTTCTTTTAAAAACACAGCAAGCAAGGGTTACTCCAAGCGGAGTCTCCCTTTTTTCCAAAAATTGAGCCCACACACACCCACCCCTTCAGTGGCAGCAGTTGTGCCCCAGTTGTACACTTCACAGCTAGATTTGCATCAAGCACATTCAAAAATACGCCATTCTTATCCGTCCCCAGGATGACACCGGGGTAGGTAGCAAAGTCTTTCCTGATCCCAGCTCTGTTCATCTTGGCTTCTTTTAAAAACACAGCAAGCAAGGGTTACTCCAAGCGGAGTCTCCCTTTTTTCCAAAAATTGGGCCCACACACACCCACCCCTTCAGTGGCAGCAGTTGTGCCCCAGTTGTACACTTCAAAGCTAGATTTGCATCAAGCACATTCAAAAATACGCCATTCTTATCCGTCCCCAGGATGACACCGGGGTAGGTAGCAAAGTCTTTCCTGATCCCAGCTCTGTTCATCTTGGCTTCTTTTAAAAACACAGCAAGCAAGGGTTACTCCAAGCGGAGTCTCCCTTTTTTCCAAAAATTGGGCCCACACACACCCACCCCTTCAGTGGCAGCAGTTGTGCCCCAGTTGTACACTTCACAGCTAGATTTGCATCAAGCACATTCAAAAATACGCCATTCTTATCCGTCCCCAGGATGACACCGGGGTAGGTAGCAAAGTCTTTCCTGATCCCAGCTCTGTTCATCTTGGCTTCTTTTAAAAACACAGCAAGCAAGGGTTACTCCAAGCGGAGTCTCCCTTTTTTCCAAAAATTGGGCCACACAGACACCCACCCCATCAGTGGCAGCACTTGGGCCCTAGTTGCAAACAGGATGTTTTGATTTGCATCAAGCACATTCAAAAATACGCCATTCTTATCCGTCCCCAGGATGACACCGGGGTACGTAGATAAAGTCTTTGCTGATCCATGACTTGTTCATCTTGGCTTCTTTTAAAAACAATGTAAGCAAGGGTTACTCCAAGCGGAGTCTCCCTTTTTTTCCAAAAATTGGGCCACACAGACACCCACCCCATCAGTGGCAGCACTTGGGCCCTAGTTGCAAACAGGATGTTTTGATTTGCATCAAGCACATTCAAAAATACGCCATTCTTATCCGTCCCCAGGATGACACCGGGGTAGGTAGCAAAGTCTTTCCTGATCCCAGCTCTGTTCATCTTGGCTTCTTTTAAAAACACAGCAAGCAAGGGTTACTCCAAGCGGAGTCTCCCTTTTTTCCAAAAATTGGGCCCACACACACCCACCCCTTCAGTGGCAGCAGTTGTGCCCCAGTTGTACACTTCACAGCTAGATTTGCATCAAGCACATTCAAAAATACGCCATTCTTATCCGTCCCCAGGATGACACCGGGGTAGGTAGCAAAGTCTTTCCTGATCCCAGCTCTGTTCATCTTGGCTTCTTTTAAAAACACAGCAAGCAAGGGTTACTCCAAGCGGAGTCTCCCTTTTTTCCAAAAATTGGGCCCACACACACCCACCCCTTCAGTGGCAGCAGTTGTGCCCCAGTTGTACACTTCACAGCTAGATTTGCATCAAGCACATTCAAAAATACGCCATTCTTATCCGTCCCCAGGATGACACCGGGGTAGGTAGCAAAGTCTTTCCTGATCCCAGCTCTGTTCATCTTGGCTTCTTTTAAAAACACAGCAAGCAAGGGTTACTCCAAGCGGAGTCTCCCTTTTTTCCAAAAATTGGGCCACACAGACACCCACCCCATCAGTGGCAGCACTTGGGCCCTAGTTGCAAACAGGATGTTTTGATTTGCATCAAGCACATTCCAAATCCACAAGCATTTACTCTCCCCAGGATGACACAGGGGTAGTAAATTCCTTCTGGATCCATGACTTGTTCATTTTGATGAACGTCAGTCTGTCCACATTGTCACTGGACAGACGCGTGCGCTTATCTGTCAGCACACACCCAGCAGCACTGAATACACGTTCAGAGACAACGCTGGCAGCTGGACACGACAAAATCTCCAAGGCGTAACTGGAGAGCTCTGGCCATTTTTCTATGTTTGAAGCCCAAAAGGAGCAAGGCTCCAGTTGCACAGTCATGGCATCGATGTTCATTTGGAGATACTCCTGTATCATCCTCTCCAGCCGTTGAGTATGTGTCAGACTTGTTGTCTCTGGTGGCCTTGCAAAAGAGGGTCTAAAAAAATTATGAAAAGATTCCATAAAATTGCTGTTACCGGCACCAGATACGGTCCTACTGGTACGGGTAGACTGGTGAAGATGACGAGACCGTCCCATGTTTGTCAAGTTACAACTGGGAGATTCCCTCCCTGCACCTGCACGGTTGTTTGGTGGAAAAGCCGAGCTAAGATCGAGTAACAGCTTCTGCTGATACTCCTGCATACGTGCGTCCCTTTCTATGGCTGGAATTATGTCACAAAATTTGGACTTGTACCGGGGATCTAATAGTGTGGCAATCCAGTAGTCATCATCACTTCTAATTTTGACAATACGACTGTCATGTTGGAGGTAGTGCAACAAGAAGGCACTCATGTGTCTTGCGCAGCCATGCGGACCAAGTCCACGCTGTGTTTGTGGCATAGAGGTGCTAACCGTTCTTTCTTCCTCTGACATCTCCCCCCAACCTCTTTCAACTGAAATTTGACCAAGGTCTCCCTCATCCGCTGAGTCTTCCATGTCCATGGACAGTTCGTCCTCCATTTCTTCATGTTCTCCTGCACCTTGCTCAACATTTCGCCTGCTACTATGCGCCCTTGTCGATCCCTGTTCCCCATGGTCCCATGCCTGCTGCGTTGGTGATGATGAACGTCTGGATCTTGGTGATGTTGTTGTCCCTTGCACATATGAATCCTCCTGTAGTTCCTCCCCTTCATGTTGTCCCACCCCCTGACTCCGAATAGTGTTTAGCGTGTGCTCCAGCATGTAAATGACTGGAATCGTCATGCTGATAATGGCATTGTCAGAGCTAAACATATTCGTCGCCATGTCGAAACTGTGCAGAAGGGTGCATAGGTCCTTGATCTGAGACCACTCCATCAGGGTGATCTGCCCCACCTCTGCATCTCGTTGGCCCAGGCTATACGTCATGACGTATTGCACCAGGGCTCTGCGGTGCTGCCACAGTCGCTGTAACATGTGTAGAGTTGAATTCCAGCGTGTCGCCACATCGCATTTCAGGCGATGAACCGGCAGGCCGAAAGACTTCTGGAGCGATGCAAGTCGCTCAGCTGCGGCGCTTGAACGCCGGAAGTGAGCAGACAGTTTTCGTGCCCTGTTCAGAAGGCCATCTAGGCCGGGATAGTGTGTTAAAAATTGCTGCACGACAAGGTTCAACACGTGAGCCATACAAGGTACGTGTGTCACCTTGCCCAGGCGAAGGGCCGCACCCAGGTTTGCAGCATTGTCGCACACGGCCTTACCAGGCTGCAGGTTGAGTGGAGACAACCATTTATTAAACTCGGACCGCAGAGCTGACCACAACTCCTCAGCTGTGTGACTCTTATTACCAAGACATGTCAAGCTAAAGACCGCCTGATGCCGTTGCGCTCGGCTGCCAGCATAGTAATGAGGCGTGCGTGATTCCTTCTGCGCAGTGAGAACGCTGGTGGCCTGACCAGGCAGGCTTGGGGCGGAGGTGGAGGACCCAGATGAGGTGGAGGATGCAGAAGCTGTGGCGGAACTTGGACAGACAGAGGATTGACACACAAGTCGTGGGGACGGCAAGACTTGTGCAGCAGACCCTTCACCATCTATCACCATAGTTACCCAGTGCCCAGTCAGCGACATGTAACGTCCCTGTCCATGCTTACTGGTCCAAGTATCGGTGGTGAAATGCACCCGTTCACACACAGAGTTTCTCAAGGAAGCGGTGATGTTGTGTGCGACATGCTGGTGTAGCGCGGGCACACCTTTCTTAGAGAAGTAGTGGCGACTAGGCATCTGGTACTGGGGCACAGCGACAGACATAAGGTCTCTAAAATCCTGTGTGTCCACTAGGCGGAAAGGCAGCATTTCGGTAGCCAACAGCTTACAGAGGGATAGAGTCAACCTCTTAGCTTTGTCATGGGTCGGAGGAAGTGGCCTTTTATTTCACCACATCTGAGGGACAGAGATCTGGCTGCTGTGTGTAGACGGTGTTGAGTAGGGTGTCCCTGGAAAAATGCAGGTTTGTGAGGAAAGTGCAGGCGGAGACATGATGTTGCCTTCATCCAACGTTGGTGCTATCGATGTCTGAGAGAGCTGTACACACTCACTTGTTTCCCCTTCCAAACCAACTGACGACCTTACAAGCAAACTGCCTGTTGCGGTTACAGTGGTGGAAGTTTTGCGTGGAAAAACAGGTGTGACAGCTGTCCCCACAGTCCTAGAAGATGAAGAGCGCGCGGATGCACTGGAAGGGGCGGGCGGTGGATGGTTCGCTCCGCTAGCCGGCATTGCAGCACGGTGAGCTTCCCACCGGGACTTATGATATTTATTCATGTGACGATTCATGGAAGAAGTTGTCAAACTGCTGAGGTTTTGACCTCTACTAACAGAATCATGACAAATGTTACATATCACATGAATTGGGCGATCTTTTTCGATGTGAAAAAAGGCCCAGGCTAGGCAAGGCTTAGAGGCCATGCGACCTGTTGATCCACCCCGAATAATGCTCATAGGCAGAGTGGTGGCTGAGGATGCAGTTGTAGACGTGCTACCAGTGCTCCGACTCTGTCCAGGAAGGCGCAAGGTAACTTCGTCGTCGGTTGCATCCTCCTCCACCGCCTCTGTTGACCTCCTCGAGTGCCTGACTGGGGGTTGACAGTAGGTGGGATCTAGAACGTCATCATCAATTGTTGTGTTTGCACTCCCCTCCCCCTCAGACCGAGCCTCTTCTTGCCCTGACCGAATATTTAAGTTGTCATCCCAATCGGGTATCTGCGTCTCATCTTCATCAGTATGTTCCTCATTGTCTATAACCACAGGTGTTACAGTTTGTGACAAAGGGTCAACATTATGCTCAGAAACTTGGTCCTCACGGCCTGAATCTGAGTCACAAAGGTTCTGGGCATCACTGCAGACCATTTCCTGTTCTGTACTCACTGTAGCTTGGGAGCAGACCTCTGATTCCCAGGCTATAGTGTGACTGAACAGCTCTGCAGACTCAGCCATCTCAGTTCCACCATACTGTGCAGGGCTGATGGAGACTTCAGAGCTGGGAGAAATCAAGTGTGATTGGGATGACAACTCAGAGGAATGGTGTTTTTTGGATGCGGTACTTGAAGTGGCTGAGAGGGCACTTGTTGGACCACTTGAGATCCATTCAAGCATTTTCCTTTTTTGCCCATCATCTACCTTTGTTCCTCTTGTTCGTGTCCGTAAAAAAGGGAGCACATCGGATTGTCCACAATAAGTAGTAGACATCTTACTTTTGCTAGTAGATGGTCTATCTTCAGCAGATGATAATGGAGCTTTGCCACCTTCCCCACTGACAAAACATTTTTTGCCTTTTCCACCACGCCTCTTCCCCTTTCCACCAGCATCTGTCATTTTGCCACTCATGTTGATTGCGACAAGATTGTGGACTGAAAATGTGGTAGTAAAAATTGAGAGGTGGTGAAGATTGCAGTGGTGGTCTAGCTTTATTAACAGCAGAATAATAAAGAATAAATATCCCTGACAATGTAACTTAGTTATAATTCGTTGGAGTGTGCAACGCAGGCAGACGTGCTGCAAATGGCTTGGCACTAGTGGGACTATAGCAAAGTCCAATAGCCACGTATAGGATGCCACTAGGTACACTGAGTGTTTGCTAGTATAATGGCTTCGTTATAATTTGTTGTAGTGTGCAACGCAGGCAGATGCGCTCTGCAAATGTCTTGGCACTAGTGGGACTATAGCAAAGTCCAATAGCCACGTATAGGATGCCACTAGGTACACTGAGTGTTTGCTAGTATAATGGCTTCGTTATAATTAGTTGGAGTGTGCAACGCAGGCAGATGCGCTCTGCAAATGTCTTGGCACTAGTGGGACTATAGCAAAGTCCAATAGCCACGTATAGGATGCCACTAGGTACACTGAGTGTGTGCTAGTATAATGGCTTCGTTATAATTAGTTGGAGTGTGCAACGCAGGCAGATGCGCTCTGCAAATGTCTTGGCACTAGTGGGACTATAGCAAAGTCCAATAGCCACGTATAGGATGCCACTAGGTACACTGTGTGTTTGCTAGTATAATGGCTTCGTTATAATTTGTTGTAGTGTGCAACGCAGGCAGATGCGCTCTGCAAATGTCTTGGCACTAGTGGGACTATAGCAAAGTCCAATAGCCACGTATAGGATGCCACTAGGTACACTGAGTGTGTGCTAGTATAATGGCTTCGTTATAATTAGTTGGAGTGTGCAACGCAGGCAGATGCGCTCTGCAAATGTCTTGGCACTAGTGGGACTATAGCAAAGTCCAATAGCCACGTATAGGATGCCACTAGGTACACTGAGTGTGTGCTAGTATAATGGCTTCGTTATAATTAGTTGGAGTGTGCAACGCAGGCAGATGCGCTCTGCAAATGTCTTGGCACTAGTGGGACTATAGCAAAGTCCAATAGCCACGTATAGGATGCCACTAGGTACACTGAGTGTTTGCTAGTATAATGGCTTCGTTATAATTAGTTGGAGTGTGCAACGCAGGCAGATGCGCTCTGCAAATGTCTTGGCACTAGTGGGACTATAGCAAAGTCCAATAGCCACGTATAGGATGCCACTAGGTACACTGAGTGTTTGCTAGTATAATGGCTTCGTTATAATTAGTTGGAGTGTGCAACGCAGGCAGATGCGCTCTGCAAATGTCTTGGCACTAGTGGGACTATAGCAAAGTCCAATAGCCACGTATAGGATGCCACTAGGTACACTGAGTGTTTGCTAGTATAATGGCTTCGTTATAATTAGTTGGAGTGTGCAACGCAGGCAGATGCGCTCTGCAAATGTCTTGGCACTAGTGGGACTATAGCAAAGTCCAATAGCCACGTATAGGATGCCACTAGGTACACTGAGTGTTTGCTAGTATAATGGCTTCGTTATAATTTGTTGTAGTGTGCAACGCAGGCAGATGCGCTCTGCAAATGTCTTGGCACTAGTGGGACTATAGCAAAGTCCAATAGCCACGTATAGGATGCCACTAGGTACACTGAGTGTGTGCTAGTATAATGGCTTCGTTATAATTAGTTGGAGTGTGCAACGCAGGCAGATGCGCTCTGCAAATGTCTTGGCACTAGTGGGACTATAGCAAAGTCCAATAGCCACGTATAGGATGCCACTAGGTACACTGTGTGTTTGCTAGTATAATGGCTTCGTTATAATTTGTTGTAGTGTGCAACGCAGGCAGATGCGCTCTGCAAATGTCTTGGCACTAGTGGGACTATAGCAAAGTCCAATAGCCACGTATAGGATGCCACTAGGTACACTGAGTGTGTGCTAGTATAATGGCTTCGTTATAATTAGTTGGAGTGTGCAACGCAGGCAGATGCGCTCTGCAAATGTCTTGGCACTAGTGGGACTATAGCAAAGTCCAAAAGCCACGTATAGGATGCCACTAGGTACACTGTGTGTTTGCTAGTATAATGGCTGAGTTTAAAAAACTTGGAGTGTGCAATGCAGGCAGATGTGCTCTGCTAATGTCTTTGCACTAGTGGGACTATAGCAAAGTCCAATAGCCACGTATAGGATGTCACTAGGTACACTGAGTGTTTGCTAGTATAATGGCTTCGTTATAATTAGTTGGAGTGTGCAACGCAGGCAGATGCGCACTGCAAATGTCTTGGCACTAGAGGGACTATAGCAAAGTCCAATAGCCACGTATAGGATGCCACTAGGTACACTGAGTGTTTGCTAGTATAATGGCTTCGTTATAATTAGTTGGAGTGTGCAACGCAGGCAGATGCGCTCTGCAAATGTCTTGGCACTAGAGGGACTATAGCAAAGTCCAATAGCCACGTATAGGATGCCACTAGGTACACTGAGTGTGTGCTAGTATAATGGCTTCGTTATAATTAGTTGGAGTGTGCAACGCAGGCAGATGCGCTCTGCAAATGTCTTGGCACTAGAGGGACTATAGCAAAGTCCAATAGCCACGTATAGGATGCCACTAGGTACACTGAGTGTGTGCTAGTATAATGGCTTCGTTATAATTAGTTGGAGTGTGCAACGCAGGCAGATGCGCTCTGCAAATGTCTTGGCACTAGAGGGACTATAGCAAAGTCCAATAGCCACGTATAGGATGCCACTAGGTACACTGAGTGTGTGCTAGTATAATGGCTTCGTTATAATTAGTTGAAGTGTGCAACGCAGGCAGATGCGCTCTGCAAATGTCTTGGCACTAGTGGGACTATAGCAAAGTCCAATAGCCACGTATAGGATGCCACTAGGTACACTGAGTGTTTGCTAGTATAATGGCTTCGTTATAATTAGTTGGAGTGTGCAACGCAGGCAGATGCGCTCTGCAAATGTCTTGGCACTAGTGGGACTATAGCAAAGTCCAATAGCCACGTATAGGATGCCACTAGGTACACTGAGTGTTTGCTAGTATAATGGCTTCGTTATAATTAGTTGGAGTGTGCAACGCAGGCAGATGCGCTCTGCAAATGTCTTGGCACTAGTGGGACTATAGCAAAGTCCAATAGCCACGTATAGGATGCCACTAGGTACACTGAGTGTTTGCTAGTATAATGGCTTCGTTATAATTAGTTGGAGTGTGCAACGCAGGCAGATGCGCTCTGCAAATGTCTTGGCACTAGTGGGACTATAGCAAAGTCCAATAGCCACGTATAGGATGCCACTAGGTACACTGAGTGTGTGCTAGTATAATGGCTTCGTTATAATTAGTTGGAGTGTGCAACGCAGGCAGATGCGCTCTGCAAATGTCTTGGCACTAGTGGGACTATAGCAAAGTCCAATAGCCACGTATAGGATGCCACTAGGTACACTGAGTGTTTGCTAGTATAATGGCTTCGTTATAATTAGTTGGAGTGTGCAACGCAGGCAGATGCGCTCTGCAAATGTCTTGGCACTAGTGGGACTATAGCAAAGTCCAATAGCCACGTATAGGATGCCACTAGGTACACTGAGTGTTTGCTAGTATAATGGCTGAGTTTAAAAAACTTGGAGTGTGCAATGCAGGCAGATGTGCTCTGCTAATGTCTTTGCACTAGTGGGACTATAGCAAAGTCCAATAGCCACGTATAGGATGCCACTAGGTACACTGAGTGTTTGCTAGTATAATGGCTGAGTTTAAAAAACTTGGAGTGTGCAATGCAGGCAGATGTGCTCTGCAAATGTCTTGGCCCTAGTGGGACTATAGCAAAGTCCAATAGCCACGTATAGGATGCCACTAGGTACACTGAGTGTGTGCTAGTATAATGGCTTCGTTATAATTAGTTGGAGTGTGCAACGCAGGCAGATGCGCTCTGCAAATGTCTTGGCACTAGTGGGACTATAGCAAAGTCCAATAGCCACGTATAGGATGCCACTAGGTACACTGAGTGTTTGCTAGTATAATGGCTTCGTTATAATTTGTTGTAGTGTGCAACGCAGGCAGATGCGCTCTGCAAATGTCTTGGCACTAGTGGGACTATAGCAAAGTCCAATAGCCACGTATAGGATGCCACTAGGTACACTGAGTGTGTGCTAGTATAATGGCTTCGTTATAATTAGTTGGAGTGTGCAACGCAGGCAGATGCGCTCTGCAAATGTCTTGGCACTAGTGGGACTATAGCAAAGTCCAATAGCCACGTATAGGATGCCACTAGGTACACTGAGTGTTTGCTAGTATAATGGCTTCGTTATAATTAGTTGGAGTGTGCAACGCAGGCAGATGCGCTCTGCAAATGTCTTGGCACTAGTGGGACTATAGCAAAGTCCAATAGCCACGTATAGGATGCCACTAGGTACACTGAGTGTTTGCTAGTATAATGGCTTCGTTATAATTTTTTGTAGTGTGCAACGCAGGCAGATGCGCTCTGCAAATGTCTTGGCACTAGTGGGACTATAGCAAAGTCCAATAGCCACGTATAGGATGCCACTAGGTACACTGAGTGTGTGCTAGTATAATGGCTTCGTTATAATTAGTTGGAGTGTGCAACGCAGGCAGATGCGCTCTGCAAATGTCTTGGCACTAGTGGGACTATAGCAAAGTCCAATAGCCACGTATAGGATGCCACTAGGTACACTGAGTGTTTGCTAGTATAATGGCTTTGTTATAATTAGTTGGAGTGTGCAACGCAGGCAGATGCGCTCTGCAAATGTCTTGGCACTAGTGGGACTATAGCAAAGTCCAATAGCCACGTATAGGATGCCAATAGGTACACTGTGTGTTTGCTAGTATAATGGCTGAGTTTAAAAAACTTGGAGTGTGCAATGCAGGCAGATGTGCTCTGCTAATGTCTTTGCACTAGTGGGACTATAGCAAAGTCCAATAGCCACGTATAGGATGCCACTAGGTACACTGAGTGTTTGCTAGTAAAATTGCTTAGTTTAAAAAACTTGGAGTGTGCAATGCAGGCAGATGTGCTCTGCAAATGTCTTGGCACTAGTGGGACTATAGCAAAGTCCAATAGCCACGTATAGGATGCCACTAGGTACACTGAGTGTTTGCTAGTATAATGGCTTCGTTATAATTTGTTGGAGTGTGCAACGCAGGCAGATGCGCTCTGCAAATGTCTTGGCCCTAGTGGGACTATAGCAAAGTCCAATAGCCACGTATAGGATGCCACTAGGTACAGAGTGTTTGCTAGTATAATGGCTGAGTTTAAAAAACTTGGAGTGTGCAATGCAGGCAGATGTGCTCTGCTAATGTCTTTGCACTAGTGGGACTATAGCAAAGTCCAATAGCCACGTATAGGATGCCACTAGGTACACTGAGTGTTTGCTAGTAAAATGGCTTAGTTTAAAAAACTTGGAGTGTGCAATGCAGGCAGATGTGCTCTGCAAATGTCTTTGCACTAGTGGGACTATAGCAAAGTCCAATAGCCACAGATAGGATGCCACTAGGTACACTGAGTGTTTGCTAGTATAATGGCTTAGTTAGAATGAGTTGGAGTGTGCAGAGGACAAGAGGGTACAGTGGCAGGATTGTGGTGCTCTGGGTAGAGGAATGGAAGCCTGCCTTTCTATTCCCTCCTAATGGTGAAATGCAGGGAGGAAATCCCTGACCTGGGCTACACAGACGCTGTTGCTGTTTGCAGGACCTGTCACCTATGGCTCTCTGACCCTGCCGGTACGAGCCCTTAAAAGGACTGCTAGAATGTGCTCTCCCTAAGCTGTCTAACGCTGTGTATGCAGCGCATACAGCTGTATCGGCGATAGGACAAAGGACGGAACTGCGACAGTGATGTCTGACACCAAAGACGCAGAAGGCAGATAATGGCGATCGTGAAGAAAATGTCCGGTTTTATAATGCAGGGACATGTGACATGCAGATCCTATCACACATGCCGTTGCTTCTCTGCCTCAAAGTCCACTTAGGTGTGTGTGTGTCTGTGATTGGCTGACATGCTGGCCAGCCCCACAAGGCGCGCGCGCTTAGGGAAGGAAGACAAGAAAAAAAAAAAAAAAAATGGCGATCGCCATTATAGAAACAGCAGTGATCTGAAGGCGCTGTTCACGCACACTATACACTGAAATGTGATAATAGTTTGATTCACAGAGTGACTTACACTATTACAGCAGAAACCAAGCTAAGATTTAGCTGTTTTTTGGCTGCTAGAACCGTTCTCGAACGTTTCTAGAACTATCGAGCTTTTGCAAAAAGCTCGAGTTCTAGTTCGATCTAGAACATGCCCCAAAATCACTCGAGCCTAGAACTGGAGAACCACGAACCACGAACCGCGCTCAACTCTACTCATAACAAAACATACATTTGCCCACACTCCCTTACTGGGGTTATTCACTTGAGAGAAAACCAACTCTTGAGTGATGAGCTCTAGAAGGAGAAAGGGGAGAAGCTTAGTTGTGCAGAAAATTTGAGTTAGTGCCAGTTAGTCTGAGCCGAGGTGAAGTGAAGAGCGTACTGAGGAGAGGTTCTCTCCTCAGGTGATTTTTAGAAATCTCGGGAGGGCCAGCTACATTTGTCAGGGTATCACTCCTTAGGTCATCGGTGCCTTCAAGGTCGGTGACAAAACTGAGAGACTGGAGCTTTTTTACAAGGGGTAGTGAAATTTGCTGGGGAGCACAGTGGCATGTGTGAGTCTGGAAACTTCTAGAAGAAACAGAGAGTCTTCCTTTAGAATTCCAGTCTCCTGCTCACCAGAAGGGATCAAAAGTCTTGTTCTTGTCTTGGGAATCCAGGATACCCAGATAACTATTCCCAGTTAGGGAAATAGTAGAACTCAAAATAAATTACCACCACACAGCAGAGAAGCCCAAAACTCCCATCGGAGCAGGGAAAACCACCATCATAAGGCTGAAAAGAACGTTCCACTCTATTATACAGAGCATCAGTAAAAGGTAAAAGCTCCCTGTCCTGTCTCTGGCTGATTTACTCCCTGCTGTGCCATCCCTACCTCTACACATCCTGCAGGACCAAACCCTAGTTGGGGGGGCAAGAGGACAACCCTCTGGCACTTCTCATCACCACCTAACTCCTGTGGCCCACCAGCAGTGCCTGGCTATACTGCAGCCGAACATCCCAGCTGACGTCATAAACTCTTTATTTATTTTATTTTTCTTTGCCCCCTTTTTAAATATTATTTGTATTCTCCATTACAAAAAGCCTGTCGCTCGAGCCCGATACGGTCACATCACCGCTCGGAGACACTGCCGTGACATCAGAGGCCTCCGAGGTGGCACACTCGATCATATTTACCATACAACTAATGTCCTAGAAACAAAAAATAATGGGAGTGTTGTATTGCTTTCACCATTTTAATGCGCTTTTAGTTTGTTTTCCACATTTTTTAGTAATCTCGTTGGTGGTGAAGCATATGGTGTCATTCAAAACTGTAACTCAATCTCAAAAACTCTAATGTGAGTGAGAAAGTAAATAAGCTTTGGCTCAAGGAGGAAGAGGCAAAAAAACCCTCGAAAGAGCAATGATGAATAATGGCCACGGTGGGAAGGGGTTAATATTATCATTTCTTTCTAGCTGTAGCATTTTTTTAACATACCATAAATTACAAAATTACATAATTAAAGCAAAAAAGCACACAGTTCTCTGATGTAGAATTCCTTTGGATATAAAAAAAGAAATTAACTGAAAGCAAGGAAATAACTGAAGCATAAACCTAAAAGCAGCCGGATGCATCAAGATAAATTGTTACACATTGACGTGCTTTATCACGGGCATTGCCATGCAATATCCCAAAACAACAAAGGGTACGTGAGATTTATAAAAGGACAAGAAAAAGGTTAGAGCCTCCCTTCTTAGGTTTATAAACAAAGCTTCGTACATTTTCCTTAATCTACTACAACATAATAGTAAAAAAGAAGTTTATTAGTATGCTAAAATAAAAAATAAAAAAATCAAGACGAATGAAAAACTTGGCAGCTCTAAGTTTCCGAAGTTGCTCACAACTTCCAGCCTGCCATAATGTTTAACATGAACAAGAATAAGATTTATCTCCAGACTCTCCTCCATCCCTCAGTGCTCCCTCGACACCTCTCCGTATGAGCCCTAATTACTCAATAGATAGAAGGCTGCAAGTGAATCACATTTATAGCTGCTACCAAACACCACAGTCCCTCCATCAATTTATCAGGCAACTATGTGCTTCGGAAATCACTTCATTGTTAACAGACTAGTAACAGTCAGATGAATAAGAGAATTTGTGCTTGCTAAACATAGACGAATTCTTCAATTATTGGACTGTATCATTTTATGGAAAATATTTATCTTTGAAATCATTAAACTTTTTTTTGGAATCGTGCACCCTAAAAGTGTCTTTTATATCTGCCTTCACGTTACAGGATCATTTCAGTTGCACTCTTTCAACATTTCGCTATCAGCTATATAACTGTGATTCCACTGCGATTCTCTAATATCAAAAGTAGTGATGAGCTGTGTGAAGCTGAGCGGCGGTGTATTCTGCAGCTCCTGTCACCTGCATGCAGCAGAGCTGGACGCGACGCTGGAGGTCCGTGGATTACGCCGGACATGGAGGGTTAATAAATTGGTGATGAGGGACTTTGTTAGTGTTTTTTTTTTCTAATAAAGGATTTTTCGGGTGTGTGTGTTTTTTAACTGTAATTTACAGATTAATCATGGAAGGAATCTCGGGGAGACGCCTGACATGATTAATCTAGGATTTTGTGGCAGCTATGGGCTGCCAATAACTCCTTATTACCCCGATTTGCCAACGCACTAGGGTAAATCGGGAAGAGCCGGGTACAGTCCCTGAACTGTCGCATATAATGTATGCGGCAATTCTGGGCGGCTGCTGACTGATATTGTTAGGCTGGGGGGCTCCCCATAATGTGGGGCTCCCCATCCTGAGAATACCAGCCTTCAGCTGTATGGCTTTATCTGGCTGGTATCAAAATTGGGGGGGACTGCACGCCGTTTTTTTAATTATTTATTTATTTATTTTACTGCACAGTATAGACACGCCCACCGGCTGCTGTGATTGGGTGCAGTGAGACACCTGTCACTCAGCATGGGGGCGTGTCTCACTGCAACCAATCATAGGCGCCTGTGGGCGGGGAAAGCAGGGAATATGAGATGGCTGTGTGCAGAGCACAGCGCGCCCGCCGGTATAAAGGCTCGGTCACGCTGTGCAGGCCGGCCAATCACTGCAATTCCACAACTAACAGGGCTGTGGCATTGCAGTGGTCTGCCAGCCAATCCCTGCATGAGGGCTGGCTCTCAAAAGAGCGCTAACATGCAGGGATGAAGACCACGAGTACAGCACGAGTATCGCGAAATTACTCGGTACCCGCCGAGTAGCCCGAGTACAGTGATACTCGTGCGAGTACCGAGTTTTTTTAATTATTTAATTATTTATTTCACTGCACAGTATACACACACCCACCGGCTGCTGTGTTTGGGTGCAGTGAGACACCTGTCACTCAGCGTGGGGGCGTGTCTCACTGCAACCAATCATAGGCGCCGAAAAGCAGGAAAGCAGGGAATACGAGATTGTTTAATGAGCGGCCGGCTTTTTCAAAAGAGGAAAAGCCGCCGGAGTTTAGTGAACAGCAGTGCAGTGCCGCGGCAGTGATCGGGGAACGGTAAGTAAGAGAGAGGGGGGAGAATGACCGACAGACTGTGAGAGGGGGACAGACAAGACAGAGAGAGACCGACAGAGCGAGACCGACCGACGGGAGATAGAATGAAAAAAAAAATGACCGACATCGCTAGTAAAAAGCACAAAACGTGCGTTTTGTACATCGGAGTGCCACACAATGTTTTACGTAAAATCTTTCATGTATTAATCTCAAAAAGTAACATACATACATACACCAGCTCTATCTCACTATTGGGTATGTGCCCTTAACATTTCCGCCATGAAAATTCAATTTGGTGTCATTTTGGAAGGTTTTCTGGTGAGTCCGTAAAAATGGCGTAAAACTCAGACAAAATTGTTCACAGCTGTGACTTTTGAGTGGTAAATGCTTAAAGGGGTCTTCCCCATGCTGTTGCCATGTCATTTGAGCACTCTTCTGAGACTTTTGTGACATTTTTAGGGTTTCTACATGCTGCCGGGGGTCATTTCAGAAAAATACTTGGGTCTCCCATAGGATAACATTGGGCTCGGTGCTCGGGCCGAGTACACGAGTATCTTGGGATGCTCGGCCCGAGCCTCGAGCACCCGAGCTTTTTAGTACTCGCTCATCACTAATCAAAAGATATATTCAGAGTAATGAGCCAATGTGTATCTATCTATCTATATATATATATATATACAATGACTTGTTTCTCTGAATATATGTTTTCATATCAGAAGAAATTATATATATATATATATATATATATATATGAGTATTAGAGATGATCGAATATCACAAATATTCGCCAATATTCAGCTTTGAGAATATTCGACGAATAGGTCGCCGCTATGCGAATATTCGATGTGAAATATAAGTCTATGGGAAGCCCGAATAGTTGCTATTCGGCAACTATTCGGGGTTCCCATAGACTTACATTGAGCATCGAATATTCGCAAATAGTCGAATACCGGCAACCTATTCGGCGGATATGGGCGTTGCCGAATATTTGAGGTATTCGATCATCCCTAATGAGTATGTATATAGAGTACAGTGTTTCCCCAAAAATAAGAGATTATTTTATATTATTTATTATTTTATATTATTATATTATTTTTTGCCCCCAAATATGCAGTAGGAAGAATGTTCAGGGTAGGACTTCTTCTCGGTTAAACACAGTTGGGAGAAACTGTTTCCTCCACTTCCACTTTCCACTTCCCAGGAATTATACTTACCAGACCCCGGATGTCTGCATCGCTCCCAGATCCTCTTGCGATCTTTGTCAGGTGCTCCTAGCAGGTATGCTCCACAAAGTCCTCGCCTGCTTCTGGCCAACACACTCAACACATCAGATTGCACACAAACACACACGCACATATTAGGTTGCATATACAATCACACATCAGATCACACATACAATCACACATCAGATCACATACACAATCGCATATCAGGTCACACACACATACTCCTCACATCCAGCGATACCGATTGTATTGATTAATTCAACAGCAGGTCCTCCATGTATTCCACCACAGGTCCTCGCGCTCCACTGCACTGCACCCCAGGTTCCCCTGCTGATCATAAGCAATCGATATCGCCAGATGTGGTGAGTGTGTGTGTGCAATATGATATGTGATATGTGTGCAATCTGATCTATATGTGTATGCAATCTAATGTGTGTGGGAGTGCGATCAAATGGGTGCATGATCTGATGTGTGTGGGTGTGTGATCTGATGTCTGGGGGAATGCGTTCCACCACAGGTCCTTGATACATTTCACTTCAGGTCCTACCGTTCGGTATCTGGTGAGTGTGATTGTGGGGTTTTCTGTCTTCTTTCTTATCTCTTTTGGGGGTATCTGCTTTCTATAATGAAGTGTCCTGCAGTATTCTTTAACTTTTTTAGCTGCATGGACATTTCATTATTGAACTGCGACTAGGGCTTATTTTCAAGGTAGGGCTTATATTTAAGCCTTATGCCAAAAATGCTGAAAATTCCAGCTAGGGCTTATTTTCAGGGAAGGTTTATTTTCCGGAAAACAAGGTATATCCCAAAATTAATTAATAAAAATTATTATTATTATTACTATTTTTATTATTATAACAACATTAATTATATACTGTATTTTCATTGGACAAGACTGAAGACATGACACTTTTATACAATGCAAAGTGTTCAGTGTACAGTGAGTAAAACTGTAAATTTGGTGTGCCCACTAAAGAATTTAACACACAGCTATTAATGTGTAAACTGCTGGCAACAAAAATGAACAAACCCCTAAGTGAAAATGGAGAAATTGTGCTCAAAGTGTCAATATTTTGTATGACCACCATTATTTTCAAGCACTGCCTTAAGTTTCTTGGTCACAGAGTTCACTAGAATGTCACAAGAGCCACTGAAATCATCTTCCATTTTCCAGGATGATATCACGGAGCTGGTGGATGTTAGATAGCTTGCACTCCTCCACCCTCCGTTTGAGGAGGCCTCACAGATGCTCAGTAGGATTTAGGTCTGGAGGCATGCTTGGCCAGTCCAGCACCTTTACCCTCAGTTTCTGTAGCAAAACTGTGGATGTCTTGCAGGTGTTTGGGTTCATCATGATGTTGGAATACTGCCCTGCGGCAAAATTTGTGAAGGGATGGAATCATGCTCTGCTTCAGTATGTCCCCATACATATTGACATTAATGGTTCCCTAAATGAACTGCAGTTCCCCAGAGCTGGTAGCACTCATACAGCCCCAAACCATGATGCTGCCTCCACCATGCTTGACTGTAGACAAGACACACTTGTCTTTGTACTCTCACCTGGTTGCCGACATACACTTTACACCATCTGAACCCAGCAAGTTTTTCTTGGTCTCACTAACAGGACATGGTTCCAGTAATCAAAGTTTTTAGTCTTCTTGTCTTCAGCAAACTGTTTGCAGGCTATCTTGTGTATCATCTATAGAATAGGCTTCCTTCAGGAATGACAATCATGCAGACCAATTTGATGTAATGTGTGGCGTATGGTTTGAGCACTAACAGACGGACCCCCCCACCCCTGTAACCTCTGCAGCAATGCTGGCGGCACTCATGCATCTATTTTGAAAAGACAAGCTCTGAATATGACTTTGAGCATTTGCACTCAACTTCTTTGGATGCCTATGGCAAGGCCTGTTATGAGTGGAACCTGTCTTTTTAAACCGCTGTATGGTCTTAGCCACTGCGATGCGGCTCAATTTCAGGGTGTTTGCAAGCAGCATTTATTTTTTTCAGATCTTTAGCGAGTTCTTTTGCCATGAGGAGCCTCCAGTGACTAGTATGAGAAAGTGTGTGAGTGATAACACCAAATATAACACACCTGCTCCCCATTCATAACCTAGGCTTTGTAAGACTAATGAGTCACATGACACTGGAGAGAGAAGACTGTTAATTGGGCACAATTTGTCCATTTTCACTTAAGAGTGTACTCACTTATGTGGTTAGTGGTTTTGACATTAATTGCTGTGTGTTGAGTTATTTAGAAGCCACCAAATTTATACTGTTATACAAGCTGCACACTGACTTCTGTACATTGTATGTGAGATCTTCTGTATTGTCCTATGAAAAGGTATAATAAATTTACAAAAATGTGAGGCATGTACTCACGCTAATTATATACTACTAGAAGATGGCCCGATTCTAATGCATCGAGTATTCTAGAATTTACGTATTGTGTAGTTAATGTATGATTTTTGTTATATACATAGATGTTGTAATGTGTAGTTGCCAAGTGTTTGTGTAGGGCACTGTAAATGTTCTGGGTGTTGTCTGGGTGAGGGTGTGTGTGAGAGTGGTGTTGTTTTTGTGTGTTGCGTTGTGTGTGTTGCGTTGTTTGTGGAGCACTGTGTGTCTGCAGCATTGTGTGTGTGGTGCTGTGTGTGTTGCAAGTTTTTTTGTGGGTGTGGCTGTGGGGTGCGTGTGTGTGTTTTGGGGGAGGTATGTTTTGTGCAATGTGTGTGTGTTGCGCGGTATGTGCGTATATTTGTGTAGGCCGCGGTGTTTGTGTGTTGGGTGTTGTGTGTGTGCGGCGTTGTCTGTGTGTGTGTGGGTGTCTGTGTAAGGCGGTGTTTGTGGTTCCCAGTGTGTGTGTGGTGTGTTGTGCGGTGCGCGTGTGGCGGTGTGTGTGTTTAGGGTGGGTGTGCACCTACACCGTCCCCATGCTGCGCATCCCCATCGTGCTCCATCCCCCATGGTGCGCACCCCCATCGTGCTCCATCCCCCATGTTGTGTGCAGCCCCATCGTGCTCCATCCAACATGCTGCGCACCCTCCATCGTGCTCCATCCCCCATGCTGCGCACCCCCCATCGTGCTCCATCCCCCATGCTGCACATCCCCCATCGTGCTCCCTCCCCCATGCTGTGCACCCCCCATCGTGCTCCATCCCCCATGCTGCGCACCCCCATTGTGCTCCATCCCCCGTGTTGTGTGCAGCCCCATCGTGCTCCATCTGACATGCTGTGCACCCCCCATCGTGCTCCATCCCCCATGCTGCACACCCCCCATCGTGCTCCATCCTCCATGCTGCACACCCCCCATCGTGCTCCATCCTCCCTGCTGCGCACCCCCCATCATGCTCCATACCCCATGCTGCGCACCCTCCATCGTGCTCCATCTCCCATGCTGGACACCCCCATCGTGCTCCATCTCCCATGCTGCGCACCCCAATCGTGCTCCATCCTCCATGCTGCACACCCCCCATCGTGCTCCATCCCCCATGCTGCACACCCCCCATCGTGCTCCATCCTCCATGCTGCACACCCCCATCATGCTCCATCCCCCAAGCTGTGCACCCCCCATCGTGCTCCATCCCCCATGCTGCGCACCCCCCATCGTGCTCCATCCCCTGTGTTGTGTGCAGCCCCATCGTGCTCCATCCGACATGCTGCACACCCTCCATCGTGCTCCATCCCCCATGCTGTGCACCCCCCATCGTGCTCCATCCCCCATGCTGCACACCCCCCATCGTGCTCCATCCTCCATGCTGCACACCCCCCATCGTGCTCCATCCTCCCTGCTGCGCACCCCCCATCATGCTCCATACCCCATGCTGCGCACCCTCCATCGTGCTCCATCTCCCATGCTGGACACCCCCATCGTGCTCCATCTCCCATGCTGCGCACCCCCATCGTGCTCCATCCTCCATGCTGCACACCCCCCATCGTGCTCCATCCCCCATGCTGCACACCCCCCATCGTGCTACATCCTCCATGCTGCACACCCCCTTCATGCTCCATCCCCCATGCTGTGCACCCCCCATCGTGCTCCATCCCCCATGCTGCACACCCCCCATCGTGCTCCATCCCCCGTGTTGTGTGCAGCCCCATCGTGCTCCATCCGACATGCTGCACACCCTCCATCGTGCTCCATCCCCCATGCTGCGCACCCCCCATCGTGCTCCATCCCCCATGCTGCACACCCCCCATCGTGCTCTATCCTCCATGCCGCACACCCCCCATCGTGCTCCATCCTCCCTGCTGCGCACCCCCCATCGTGCTCCATCCCCCATGCTGCGCACCTTCCATCGTGCTCCATCTCCCATGCTGGACACCCCCATCGTGCTCCATCTCCCATGCTGCACACCCCCCATCGTGCTCCATCCTCCATGCTGCACACACCCCCCATCGTGCTCCATCCCCCATGCTGCACACCCCCCACCATGCTCCATCCTCCATGCTGCACACCCCCATCGTGCTCCATCCCCCATGCTGCGCACCCCCCATCGTGCTCCATGCCCCGTGTTGTGTGCAGCCCCATCGTGCTCCATCTGACATGCTGCGCACCCTCCATCGTGCTCCATTTCCCATGGTGCGCACCCTCCATCGTGCTCCATCCCCCATGCTGCACACCCCCCATCGTGCTCCATCCTCCATGCTGCACACCCCCCATCGTGCTCCATCCTCCATGCTGCACACCCCCCATTGTGCTCCATCCCCCATGCTATAATAGTCCTCCTATTATACTCAGAGAGGAGTATAATAGGAGGACTATAATAGGAGGAGGAGTCCTGGGGAAAGAGGAATATAATGGGAGGAGTGGTCCTGGGGAAAGAGGAGTATAATGGGAGGAGTAGTTCTGGGGGGAGGTGTATAGGTGCTCAATGTGTGCCGGGACGGGGCCGAGCAGGCTAACGCGTGCTGGGGGTGGGGCCGACCGTGCCACCAGGGGCGGGGCCGAGCGGGTCACCAAGTGCGGGGCCGAGCGGGTCGCCGGGTGCGGAGCCGAGCGGGTTGCCAGGTGCGGGGCCGAGCGGGTAGCCGGGTGCGGGGCCGAGCGGGCCAACATGTGCCGGGGGCAGGGCCAAGCGGGCCGCCGGGGGCGGGGCCGAGTATGCCAACGTGTGCCGGGGTGGGACCGAGCGGGCAAGGTGTCAGCATATGCCGGCTCGTTGCACATGTGTACCGGGAGCCGGTATACGCTGGTAACTATAATACACATCGGGTAACTAATGGAAGCGCTTCCTATAGTTACCCGATGTGTATCATGGTTACCAGCGTACACCAGCTCTGTCATGATCCCAGCATCACAAAGTTATGTCCGCTGGGGGCGGGGCCGAGCGTGCCAACGTGTGCTGGGGGCGGGGCTGAGCGGGCGAGGTGTCAGCGTATGCTGGCTCCCTGCACATGAGTACCGGGAGCCGGTGTACGCTGGAGCGGGCAATGTGTGCGGAGGGCCAGAACGAGCGGCCAATCCATGTGGGGGGTGGGGCCAGGTCGAGGCGAGCGGCCAATCCGTGGGGGGGCGGGGCCAGGCCGAGCCCAGCGGCCAATCCGACAGTTGTCACTGTAACGACACTGTCACGACACAATTTTGGAGCAAGACAGACAGACAGACAGAATAAGGCAATTATATATATAGATACTCAAAAGAGCAGGGCAAAGAGGTTATCCACATAACCCACATTGTTTCACCTGTGCCTCTGTGCCCACTGCACAGTCTGCATGTTTTTATTCTGTTACAATAAAATCAAGTTTTATTTCTGCAAAATCTCCATGATGCTGGGTGTTTTCTCTGCTGATAGTTTTGCACTGGTACGACTGCAATCTGATGTTATTGGATTGCACTCATCCATGCAAAATATAAGTGGAACCATAATCTTAAAGTGGTATCCTACCCTTATATCAGACATTTGTGCAATCAGCACAGGTCACAAGACCCTTGTTCTCAAAATAAGTCTTGAGCCATGTGGTGGAATCCATATCTTTTAAATATTCATGGTATATCAGCAAGTGAATAATCATTTTAAAGGTCTGAATTCATAAAATTAAAGAATATAGGGTTTTTTACATGCTGCGACATCACTAGCGGTAGCTAGCAATGTTGAGCGCGATAGCACCCGCCCCCCGTTATTCGTGCGACATTTGGTGCTCGCTGCCGTAGCGAACATTATTGCTACGGCAGCGTCACACGCACATACCTGGTCAGCAACGTCGCTGTGACCGCCGAACAATCCCTTCCTCCAGGGGGAGGTGCGTTCGGCGTAATAGCGACGTCACTGCGGCGTCACTATGCGGCCGGCCAATAGAAGCGGAGTGGCGGAGATGAGTGGGACGTAACATCCTGCCCACCTCCTTCCTTCCTCGTTGCCGGTGGACACAGGTAAGGAGATGTTCGTCGTTCCTGCGGTGTCACACATAGCGATGTGTGCTGCCGCAGGAACGACAAACAACATCGTACCTGTGGCAGCAGCAATATTAAGGAAAGGAGCGACGTGTCAACGATCACCGTTTTTGAACGATTTTGCGATCGTTGATCGCCGCTCCTTGGTGTCACATGCTGCGATGTCGCTACCGGCGCCGGATGTGCGTCACTAATGATGTGACCCCGACGATATATCGGTAGCGATGTCGCAGCATGTAAAGCACCCTTTAGACATTTGTAGGACAGATTTGCATTGTCAATGGAGGGATGATGAAGAATTACATATTAAAATGTGGTTTACTTTCAGATTTTATCTCTTTTTTTAAATTGTTAATGGCTGAGAAAAATGATTCAATGGTTGAAGATGTACGCTATGCACTTAATTAAACTTTAGACAGAATTAATGACATTGCAACAAAATACTCATCAGATCATAAAGTTCGTCAATGGCGAAGAGACAACAAAGCCAATAATGTCATCATTTTCTCCTCCGTGATATAGAAGAAGCTTCAAGATTTGCAGTCCACTGTTTATTATCTGGAAAATTGGAGGGGGCCACGACGTTCACAAACAAAAGTATTTTTTCAAGATTTCTAAATATCAAGTTCTTTGCGAAACTTTGCATTAATTGTATAATAATGACCAGATCTCTGCTGAATCAATAAAACCTAGCAGGGGAATCGTTACCGGGCTGAGGAACATTTTGACTGTCGAGTTTAGCTTTTATTCATTACCATAACATTTACAGCGTAACACACCAACTGCTAACACAAAACCTCTTAAGTATTGGACTGTGCATGTCGAGGACTTGGAGGAGGATGTAGTTAAAATAAAATGTCAGTCCTGTTTATTCACAAATTGTTACAGATATCCTCCCTGGAGGTGAAGCCGTCTAATTAGGTTGTTCTTTGGGTAGGAAAGATTGCACAGCTTTGCTTTTTTTTGAGAAAATCGTGTGAAGCCATTTTACAAATACTTTAGAAACAGACAGATGAACCTTAGATGTAACTTGAGGCAGTTCAGAAATCTGCACTAATCTACATAATAGCGGACTTTTCTGAGTCCTGTTGTCGTGATTTCCTCTGAGTTGTTGGAGGACCGCGGGGTTACCTTCGGGCTACTGGAAACTTTCTCTAATGAAGTGCTGGAGATGTGAGCTGAGAGACAGAGACAGTTCTCTCTCATTGTTTCCCACTTCAATGCACATTTTAATCAGTATCTGTAGATAGCACTAAAGCTTCTGTGCAGCTAAACTACACTGCCCAATGACTGCTAAAAGGACAAATAAATCTCAATTAAGAACATTTTTCATCTATCTATCTAACTTTCTATCTAGCCAGACATGAGGCCCCTCTTCAAGAAATAGTGCCTGGGCCCCCCTTCTTTTATGGCGACAAAGCTTCAGGTATTGAAATATATAATGATATTGATATATATAATGAGTAGAGTTGAGCGATGTTCGATTCGCTCCGTTCGATAATTTCAAATTCGAGTGATTTTGGGCGGTGTTCGAGTCGTTTGATGAACTCGAACGATTCAAGTTACCGTTCGATAATGGTTTGATCACCAAAAGCGTAGCTAGTTACTAGCTGGCTTTTCACTGTAATACTGTTAGACACTGTAAACCCCTTCACGACCATGGACGGAAAGATCCATCATGGTGCCCTGGGCCTTAACGACCAAGGACGGATCTTTCCGTCATGGCGTAATCGCGGCACTGGAGCCTCCGGTGACTGCGAAAAGTTAGCATAAACCACAGATTCGGGGAGGAGGGGACCTGTACCTGACCTCAGGAGGGGTGGTGCCTCCTCCCCGGACCTACGGAGGCTGTGATTGGATGACGAACGCTGCTCAACCAATCACAGCCACTGTAATGTTCCAGTCACTTAAAGTGACTGAAACATTGAAATCCAGCCCTGGCCAGTGCAGCTATAGCACTGGCCATTGGCTGGAGCTGGGTGACCTCACTGGATCACCCTCCCCCAGCTCCAGTAGCTCTGATTGGAGAGATCGGCCTTGTGACCGCTGTCTCCAATCACAGTGGACCTGTTGCCGGTGACCGCCCCATCAGCTTCACTTGTCGGCCCTGCAGCACGCCAGCACAGTGAGTGTATACAGTGCAATGGCAGGGCGACAAGATCCGGTCCCATGCTGTTATGTGACCGGAGCATGGGACCCGGAAGATGCCGCGCTGCCATTGCACTGTATAAAACCGGCCTCCCGATCCGCCGCCGCCCTCCGCGATCTGCCACCCGCAGCCCCACCCCTCGTATCTGCTGCCTGCACCCTCACCCTCACACCTCCCGATCCGCCTCTGCCCCCCGCGATCTGCCACCTGATCTGCTGCCCGCACCCCCACCCCTCGTATCTGCTGCCCGCACCCTCACCCCCACACCTCCCGATCCGCCGCTGCCGTCCGCGATCTGCCACCCGATCTGCTGCCCGCACCCCCACCCCTCGTATCTGCTGCCCGCACCCTCACCCCCACACCTCCCGATCCGCCGCCGCCGCCCTCCATCTGCCATAGTGCCACCGGTCCCCCCCGATCTGCTGCCCGGCCCCTTTCCCTCGTGATCGGCTGCTCGTCCCCTCACCTCCGTGATGTGTTGCCAGCCCCCTCCACTCGAGATCGGCTGCCCGCTTCCTCCTCCGTTATGTGCTGTCCGGCCCCGCCCCCTCTGCGTTATGTGCTGCCCGGCCCCAACCCTCTCCTCCGTTATCTGCTGCCCGGCACCGTCCCCTCTCCTCCGTTATGTGCTGCGCGCCCCCTCTCCGTTATGTGCTGCCCGTCCCCTCCCCTCCGTTATATGCTGCGCGCCCCCTCTCCTCCGTTATGTGCTGCTCTCCCCCTCACCTCCGTGATGTGCTGCCCGCCCCCCCCACCTCTCACCCCCGTGATCGGCTACTCGCCCCCTCCCCTGTCACCCCCGTGATGTGCGCTCCCTCACCTGTCACCCCAGTGATGTGCGCTCCCTCCCCTGTCACCGCCGTGATGTGTGCTCGCTCACCTGTCACCGCCGTGATGTGCGCTCCCTCACCTGTCACCGCCGTGATGTGCGCTCCCTCACCTGTCACCGCCATGATGTTCGCTCCCTCACCTGTCACTGCCGTGATGTGCGCTCCCTCCCCTGTCACCGCCGTGATGTGCGCTCCCTCCCCTGTCACTGCCGTGATGTTCGCTCCCTCACCTGTCACCGCCGTGATGTGCACTCCCTCCCCTGTCACCGCCGTGATGTGCGCTCCCTCACCTGTCACCGCCGTGATGTGCGCTCCCTCACCTGTCACCGCCGTGATGTGCGCTCCCTCCCCTGTCACCCCCGTGATGTGTGCTCCCTCCCCTGTCACCCCCGTGATGTGTGCTCCCTCACCTGTCACCCCATGATCTGTGCTCCCTCACCTGTCACCCCCGTGATGTGCGCTCCCTCACCTGTCACCCCCGTGATGTGCGCTCCTTCCCCTGTCACCCCCGTGATGTGCGCTCCCTCCCCTGTCACCGCCGTGATGTGCGCTCCCTCACCTGTCACCGCCGTGATGTGCGCTCCCTCACCTGTCACCGCCGTGATGTGCGCTCCCTCCCCTGTCACCCCCGTGATGTGTGCTCCCTCCCCTGTCACCCCCGTGATGTGTGCTCCCTCACCTGTCACCCCATGATCTGTGCTCCCTCACCTGTCACCCCGTGATCTGTGCTCCCTCACCTGTCACCCCGTGATCTGTGCTCCCTCACCTGTCACCCCGTGATCTATGCTCCTTCACCTGTCACCCCGTGATCTGTGCTCCCTCACCTGTCACCCCGTGATCTGTGCTCCCTCACCTGTCACCCCGTGATCTGTGCTCCCTCACCTGTCACCCCGTGATCTGTGCTCCCTCCCCTGTCACCCCGTGATCTGTGCTCCCTCACCTTTCACCCCCGTGATCTGCTGTCCGCTCTCCCTCACCTCTCACCCCCGTGATCTGTGCTCTGCTCACCTGTCTCCTCCATGATCTGCGCTGCGCTCCCTCCCCCACCTCTCACCCTCCCCGATCTGCTGCCTCCTTCATCTCCTGTGATCCAGCTGCCTAGATCCATCCTGTTGGGTAACTATCCCCAATCTCACCTCCCACTCCCCTTCCCACCCATATCCCCCCATGCCCCCCTCCCCCCATCCTCTGCCGCTCCTGCATCCACTGCGCCCTCTCCCATCCGCCCCCACCCTATCCCAGCCGCCGTCTCACAATCACAGATGCTCCCTTTATATGCCGCTGCGCCCCCATCTGCCGCCGCCCCATCTGCCGCCCCCCCCCATCTGCCGCTGTTTTTTTTTCTATGCCATGGGGGTCTAGTTTCCAAAATGGGGTCACATGTGGGGGAGCTCCACTGTTTCGGCACCTCAGGGGGTCTCCAAACGCAACATGGAATACGCTAATTATCCCAGACAATTTTGCGTTTGAAACGTCAAATGACGCTCCTTGCCTTCCGAGCCCTGCTGTGCGCCCAAACACTTTATTTCCACCACATATGAGGTGTCTGTGTACTCAGGAGAAATTGCACAATACATTTTATGGTGCAATTTTTCCTGATACCCTTGTGAAAAAAAAGCTACCTGGTTGAAGTAACAATTTTCTGGTAATACTTTTTTTTTTTATTTTCACAGCTCAACTCTATTAACTTTTGTGAAGCCCCCAGAGGTTCAAAGTGCTCAATAAACATCTATATAAATTCCATGAGGGGTCTAGTTTCCAAAATGGGGTCACATGTGGGGGAGCTTCACTGTTTCGGCACCTCAGGGGCTCTCCAAACGCAACATGGTGCGGCTAACGATTCCAGCTAATTTTCTGTTCAAAAAAGTCAAATGGCGCTCCTTCCCTTCCGAGTCCTGCCGTGCGCCCAAACAGTGGTTTTTCGCAACATATGAGGTATCTGCGTGCTCAGTAGAAGTTGCCCAACAAATATTGGGGGTTCATTTAATCCTGCTACCCTTGTGAATATGCAATATTTGAGGCTAAATTAACATTTTTGTTGCAAAAAGTAAAATGTTCATTTTTTCCTTCCACATTGCTTTAGTTACTGTGAAGCACCTGAAGGGTTAATAACCTTCTTTAATGTGGTTTTGAGTAGCCTGAGGGGTGCTGTTTTTGGAATGGTGTCACTTTTGGGTGTTTTGTGTCATGTAGACCTTTCAAAATCGCTTCAAATGTGATGTGGTCACTAAAAAAAGTGGCTTTGTAAATTTTGTTGTAAAAATGAGAAATTGCTCATAAACTTTGAACCCCTATAACTTCCTTAAATTTTTCTTTTTTTTTTCCCAAAATTGTTCTGATGTAAAGTAGACATGTGGAAAATGTTATTTATTAATTATTTTGTGTCATATGTCTCGTTGGTTTTAGAGCATAAAAATTCAAAGTTTGAAAATTACAAAATTTTCAAAATTTTCGCGAAATTTCCATTTTTTTCACAAAGAAACGCAAAAAATATCGGCCTAAATTTACCACTAACATGAAGCCCAATATGTCACGAAAAAACAATCTCAGAATCAACGGGATCCGCTGAAGCATTCCAGAGTTATAACCTCATAAAGTGACACTGGTCAGAATTGCAAAAAATGGCCTGGTCTTTAGGGTCAAAATAGGCTTGGGGCTGAAGGGGTTAATAATGATATTATTAAAATTCAGCGTATAGTGTGCGAGGAGAACGGGGTTTAGGTTAGTGCTGCTGAGTGCTGAAAAAAATCGCGATCGACATTTTGTTTTCCTAGCCGCGCGTACAGTGGGGCGGGCCAGGCTGTCAGCCAATCGCAGACACACACACAGCAAAGTGGGTTTTTGCCAGACAAGCAAGACCATGTGTCATAGGCTGTGCATGTCACATGTCCTTGCCCTATAAGACCCGGCCATTTTCCCCATCGCCGCCATTTTCTCTCTGCTGCGGATGTGTGACGTGACCGTCACCGCTCCCGCTCCTGCTGCTGCTGCTGTGTGTGCTATAGATTTATACAGTGCAATCTACACATCAGTTTAGGCATTAGGGACTACTTGTAATTTCAGCCCTTTTCAGGGCTATATTACAGCACTTCATAGCCATTTTTGCTAGGCAGGTCTGTGGCAGCGCTGTGCAAGGTTTTATCACAGCGTCTGTCTAATTCACCTCAGGCAATTCCTTGGGGCATAGTTTCATTGCCAGGGATAGTAAGTGAGGGTTCCTCTGCTGACAACAATGCTACATCACGTCTGCATTGTACCCCACCTGTCCATTTTTGCAAAGCAATTTTAATTGCAAAAAGTGCTTCCAGCTTTAGGGACATATTTTCATTGTCAGGGATAGTACGTGAGGGTTCCTCTGCTGACAAGCAAGCTACACCACCTCTGCATTGTACACCACCTGTCCATTTTTGCAACGCAATTTTAATTGCAAAAAGTGCTGCCAGTTTTAGGGGCGTATTATCATTGTCTGGGATAGTACGTGAGTGTTCCTCTGCTGACAAGCAAGCTACATCACCTCTGCATTGAACCCCACCTGTCCATTTTTGCTACGCAATTTTAATTGCAAAAAGTGCTGCAATTTTAGAGGCATATTTTCGTTGTCCGGGATAGTACGTGAGTGTTCCTCTGCTGACAAGCAAGCTACACCACCTTTGCATTGTACCACACCTGTCCATTTTTGCTACTCAATTTTAATTGCAAAAAGTGCTGCCAGTTTTAGGGGCATATTTTCATTGTCTGGGATAGTACGTATGTGTTCCTCTGCTGGCAAGCAAGCTACACCACCTCTGCATTGTACCCCACCTGTCCATTTGTGGTACGCAATTTTAATTGCAAAAAGTGCTGCCAGTTTTAGGGGCATAGTTTCATTGTCTGGGAAAGTCAGTGTTGCTTCTTCAGCTGTCAATAAAGCTAGACAACCTCTGCAATCTAAACCACCTCTCCATTTTTGCTACGCCATTTTAAGTGTCCAATTTGGTCACAAACAAAATTAGTGGCAAAAGGACAGATGCTGGTGGAAAGTGGAACAGGCGTGTTGGAAAGGGAAAAAAAGTTTGTGTCCGTGGGGTAGCTGGTAAAGCAACAGGAACATCTGCTGAAGAAAGGCCATCTTCCAGCAAAAGTAAGATGTCTACTACTTTCCATGGACAATCTGATGTGATCCCTTTTTTACAGAATCGACCAACTTAACCAAAGGTAGATGATGCACAAAAAAGCACATGCTTGAATGGATCTCAAGTGCTCCATCAAGTGGCCTCTCCTCCACCTCAACTTCAACATCACAAAGACTCCAGTCCTCTGAGTTGTCACCCCAATCGCACTTGATTTCTAACAGCTCTCAAGTCTCCACCCGTGCTGCAGAGTATGGGGTAACAGAGATGGTTGAGTCTACAGAGCTGTTCAGTCACACTATAGCCTGAGAATCAGAGGTCTGCTCCAACGCTACAGTGAGTCAAGACTAGGAAATGATCAGCAGTGATGGCCAGAAGCTTTGTGAGTCTGATTCAGGCCCTGATGAAGAAGTTTATGAGCATAATGTAGACCCTCATTCCCAAACTGTAACTCCTCTTGGTGGAGACAATGAGGAACATGCTGATGACGATGAGACTCAGATACCTGATTGAAATGACAACTTAATTATTCAGTCAGGGCAGGAAGAGGTTAGCTCTGAGGACGAGGGGAGTGCGAAACACACAGGGTAATGATGGGGTTGTAGATCCCACTTACTGTCCACCCACAGTCAGGCACTCGATGAGATCAGCAGAGGTGGTGGAGGTGTATGCAACTGACGACGAGGTTAGCTTGCGCCTTCCTGGACAGAGACAGAGTACTGGAAGTACGTCAACAACTGCATCCTCAGCCACAACTCTGCCTCTGAGCACAAGTCGGGGTGGCTCTGCAGGTCGCATGGGCTCTACACCTTGCTTAGCATGGTCCATTTTTGACATCGCAAAGGATCTCCCAACTCATGTCATCTGTAAGATTTGTTGGCAATCTCTAAGTAGAGGCCAAAACCTCACTAGTTTGACTACTTCGTCCATGAACTGTCACATGGATATGAAACATAAGTCCCAGTGGAAATCTTACTGTGCTACAATGCGGCCTAGCGGAGCGGGCCAACCACCGTCTACCCCTTCAAGTGCATCCGCGCGCTCTTCATCCTCTATGACTGTGGGGACAGCAGTCATACATGCTTTGCGACTCAGACCTTCAACCTCTTTAACCACAACAGGCAGTGGGATTGGCAGGTCGTCAGTTGGTTTGGAAGTGGAAACAGCTGCTGGTGTTGAGCTCTTTCAGACATCGAGAGCACCAACTTTAGATGAAGGCCACATTATATCTCCGCCTGCACTTTCCTCACAGACCAGCAGTTATCGATGGACACCCTACTCAACACTGTCTCAGCACATCAGCCAGCCCTCGGGCCCTCAGATGTGGACAAGTAAAAGACCATTTCCACCTAGCCATGACAAAGCTAAGAGGTTGACTTTCATCCTCTGCAAGCTGTTGGCTACAGAAATGCTGCCTTTCCGCCTGGTGGACACAGAGGATTTTCGAGACCTTATGCCCATCGCAGTATCCCAGTACCAGATGCCCAGTCACCACTACTTCACCAAGAAAGGTATGCCTGCGCTACACCAGCATGTCGCACACAACATCACCGCTTCCTTGAGAAACTCTGTGTGTGACAGGGTGCATTTCACCACCGATACTTGGAACAGTAAGCATGGACAGGGGCGTTACATGTCGCTGACTGGGCACTGGGTAACTACGGTGAGAAATGGAGAAGAGTCTGCTGTACAAGTCTTGCCGTTCCCATGATTTCTGCATCAATCCTCTGTAAGTAGAAGTTCCTCCACTGCTTCTGTATCCTCAACCTCGTCTGGGTCCTCCACCTCTGCCCAAAGCCTGTCTGGTCAGGCCACCCGCGTTGTAACTGCGCACAATGAATCCCGCACACCTCCTTACTATGCTGGCAGCAGAGCTCAAGGGCATCAAGCAGTCTTTACGTTGAAATGTCTGGGAAATAAGAGTCACCTTCCTGACCAGTTGTGGTCAACTCTGGAGACCGAGTTTCATCAATGGTTGTCTCCACTCAACCTGCAGCCAGGGAAGGCCGTGTGCGACAATGCTGCAAACTTGGGTGCGGCACTTCGCTGGGGCAAGATGACACGCGAGCCTTGTATGGCTCACATGTTGAACCTTGTTGTCCAGCAATTTTTAACCCACTATCCCGGCCTAGACAGGCTTCTGCACAGGGCACAGTCACTATCTGCTCACTTCTGCCGTTCAACCGCCGCAGCTGAGCGACTTGCATCGCTCCAGAAGTCTTTCGGCCTGCCAGTTCACCGCCTGAAATGCGATGTGTCGACATGCTGGAATTCGACTCTCCACATGTTGCAGCGACTGTGGCAGCACCGCAGAGTCCTGGTGCAATACGTTATGATGTATAGCCTGGGCCAACGAGATGCAGAGGTGGGGCAAATCACGCTCATGGAGTGGTCTCAGATAAAGGACCTATGCACCCTTCTGCACAGTTTCGACATGGCGATGAAGATGTTTAGCTCTGACAATGCCATTATCAGCATGACAATTCCAGTCATTTACATGCAGGAGCACTCTCGTATTCGGAGTCAGGTGGTGGGACAAGAAGAAGGGGAGGAAGTACAGGAGGGCTCATATGTGGAAGGGATAGCAAGATCTACAAAGTCCAGACATCCAGCATCACCAAGGCGGCAGGCATGGTACGGTGGTGGAGAGGGATTAACAAAGGTGCATTGTAGCAGCCAAACTGTTGAGTAAGGTGCAGAAGCCCAGGAAGAAATGAAGGATGAACTGGCGATGGGTATGGAAGACTCAGCAGATGAGGGAGACCTTGATCACATTTCATTTGTTCAAGGTTGGGGGAGAGGTCAGAGGAAGGAAGCATGGTTATCACCTCGCCGACACAAACACAGCAGGGACTTGGTCTGCATGGATGCGCAAGACACATGAGCGCCTTCTTGCTGCACTACCTACAACATGACCCTCGGATTGTCCGAATTAGAAGTAATGCTGACTACTGGGTTGCCACACTCTTAGATCCCCGGTACAAGTCAAAATTTGGCGAAATAATTCCAGCCATAGAAAGGGATGCACGTATGCAGAGTATCAGCAGAAGCTGTTATGCAATCTTAGCTCGGCTTTTCCACTAAAAACCAGTGGTGCACAGAGTAAATCTCACAGTTGTAACTTGCCAACCATGGGATTGTCGAGTCATCATCAGTCAAACCGTACCAGCAACACTGTATCTGGTGGTAACAGCAATTTTATGGAATCGTTTCATGATTTTTTTAGACCATCCTTTGCAAGGCCACAAGAGACAAGAAGTCTGACACATAGTCAACGGCTGGAGAGGATGATACAGGAGGATCTCCAAGGTAATATAGATGCCATGACTCTACAACTAGAGCCTTGCTCATTTTGGGCTTCCAATCTGGAAAAATGGCCTGAGCTTGCCACTTACGCCTTGGAGATCTTGTCATGTCCCGCAGCCAGCGTTCTCTCGGAACATGTCTTCAGTGCTGCTGGCAGTGTGCTAACAGATAAGTGCACGCGTCTGTACAGTGACAATGTGGACAGACTAACGTTCATCAAGATGAACAAGTCATGGATCTGCAAGGACTTTTCTACCCCTGTGTCATTCTGGGGAGAGTAAAGTCTTGTGGATTTGGATTGTGCTTCATGCAAATCAACATGTCAAGTTTGCAACTGGGGGACAAGTGATGCCACTTAAGTTGTGTCTGTGGCCCAATTTTTGGAAAAAAAGAGACTCTGCTTGGAGTCCCCTTTTTGTTTTTTTACAAATGTTCCAAGATGAACAAGTCATTGATCAGCAAGGACTTTTCCACCCCTGTGTCATCCTGGGGAGAGTAAAGGCTTGTGGATTTGGATTGTGGTTCCTGCAAGTCAACATGTCAAGTTTGAAACTGGGGGACAAGTGATGCCAATTAAGTGGTGTCTGTGGCCCAATTTTTGGAAAAATGTGAGACTCTGGTTGGAGTCGCCTTTTTGCTTTTTTAAAAATGTTCCAAGATGAACAAGTTATTGATCAGCAAGGACTTTTCTACCCCTGTGTCATCCTGGGGAGAGTAAAGGCTTGTGGATTTGGATTGTGCTTCATGCAAATCAACATGTCAAGTTTGCAACTGGGGGACAAGTGATGTAACTTAAGTGGTGTCTGTGGCCCAATTTTTTTAAAAAAGGGAGACTCTGGTTGGAGTCCCCTTGCTGCGTTTTACATGATTTTAGAAGGGCATGACATGCCTATATCTGTGTCTCCTCCTCCTTTTACTCGTCAAGCTCTTTTGTTTTCGCATGAGTATATGTACTTGTCACTTTCCATGTGTTTGTGGTGTCTTGTGAGTTGTTTGTCACCTTTTGGACACCTTAGAAGGTGTTTTCTGTGTGTTTGTATGTGTTTGTGTTTGCCTCCCATTGTTTTCAATAGGGTTCAAAGGTTTTCATCGAACGTTCACCGAACTGAGCCGCTGTTTGATGAACCGAACCGAACTTGAACACTAGGGGGGTGGCTCAACACTAATAGTGAGTAGTGATGGATGAACCCAGACTGTAAAAGTCCAGATCCACACAGTTTCAAAGATATCCAGGTGCCGGACCCGGGCCAGGGATTCCGGGTATTGATCCAGATCTGACACTGGGGAAGTTAAAAAAAAAAAGAAGTGAAAAATAAAGAAAATAAGAATGAAGCAAGCGTTCTATATTTACAAAGGCTCCGGCGCGGCTGTAACTGCTCCCGCGGCCTCTACTTCACTTCTTGGGGTGCTTATTATTGCTCATTCATATGCACTGCTTTTCCTGCCCACCAGTCATCCTGACATCTGTTATTGGTTGAAGTCAGATATGTCCACCCAGCCCGTGTGACAGCATCTGACTGCAACAAAGCACAGGTACAGTCTGCGGGTCAGTATTATGGTATAAAAATAAAGCTATAAACAAAATATTTGGCATAAAGTCCCTCTGTATTATGATACCCAGCACAAATAAAGCATATTACTATAGGCTGCAGCCCCCAGCCGTGTGCTTATCTTGGCTGTGTATCAAAATAGGAGGAACCACATGCAGCTTTTTTTCTTTTTTTTAATTAATTATTTAAATAAATAATTTAAATAAAAGGACTTGCGGTCTCCCAAATTATGATACCCAGCCATGATAAAACCCAATAGCTAGAGGCGAGTATTCTTAGGCTGGGGGGCCCATGCTTATTGGGCCATCTCTAGTCTAAAAATGGCAGCCTGCAGCCACAAAGACCTGTGATTTTTGTGTACACCCTCTCAAGGGTATTATTAGAATAAAGAAGCAAGGTCATTATTATAAGGAAGCACATTGAGGACTCTCTATTAATATAGGGGAAAGACAAGAAATTTGAAAGCCTGAATTTCAGTTTGTTATGATTTAGTCTTTCCACACCTTCCACACATACAAACAAAACAGGAAAAATGTTAACCATAGGCCCCTTTATAGACTAGGAGTACCTTAAACCTGAAAGACAAATCAAAAGTCTAGACACTTTTTGATGTGTGCATCTTAATCATTGTATCAATGATTAAGGCACGCACATCGAGACCCGTTTGTATTTAACTTCTATGTTTCTTGTCAGTCATGGATTTTAATTATTTGGAAGCTATGGAATAAAACTTTATTTTTTTATGGAGACTTCAGCGCTGGACTTTTGATTTGTATTTCTGATTTATTTTGCCACACTGCAAGACCTGTGCGCTGTATCAACTAAAAAGGTGAGATAACAACTTTTTTTGCTCTTTTCTTACATTAATCCTGCCCCTGTTTTGTCCCTGAGTAACCACAGGGTGGGTTTGCCACTCTAAAATAGCAAAATGGAGCCCTCACTCAGCGTTGGCTGCCCCTGAGTATCCTTAACTGCGCCTTAAACTATAAACCAAGTATAACACAAAACACCAATAAACATAAAAGAAGTGTACACAGGCAGAGGGTGAGACACAGGGATAAACACATGTTAACACACTCATACAGAGAAGATAGAAGAAATTGAAAGAAACCCAAAATGACTTATCGAATGAATGGAACCCATCCAAACCCTAAATGAAACAGAATCAGGGAATGCTGTAAATGGATACACATAAACAAACCCCAGGGAAAAGCAAAAGCGATTACTCAGCAAGATTATCCTAAACTGAGTAGCTGAGACTCCAAACATCAATCAACCTTGGAATATACCCGGCACTGAAAGCATGTCCAGGTGAGTGTAAAGAACTCCTCTCAAGATGTGATAGGGAAAACAAAACAAGCAAATGAACACTCCTGAGTGGAAATAGAACAGAAAGGCAAGGCAAAGGAAAGGAAAGAGAACTAACAGCAGTTGGACCAAAACATGCTGTGGTTCTACAGGAAGGGAAGCAGACCACACAACCAGAGGTCACTGGATCAAGTCCAGGAGTTGAGCTATGATGCAGTGCCAGTCCTTCTCTGTCTGACTGAAATCTTATTTGTCTGTGGAAGAGAAAGCGCACATAGGGTCTTACCAGGTATATGATTTCGCAAGTATGGTGCCAAAAGCACACTCACCTCTTGAAGTTGTGTCAGGCACAACTCCTTGATGCACATATATCAAAAAGTGGTCAGCAGCAGCCCCGAAGCGAGAGATAAAACAATATGGATAAAAGAAATCCGGGTTTAATGCTGCGCTAGAAATCACATGAATCCAGGAGTATGTGATGAAATCCTTTTTTTTATTTCTGCAGGTCTACACGTTTCAAAGACATATCCGTCTTCTTCATCAGGACAAAAGAACAGGATATGTCTTTGAAACGCGTAGACCTGCACAAATAAAGAAAAAGGATTTCATCACATACTGCTGGATTCATGTGGTTTCTAGCGCAGCATTAAATCCAGATTTCTTTTATCCATATTGTTTTGACTGAAATCTTATGCAGACTGGGAAAAAATTCCTAGAACGGAAGAGACAGGCGGCGCTTTTCTGGGTGCAGTCTTTTGTGATCACAAGGAGTGCTTGAATGGTAATGCACTCACCTTGGGGTAAAATGGATCGTGCATGTAATCCGGGGAACCTGTCTATCTGGTGGCTGCTGCTCGGCCCACTGAATCGGAGTCCATACCTGGGCTCCCAGCAGAAAAAAAAAGACAAAAGGAAAAGGGAGGTCCGCACCCTTTATTTAAAATTTAACATTTTTTAAAAACAATGCTTGCTGTACTACGCTTTTACACAGTATCTGCCTTCATCAGGTACATAAACATTTATGTACCTGGTGAAGGCAGATACTGTGGAAACGCGTAGTACAGTAAATAATGTTTTTAAAACATTTTACATTTTTAATAAAGACAAGATCAGTATAAGTGGATCTGGTCATTTCGCACCTATACGTCTAAGCCACCGGATTGTGCGCCGACCGCCCTTTTCCTTTTGACTGAAATCTTAGGCTAGGTTGACATGACAGCAAAAAAATCGATCTGATTTTAATCCAGAGAAGTGGGAATGGTTTTTTTTCTCACTTTGATCCATTTGCAGTTCATAGGCAATCCAATTTTTACTCACCAGCTATTAATCATTTACAGGAACATTTACACTTGCCTATGTAGTAAAATCGTAAAGTATCCAATTTTTTTCTTGTACTTGTTGACTTGAATTGGTAACTTTAGTCCAAAATCCAAGTCTGATCAAAGCATGCTGCGACTTTTTTCCAGATGCTGATTAGATGTGTAAAAAAATATGCTCTCATGCACTACCTCATTGAATAACATTGGTCCATTGGTCTGAACTTGTCTGATTTTTACAATGCTGAGAGTGACTGTTCTGCCATATATGGCAGCCTGATAATAGTCATTCATTGCAATTTCTGTTACAACCCCTAGAGGTCGTTGTTATTCTATGAATTCATGAGTTTCCCTTTAAGCTAAATGTATTCTGGTTAAGAAACGCCCCCTCTGAGCTAAGAAGAAGCCTGCAGCCATTTTCTCCTTGGATTTGTTAGGAAAGGACCTGCTGATTCACCTCTCTGTACATTCACACCCTGCCTAGTGTAATCCGGTGAGCAAAGCAAATTACATGTGTTAGTGATAGAATCTTAGAAGGAAGACTGTAGTAAATGCATTGTAACCTACACCTTAAGCCTGCTTTACACGTTGCAATTTCGCATACAATATCGTATGCAATTTGCAACACGCCCATCGTATGTGTGGCACGTTCAATTTGTTGAACGTGCCGCACAAACAATTAACCCCCGTCACACGTACTTACCTTCCATACGACCTCGATGTGGGCGAAGAACGTCCACTTCCTAGAGTGGGAGGGATGTTCAGCGTCACATCGACGTCACGCGGCAGCCGGCCAATAGAAGCGGAGGGGCGGAGCTGAACAGGACGTAAACATCCCGCCCACCTCCTTTCTTCCGCATTGTGGGCCGGGAGCCGCAGGACGTAGGGAAGATCTGTTCATAATTCCCGGGGTGTCACACACTGCAATGTGTGCTACCCCGGGTATGATGAACAATCTGACGTGCAATTCTAGAGAAAGGTACGATGTGTATGTGATGAATGTTGTAACGTTCAATCGCAATCGCACGTACCTGTCACACACTACAATGCACCTTACAATGTCGGATGTGCATCACTTACGACGTGACCCCGCCGACACATTGTAAGATACATTACAGCGTGTAAAGCAGGCTTTAGTGTCATCCCTGCCTTGTTTGTATAGATAAGATTTTCTATGTGTTGCAGCTGCAGTGACCTTTCCCCTAGATTCTCATTACAACTGCACCTCATTTATTGTTATGCTATGTTAACTCTGTATTAACACTGTACTGACTGTAATCATTTTCTTGTTATAGTTTTTACCCATATTCCGTATTCCATATTCCATACATATTCACCTGTACCTTGGATATTCCTATATTCACTGTATATTCCATGTATACTGCAATCAAGTTCACATTATCAGCCAATAAATCAAGGCTATTGAACTTATACAGTTTGTTTATTTGAAATGTGAACGAGGGTTTAGCTTTATGCCAGAGATTCACAGTGTTACGTGAAAGAAGGCAGAACAGTGACCCTTAAAAAAAGAATCTGAGAGTGATGAACCAGTACACATAGGTGGGGGTTACATATATTATACACATTGGGTAATCTTGCATTGAATTCTTGGTCTGTGAAACTAATTATGGAAAAGAGGAAAGAGTCTATCACCTCTTTCAAGCCAGTAACTGCAGGGCATTATCTAAGCGTATACATAGAGTTTTGGTCAAAGGTTTTAGCATCCTTGAACATAGTTAAAAAAATGAAGCATTTCTCTCAGCAAATTAATGCAATAACACATATTTGGTTAAAAACATTGTTATTTACTTAGCATGTATTGAAACAACACACAAAAAAGGTAATTTGGACATAATTTTACAAAACTGGGCATTACAAAGTGGTTGGCACCTTTCCGGAATTGTGGAGAAATAACTTTGTTTCAAGAATGTGATGCTTATTCAAACTTACCTGTAGCAAGTAACAGGCATGGGCATTATGAAAATCACACAGATAAAAAGGGGAGAGGTTGAATCAATCTTTGCATTATGTGTGTGCCACATTAAACACGGAGAAAAGAAAGAGGAGAAGAGAACTGTCTGAGGACTTAAGAAACAAAATTGCTGAAAAATATCAACAAACTCAAGGTTACAAGTCAATCTCTAGAGATATTGATGTTCCTTTGCTCACATTGCGCAACATAATCAAGAAGTTTAAAACCCATGGAACTGTAGCTAATCATTCTGGTCGTGGATGGCTAATAAAATTTGCTAAAAGGTTGCAATTCAGGACTGTCCATATTGTGGATAAGCAGCCCCAATCAAGTTTCAAATTCAAACTGTCCTGCAGGCTCAGGGTGCATCAGTGTCAGCGCAAACTATTTATCCACATTTGAATGAAATGAAACACTATGGCAGGAGACCCAGGAGGACCAAACTGCTGACACAGAGATATAAAAAAGCTAGACTGCAGTTTGCCAAAATGTGAGTAAGCCCAAATCCTTCTCTGAGCCCTAATCTAAGTCCTATTGAACACCTGTGGAGAGGTCTTAAAATTGCTGTTGAGAGAAAATGTCTTCAACGTTGAGAGACCTGGTGCAGTTTGCAAAAGAAGAGTCAAAAATTCCAGGGGAAGTAAGTAGGTAAGAAGCTTCTTGATGGTTATAGGAAATGATAGATTGCAGTTATTTATTAAAAAGTGTATGCAACCAGATATTATAAGTATAAGGGTGCCAACAATTTTGTCTGGCCCATTTGGGGGTTTGTATGAAATGATGTCCAATTTGACTTTCTTTCTCTGTTTTTTGGAGGGTTGTTCTAATACACACAAAGGAAACAAACATGAATATAAAAAACGTGCAATTGTAATAACTTTCTGGCAGAAATACTTCATTTTCTGGAGCAATTTCAATTGTGCTAACACTTTTGGCTATGAATATATATGTTATGCTCGCTGGGCGAGCAGAGATGTTAGTGAACCCACTGGGCAGCAACACACAGAAGACCCAGAGCCCCTAAAGGTGGAGGTGTTATGCTGCAGGTATTGGTGAGTGGTATTACATTGGCTGGCCCCAGGGGTACAGAGCGACAGTCTCTGACAAACAGTTGCAACAGCAGCAGGTGTAGAGAATCCATGCAGGGTGGATGGATGGACAGAAAGATGGATGTGGCAGCAGCTGATTATGATGCTTGTGGCAGCAGTGCAATTGGCTGGAGTGGCAGCTTGTGGCAGCAGTGGCAGGATAGGAAGTGGCTTGCAGCAGCGGTAGGTTTATGTGATGGCAACAGCACTCTGTAATGCAAACAGGTGTAAGCAACATAGCTAGCACAATGAGACAGCGGCAGCAGCACAGTGCTAGGGAACCTGACTACAGCAATGAGTCTCAGTCTAGCTCATTGCCCAGGCAACTCTCATAGGACAGAGTTGCCTTAAATACCTGCAGCCTCCCAAGTGACCTGGGAGGCACTTCTGGGTTAGGAGGATGCTAGCCTTTTGAGAAAGGGGGCATGGCCACAGATGCGTCCTAAGTGTAGAGGCCTGGAGCCTATCAAGAGTACAGATGCTCCATGCGGCTGCAGCATGGGATCTGTGATGGGACCATCACTGCAGGACGCCTGGACAGGTGAAGGAACCGACACCCTCACTAGGACAGGGAAGCAGGAGAGTGCGAGGATGCCAACATGGGCGTTATAATATACATATACAGTATATAAAAATGCTGTTGATCAGCTCCATAAACACATTAAGGGTACGGTTCCACTAACGTATAGCTTCCGATGAGAGAGCATTGGAAGTGATATGCTAATAACCCTCTGCTGCGGGTGTCAGCCAAGGGTCATGCAACTGGGATGCGATGTTGCAATCGCATGACAAATGCGGAGAAGAGGGAGGGAGCACTTTCTCCCCATCTCCTCCCTGGCCTGTCTTTTCATATATCGCACTGCACTCAGATTACATGTAAGTGCTGTGCGAAGTTTCACATACTCCCATAGACTTGTATGGGGGGCGTGAGCCAAGTCTCGCTGCCAAATGCAGCATTCTGTGATTCATTCCGCATGCCGCTATGGCATGAGAAATCAATCACAGATGGACACTGCCCCATAGTTTTGCACTAGAGTGAGAGTAATCCGATGTTTTATCGGATTGCACTCACCCGTGCAAAACGCAAGTGGAACTAAACCCTAAAGGGTAAAGTTCTTTCAGGTAGATGCACAGACTGTATATGTTCCATTGTTTTTAAGTCATTCACTACAGTTACCAAAACTACTTTAATATCATATCACTTGAAGACACATCTGGATGGATTCTATCTGAAAACCAGTTATTATAACATGTATGTAAATCTTATTCATAGAATCATAGAATGGTAGCGTTAGAAGGGACCTAAACGGCCATCAGGTCCAACCCCTGCAAGTGGATGTTTTCCTAAATCATCCCAGCTATATGTTTATGCAGTTTCCACTTGAAGATTTCCATTGATGGAGACCTCTCTACTTCCCATGGTAGCCTATTCCACTCTTTGAACCAGGCTAATCCACATAGACACCCGCAATAGTTTAAACTGGAAATTTGCAGAAGAAACCCATAGTTATGCATAATATTTAGCCTTTAGAATGTGGAGAAAATACGCATTGGATTTTTCTAAAGTGCATTTACACTGTGCGAATGCACCTTTAAAGTATTTTGCTTAAAAAATAACATAATAGGCAACAGGAGCAAGTGAAATCCACTGTATAGCAATGAATTAGCAGTATGGATGGCAGGTATTAGGCTAATATAGACATTTAGGATAAGTAACAAAAGACATTTCTTTTATGTCTTTTTTAAAACTTTCCCCCTTAAGAAAATAAAATCTCTGCCGCATAAAATGTAGTTCCTGGAAGACGTCAATTCAGCTCGAGTATGTGTCATATCAAGGCTATGTAATGATGCGTTCTCTAAAGCAGATGTGACTTCTTTGGAATAATTATGAGGTGAAATTTGAATTCTCTACTCAGAAAGGAGGAAAAAAAAGAAAAAAAGAACAGTAAAAGCAGCTAAACTAAAGCTGAAAAATATTCAAAGAAATGCCATATCCTTGGAAAGGCTCACCTGTTTTAAGTATGACAAGGATTCTCATTTGTGCTATAAAGGTGATGGAGCTGCTATTGAATAACTCTTACACTTTGTTCTGAAAGTTTCAAGTCAGCTTCATGTCATTTAGCTTTAAGAACCCGGGCATGAAGAGCATCACAAAGAGATACGATAATTTACAAGATAACACACGTGCTAATATACTGTATGTTCCGTATATAAGGGATTACAAAAGCCGCTATACACATCACTGCCAGCCAAACAATGCTACTCAGCCGAGAGCCATCTCAGCTGACACTCATAGGGTACCTTCACACTTAGCGATGCAGCAGCGATCCGACCAGCGATCTGACCTGGTCAGGATCGCTGCTGCATCGCTACATGGTCGCTGGTGAGCTGTCAAACAGGCAGATCTCACCAGCGACCAGTGAACAGCCCCCAGCCAGCAGCGACGTGCAAGCGACGCTGCGCTTGCACGGAGCTGCCGTCTGGAAGCTGCGGAGACTGGTAACTAAGGTAAACATCGGGTATGGTTACCCGATGTTTACATTAGTTACCAGCGCACAGCTGTGTGTGCAGGGAGCAGGGAGCCGCGCACACTGAGCGCTGGCTCCTTGCTCTCCTACCATAGCTACAGTACACATCGGGTTAATTAACCCGATGTGTAATGCAGCTACATGTGCAGAGAGCAGGGAGCCGCGCACACTGCTTAGCCCTGGCTCCTTGCTCTCCTAGCTGCTGTACACATCGGGTTAATTAACCCGATGTGTACAGCAGCTACATGTGCAGAGAGCCGGAGCCGGCAGCACAGGCAGCGTGAGAGCTGCAGATGCTGGTAACTAAGGTAAATATCGGGTAACCACCTTGGTTACCCGATGTTTATCTTGGATACAGCTTACCTCAGCTGTCAGACGCCGGCTCCTGCTCCCTGCTCGCTTCATTTGTCGCTCTCTTGCTGTCACACACAGCGATCTGTGTGTCACAGCAGGAGAGCGGCTTTGAAGAAAACGAACCAGGGCTGTGTGTAACGAGCAGCGATCTCGCAGCAGGGGCCAGATCGCTGCTCAGTGTCACACACAGCGAGATCGCTAATGAGGTCACTGCTGCGTCACAAAAAGCGTGACTCAGCAGCGATCTCGGCAGCGAGCTCGCTGTGTGTGAAGCACCCCATACAGTTGAAACCAGAAGTTTACATCCACTATCTAAAAAGACACATCTGCAGGTTTTTCTCACTGTCTGACATGAAATCAGAATAAATCTTTCCTGTATTAGATAAATTAGGAACCAAAATTATTTAGATTTGCCAGATGCCAGAATAATGAAAGAAAATGTTTTAAGGCATTTTTATTACTTTCTGCAAAATCAAAAGTTTACCTACATTTCATTACTATTTGGTAGCATTGCCCTTAAACTGTATGACTTGGGTGAAACATTTTGGATATCCTTCCACAAGCTTCTCGCAATAATTGGTATGAATTTGGGCCCATTCTATCTGACAGAACTGGTGTAACTGATCCATGTTTGTAGGTCGCCTTGCTTGCACCAGCCTTTTCAGCTTTGGCCATACATTTTCAATAGGATTGAGATCAGGGCTTTATGATGGCCACTGCAAAATAATGACTTTTTTTTATCCTTAAACCACTTTGTAATCAGTTTGGCAGTAGCTTCTGATCATTGTCCATTTGGAAGACCCATTTCTGCCCAAGCTTTAAGTTCCTGGCTGATGTCTTGAGATGTTGCTTCAGTATTGCCACATAATATTCTTTTCTCATGATGCCATCTATTTTGTGAAGTGCACCAGTCCCTCCTGCAGCAAAACAACACCAAAACATGATACTGTCACCCCAATGTTTCACAGCTGGGATGGTGTTCTTAGACTTCAAAGTTTCTCCCTTTTTCCTCCAAACGTAACAATGGTCATTATAGCCAAACAGTTCCATTTTCGTATCGTCAGACCACAGGACATGTCTCCAAAAATTAAGGTCTGTGTTCCTGTGTGCATTTGTAAACATTAATCTGGCTTTTTTATGTTTCTTTTGCAGTAATGGCTTTTTTCTGGCAGAGTGGCCTGTCAGCCAATGTTGATACAGTACTCGTTTCACTGTGGATAATGATACAATCTTTCCAGCTTCTGCCAGCATCTTCACAAGGTATTTTGCTTTTTTTCTTGGGTTGATATGCACATGTCTGACCAAAGCACATTCATTTCTGGTAGACAGAACCCATCTACCTTCGTGAGCGGTATGATAGCTGGACATTCTGCATGTTGTTTTTACTTGCGTAGAATTGTTTGTACAGATGAACAAGGCACCTTCAGGTATCTGGAAAATGCACCCAAGGATGAGTCAGACTTGTGCAAGTCCACAATTCTCTTCCTGAGATTTTGGCTGATTTCTTTTGACTTTCCCATGATGCTACACAAAGAAGCAGTCTATTTCAGATGTACATTAAAATTAATCCACAGGTGTGTCTCTAGATAACTCAGATGTTGCCAATAAACCTATCAGAAGTTCCAAAGGCATGACATCATCATATGGGCTGTCCCATATTATTTAATGGCATAGTACTCTTAGTGTATGTAAACTTTTGATTTTGCAGAAAGTAATAAAAAGGTCTTTCTCTCTTTTTCTCAATATTCTGGCATTTAGCAAATATAAATAATATATAATTTTGGTTCCTAATTGACTTAAAACAGGAAAAGTTTATTCTGATTTCATATCAGATAGTGAGAAAAACCTGCATATGTGTCTCATCCATCCACCCTCTATCATACACTTGGTTATCCCCATAATACAAATGCATATCCCCATGATGCACTTGCTTATCCAACCTCCCTCCATTATACTAAAGCTTATCCCCTTCATACATATGGTTATCTAACCTCCGACCATCATACTTGTGCTAACCAGCCCATCATGCACGTTCTTATCTCACCCCTATTATACATATGCTTATCCCTCCCATCATACACATGCTTATCTTACCCCCATCATACACATGTTTATCACCCCCTCATCATACTCTTGCTTATCTTACCCCCAACATACTCATGCATGTATGGCACAGCCAAACCTGTATTTTTGCATATGGAGACAGGAGAGTAAATTTCTGAAAATGGGAGTCAATATCCCTTAAATACATTAAAGAGGACAGTTCACAAAATATTACATGCTGATCTGGACACACGATGTGTGAAAGGTCCTCTTTCAATGTTTGGCTGTTCTGATAAAATCAAATAACTTTAGTTGTTATGGCTTCTTTAGGAACATTATTTAATTTTTGAATTATACATGAGATGTGATATTCAAAGAAAGTAAAGAAAAGTCAACTATTAAAGGCTTAACATTTTGTAAAATAAGGTAATAACAATAAAGACTAAAATCACAGCCTGGAGCCTAAGAGCATAGTATTATGAATGTTATTTTTTTTTTTTTATCCAGTATTGTGCTCTGTTCTTTTTGTAGAGGTCTTTTTGGGCATTCAATAATATGCTTTAAACCCTCTAGTACTTGAAATATCACGCAGAACAACAAAATCATTATACTCCATCGAGGAGTCTACGTAAGATTTATTGCACCATACCCTTAATTAAAAGTCACCTATTCAAGAAGAAAAGCTGAAATAACTCACAATATGGCCTGCTATTACAAAAAACAGTAACAAAGCAAGCTAATAATTACCAAGAAAATAGTAAATATATAACTCCTTTTATTTCTTTGAATTTGAGTGAGATAGATAACATTTTCTTTTCCCAAAATCTATAATTAAGGATAAATCAAATGAAAGGCTGAAATATAACTGAATAGTTTACCGGATGATGGACGACTTAGTGGACCTATTACAATATGAATATGCCAGTCGGAGGTAGCATTTAAAACTTGCGGAATTAAAAGCATGTTAAAAGGAAGCCTTAGCTTTGCTGGGAAACAGCAGGAATGAAAGCCACGTCCCTCTTTCACAGTGAAATGTATTGCACTTCTTTGTTAATTTAGAGGCAATTAAAGCTTAGGCTGCAATGTGGTTACTGCAGCCGTGACTCACAATTTAGTTGTTGTGGCACTGCGGGGGTTCCTTGATTTCCTTGCCAAACTTAATGTCTTGAACTATTTAATTTCTGGATAGAGAATTTAGGATATTTAGGATAATGGGAAACAGACTGAAAACAGAATTAAGATTACTGCTTATAAAAAGGAATTTGTCAAAAGAAAGTGACCTATTTAATTTATATCAGGTTTTTACAGTATGTTAAATGTACTTTTTTTACTTTCTTCATGTTTTTTCCCCCAAATAACTATCTAGATGCATATGCAAATAGTCTATTTTAAGTGGAAGAAGACATAAATTCTAATGCCATCTATTGGAAGTAGTAATCCTAAATAGTTAGAGTCTGTATCTATGCGAAAATACACAAATAATTTGAAATATTAGACTCGTATTTTCTATAGTCTCATTATCATCAGAGACAGGAGTTCAATGAAAGGTAACACCTCTGTAAATTGTAGATAACACAAGACTAGAGATGAGTGGAGCCATGGAGTTCGATTCAGCAGGATCAGCCAGACTTTAGATAATGTTCAGTTTGGGACGCGAACTTGATCTGAACCCCATTGGAAGTCACTAACTGGGCAGGTCAGGTCTGCGCCAGCCATAAAAAGATCATTTTTGTGGGTGAGGGGGTGGGGTCTTTCCACTTTTTTGTTTGGTGCACACTACATCTCTGATCATGCTGTTGTTACCCCCAGTGCCAACTGTTCAAAATGAGCACCGAGCGTACCCGAGAACAGCGTTGTTCACATGAAACAATGTGATGCTATTAACCAGTGGTCTCCAACCTTTATTACCTTTAGAGCCACATTCAACACATTCACACTCCCTAATCATAGTGTCACACTGAGCCCCAACTACAAGTTTAATGACAGCTAAAGTTTCACCACAAAAAGCACCTTCTGCCACCTTCCCTTATAGGCCATCTACTTATATCCAGGGGTTCCCATTTTATCCTCATTCAGAATTTGTGTATGCAGCACTCTCACCAAACTATAACATCCAACTTCAACACTAATAATAAGCGAGCGTGCTCAGCACTACTCAATACTCGATCAAGCATCGGGGTGCTTAGGTACTCTCGATGCTCAGCTGAGTATCATGGGTGCACGGATATGTCATTTGTGAATAATCCGACATAAAGAGCCAGCTCTACTTATTGAATGATTGGAGGCGACACTCCAGAGAGAGCCACTTGCAGTCTTTGCATGGCTCTCACTGGGGGGAAAAACAACATGTTCAGTTGCTGTGTGTAAATAAAAAAATACTCATGTACCCACTGTCATGATCCAGGACCAGTATTCTCTGCTCCAGAATTTCCCAGACCCAGCCTGGTCATGTCAGGGGTTAACTCCCATCAGCCTCGTTCTGGTTTCAGGAGACACTATATCTGGTCTCTGCACTTCCATTCTTGTGCTAGTTTTGCTCTGCAGCCTATGACTGGCTCTGGTGAGATTTCCTGTTTGATCTGACTCCTTGTTTCCATGCCCGGACCTGTACCCTCCTTCGTTTGTCCATCTGTCCCAGCCCCTGACTTCCCGCTCCAATCTATTGTTTGTGTTTCCCTCTGCATTCCTGATCTCCCGGTTTCCGACTCAGTTTTGTTTTCTAACTTGATTTTGATGCTCCCTTTGCAGTGACTTGACTTTCCCGGCTAGACCAGGACTGGACTGTTTGTCTACTTTATTGCCCCCTGGTGGTTCACCTGTTTACTGCCTGCTGAATTTACTCTGCTGCACTTCAGCCTTCATTTTGTTACTGTGTTACTTTGACTCTACTTCACTACTCTGTTGCCACCTAGTAAGGAATATGCTGTACTACGTCTTTCTAGCTCTCTGTACAGCATGACACAATCCCCTGAACATGCTCTATTTATGGCCGGATGTATGTGGGTTCAGAGCCTAACTGCCCAATCATTGACTTTCATTACACTCGTTATTTGAGTCAGATTGTCCAACCTGCTCAACTTGAGTAAAGCGCACTCAAGCACTTTAGTGCTCGCTCATCATTATTCAACACTGCTGAAACTAATAGTATCATTCTATTGCACGCTTGATATCTTTCTCTCTTGTCAGTATTTGCACATCCATATCTGTTCTTCTGTCCAAGGCACACTACTAAAGTCACCATCTTGAGACCTTCTAATCATAACTAAAACTTGTGTAAATGCTTTAAGTTGGCAGACACTCATGAGCTGCACATTATGGACCCGCGAGCTACGTGTGACTCCCAGACGACACACTGGTTTCCTCTACTCTAGAGAAATGCTAGTGGGAAACCTCAGTTCTCATATTCAAGTAGATGTTACTTTGACAAGTACTACAAATTTATCATCTAGCACATGTCAAAACAATGACCACCTGAATTGCAGTAATGTACCACCAACTTAACCACGGTCATAGACCAAGTACATAATTTCATGGCAGCAGTATTTCTTTAGAACAATGGCTACTTTTTTCAAGATAATGCTCCTACAACATGTGAATAGTCCGTGGGCTCTTTGTGACTAACATAGCAATAAACCAGAGAAGCTTTGCCATTTCTTTCTTCATATGTGAAAATCACTGAAGGTAAAAACTGAGAGTCAGTCAGAAAATCAGATGCAAAACAATGATGACACCCGGATTTTTATTATTTTGTATTCGTGAAAAATTACAGATGTCTGAATGAGGGCTCGGCTCTCTAAGACTGCAGTTACGGTATATGTGTTGCTATTTCCATGTTTCCAGAATATGACTGTTCTAAAGAGAACCTAGCAAATTAATTTTACTTTCTCTAACAGTGAGGAGGTGATGTGATATTAGAGACACAAGGGTACAAATTTGAAAGAACAGTGTCATTTTCACCTATAGGTTTTGTCACTCACTTAAATTGGGCTGAGCGTCAATACCAAACACCGTTCATGGATGGAAGTTCCTGCATAGGGTTTTTGTGTTTTCCGGCAGCAGTAGCAACAAAATGAAATAAATTTCCAAAATGACATTCACACCTTTTTTTATCCTTGCATAAATTGAAGTAGAGTGCTTTAAAACTTTTTATGCAGAATATCAATACTTTTAGTATTAGAAATGGAAAAAAAACCCCAGTAAAACCATTCTTTAGAACACGTAGAAGTGTCTGCAAAAAAAATCACAGAAACATGCACATTTTTGATCCAAGTCATGAATCTAAAAATGAAAATCAGACAGCGAACAAATGTAGAGATGAAAGGATATTTTGTAATTTGAATTTGATGACTTTATCGAATTTGCATGGATCTCAACACTTCAAATAAAGATAGAGAGAACCCCACTGGTCAAAAGAACTGATTTTCTACAGAAAAGGGAGGATACTACTGGCCATAATAGCTTACACTCTACAGAAGAGAGAGAGAGAGGACCCTGCTGACCATAAGAGTTTACACTTTACAGGAGAGAGAGAGGTCCCTGCTGATCATAAGAACTTACACTCTACAGGAGAAAGGGGAGCCCACTAAACATAAGAGCTTACACTCTACAGGAGAGAGAGGATCCCGCTGACCATAAGATCTAACATTCTACAGGAGAGAGGGAACCCCACGAAACATAAAAGCTTAAATTCTACAGGACAGAGACAGGACCCTGCTGACTATAAGAGCTTGCATTCTGTAGGAGAGAGAGAGAAGTCCCTGCTGACTATAAGAGATTAAACTCTACAGGAGAGACAGAGTGGTCCCTGCTGACTATAAGAGCTTACACTCTACAGGAGAGAGACAGCATCTTACTGACCATAAGAGCTTACACTCTAAAGTAGAAAAAGAGAGGACCCTGCTGCCCATAAGAACTTACACTCTACAGGAGAGAGAGAGAGAGAGAGAGAGAGAGAGAGAGAGGAGATCTTATTGACCATAAGGGCTTACATTCTACAGGAGAGAGAGGATCTTGCTGACCATAAGAGCTAACACTACTAGGGAGACAACCCTGCTGACCATAAGAGCTTACACTCTACAGGAAAGAGGACCCTGCTGACTATAAAAGATAACACTCTACAGGAGAGAGAGAGGACACTACTGACCAAAACATCTTTCATTCTATAAAAGAGAGGACCCTGCTGACTATAAGAGCTTACACTCCACAGGAGAGAGAGAGGCCCCTGCTGACCATAAGTGCTTACACTGTACAGGAAAAAGAGATCGAGAACCCCATTGACTATAAGAGCATATATACTACAGAAGAGAGAGAGGACCTTGCTGACCTTAAGAGCTTACACTCTGTAGGAGGAAAAGAGTGGACCCTGCTGACCATTTTTTTTGGGGGGTATATGAAAAAATCAGTGATGGTAATAATGGACATATTGACCAAACACTGATGATAATTAGATCCAGCAGACTAATTTTCTTATACAAGAAAAAAACAGACATCTGAACAAGATCTTAGGCTATGTGCCCACGGGGAAAGTGTCCTGCGGATATATCCACGGGACATTCCACATGGGCTGCCAGAAAACTGCAGCACAACTTTGGCTGTTTACATGCTGCAGTTTTATTGTGCAATGTCCTGCGGATATGCTGCGGGCATTCTGCATTTAGGATACAGTACCATGGCTTCGGCACTGCATACTCAATGCAGAACAAGTGCTGGAGTGATCGGGGCGTTCATACCTCCATCACGGAGCACTTCACTTTCCGGCCGTGTCTGTCTGTATATTCCCGGAGAAGGTGGGTGGGCCTGAACTAGCTCTAGCTGTCACATGACCGGAGCTCATGCAGACCCCGCCCACGTCCTGCTCCTGGCTCCACCGTGCTCCTCTACACCGCAGGAAGTGACTCCAGTGTCTTCTATCAAGGCAGGTAAGTATAGGTAAAATCCGCAGGAATAATTGACATGCTGCGGATTTTTACACAGGTAAATCCGCATTATTTCCGCTGTGGAAAAAACGCAGCATGGGCACAGCACTCCTCCAATGCCATAGAAATGGACTCGCTGTACTGCAGATTTTTAAAAAATCTGCGGAGTTTTCGCAAAAAAGTGCGACAACTTCCGCAGATTTTCCGCAGCGTGGGTACATAGCCTTAATCTTCAGAGTGTTCCACACCTCATTCGCATCAGCAAGAGGAAAAGTGTAATTTATTTTTTCCACTTTTTAATTTAGCTATATCATATTTTTAGCAGTATCTGAGTTGTTGTTTTGCTGCCCTCCTCACAAGTAAAGAAGAATATATAACTGAAAATAAAACCAAGGAAGGAATTGGGCTTCTATCACCTTTCTTTAAAGTTGTTTATGATATAAAGTGAAGTTGCAAGAAAAGGACTCGTCACTCTCGCGAAGCCTCAGATTTGACAGTTCCTGAGGTTACATAGACCGTTACGTTCCAAAGTTCATTTCTTATTCTTGCGGCATCACTCACCACAGCTCAGGAGAGATATCTCAGCTCCGATTTACTTCCCAACCTGTACCAGAAAAAGAAACAGATGTTATTTGTTCCATTATTTTCTTGAAGTAGGTGGAACAGAGTGTAAAGCTTTCCAGCTTGTTACTTTTTTGCAATATTAAAGAACCTGAGAAAAGGCATTGAGGATGCATCAAGCTGAGCAGATTTGCTATGCTTGACTGTTTTCCGTTCAGCGTTACACAAGTTGTCAGGGATATTCCCTATTATTTTAACGAGCTATTTCACTCTTGATTTAAACTTTGGAAGTCATTAACCCGCGGTTTCTTGCATTTAGTAGTAAAACTTTTAAGTTGCTGCTCCCTTTGTACAAATTAAGCTCAGTGCTAAATATTGTTGGTTAACACAAATTCTCAGACCCTTTTATTGCAGGTCATTTTTATTTAATGTTTCTCCTTATTACACCAATTGTTGGCTTATTGAAATTTTCCAGGCTTTTGCATTAAAGTAATTTCTTCAGTTAAATTTAAAGAAGCTCTCCACTAATTATATTTTAGATTCTTATGTGTGTTATTTGATGTATCATGTTTGAGTCGTTCTTCTTCCCTGATCAAGGGTAGATATATCATTGATGCAACGTGTGCAGCCGCAAAGGGCCCCAAGAGGTAAGGGGACCCATTTTTACCTCCAAATCTGGTGGATTTGTGCATGTTGATGAGTTATTGGACTGAAAAGGGCCCTTATATTGTTTTTGCACAGGAGCCCATTCCTGTCTGTGTCCTCCAGAGCCTCTGATATTAATTCAGACCAAATTTCTTATGATACAAAATATAATCTTTTCTATGATTGGTTGCTATGGGCAGAAAATACAGCTTTTATTTCAGTTTCTTTGTCAATATCTTTAGCTACATGGGAGGGCCTGGAACAAGAAGGGTGCAGCTGGGTGGAGAGAGGACAGGAGGCGTCAGAGAGCAGCCAAGGTGGATATAATCGGTGATGATGTTCAAATTTGAAGAGAAAAGGGTTAATAGACCACACTGCCATATAAAGGAGGATTCATTTAGAAGGGATGATTTTATTTGTCTACGCGTTTCAAAGCCTTATGGATTCTTCCTCAGGACAAATCATATACTGGTATACATAGTATAAGATTTGTCCTGAAGAAGAAGCCATAAGGCTTTGAAATGTGTAGACAAATAAAATCATTCCTCCTACATGGATACTGTTTTCTATGGCGGCGCGGTCTATTAACCTTTTTCTCTCCAAATTTGAACTGCTTCTCCATGTGGGTTCTGCTGCAGCTGTATTTATGCCATTACAGTGGTTGTGACTCTCACAACCACGCCAGGTGAGTCTACCCTTACAGCACCTTTGCTTACAGTGTTTTAGTATAAGACCCTACCTACACTACTCTCTCTTCCAGCATTTTTAACCACTGATTGGTGATGATGTCATCTTTGTAGTTTACAGGAAATCAAGTACTGACTTCCTGTCTACCCATGAACGCATATACTGGACTGGTAGTAGGCCTATGGATCCCATGACTAAACTCCCTCTAATGATGAGAGAAAAAATATATGCGTTAGATGTAACTAATTTAAAGTATGCATTGTATGTGATAAATACATTTATTTAGTTATTCTTTAAATTTCTGGTAATAGTATTTCAGTTGATCACAGATAAATGTCAGTGTTCATGTAGGAGCATCAGTGGATTTCAACACCACAGTTATTGATAGCAGAAAGTGACATTTGTATAAATAATTTAAAAATTCAAAAATATTCAACATTAAAAAAAATAATTTAGCTAATACAATAGTACACATCTGCACATACAGTAGATGCATTGATCAATGGTTGTTAAAATGGAACTGAATAGGAAATATTAACCCTTGTGTTTCTGGAGTATACTGTATATCAATGAAGGCAACTATATTTCTTGTTTACTTATATAATTTAATTTCCAGGCTATGTTCTTTTAAAGGGACACATTTAAAGGATATTTCTGATGTCTATGTGCAGTAATTTCGGGGCTTAGGATATGTGCACATGTTGCTGATTTGGTTACATACATTTCTGCATCAAATCTGCATCTCCTGGCAGAAAAAAAACAAGCATTTTTGCCGCATTTTTTGTGCATTTTTCCCATGAGTCTTTCATGCCTTTGTGCTCGAAAAACGCTGGCAAAAATGCAGAAAGAATTGGCATGCTGCAGTTTATTTTCTGCAAGGAATATGAAAAGAAAAAATAATCATCGAGTGCACAATACTTCAGAATTCTCTTTGACTTTGCTGGCATAATGATACACATGCAGATTTGTCACTAAACTGCACCCAAAAGTGCACCAATTGTCATATGCCAGTAATATACAAGGCACTGGGATTGAGCTACTGGGCATTAGATGGGTCTTTATGTGTATAGTTTGAAGGCTACAAATAGACGCCTCTAAAATGGAAAGAAATATTTTACATATTAGACAGTGGTTAACTTTAGAAAACAGAAGTGCAATATGTCATTCTGAAAACTTAATACACAGCTTTGTCCTGAATAAATATTCAGTAAATACTCCTTCATTAATTTTCAGACCCTTCTGATTTTGCAGCCAAATCTAAGCTTTGGATTTTGTCTTGTTGGAGTGTGGAGCCCACCTGCAATGGTCCTAGGGACATCGATCCACCTCCCGGGACGCCACAGGGTCTTCACTGGTATTTGGCAGCAGGTATGTGGTTTTGTGTGTAACGTGACGCCACTCACGGTTTTGCGGTCAGGGGTATGGGTCACCACTACTGCAGCTTTAACGAGCGTCTAGGGCTGATGGAGTCTGCAGTCTTATGATATGGGCTCCCGTGAGTGAGGCTGGCCCCAGGGGCTCGGGTGTGTGTATAGAACAACAGGTTCCAGAATAACTCAGTCACAGTCCAAAGTGTCTTTCAAATTGTTTACTCACGTTCAGGTGTTTTTGTGAGGTAACCCGGGCGATGCTGAGATAAACCAGGTGGAACAAGGTATCCTTCCGGCTGGTGTAAGGGTAACCGCTAACTCACCTTCCTAGCACTTCTTGTTTTGGATAACCCCTGACTTGAAGTACCATGGGATTCATCCAGGGAAGTCGCAACTGCCTTTTCTCCTCTTTTTGGCCTGTTTGCTCGCAGCGTGGACCAAGGAAGATGGCTCCAGGCTCGATCCTCCTTATGGGCTCCCTCGTTGCTGCGGATGCTTGGACTCTAGTTGGTTGGTGTGGGACTTGTTGTTCCCCCCCACCAGCAGGTTTAGCAGACCAAATAAATGGATATCTACTCTAGGGACCTGTTCCCATTGCGTGCGTGCCTAGCCACCAGAAGTCTCCGTAAACGACCAGCTGACTTCTTCAGCTTCTTTCTGTCCAACAGACTTCCTCAGTGTCTTTCTGTCCAACCTCTGGTGACCGTTCTCCCCCGCTAATGGCTACTACACGTGCAGGGTCTGACTAGTGTGTTTCTCTCTCCTGCCACTCTCTGCTTCTGACTTTCTGCTTCAGACTCCTTCTGTTGCTTGCCACACTTTCTGCGCTTCTTCACTAACAGACTGGCTAACTCCTTCTACTTTTCCTGACAGCCACTGCCACCTTAGCTTCCAGCCCCTCCCCTACACCCCTAGCTGAGATGTGGAGGAACGCCCCCTCTTGGGTCTGCCCAAGGGTCCCCTCTAGAGTGTGGGAGACCTGGTCACTATGTGTCTGTGCGTACACACCCTATTCAGCCTTTGGCTTACCTGAAGGTACAGCCCCCAGCATGGGTGCAGTACATAGTGGTGCCTGACCAGGTCAGGGACGCCACATTAGTGTTTCTTTCAGTAAGGCCTCCTTCACACATCAGTGATTCTGGCACGTATATTGCAGTTTTTATACATACCAGAATCATGGACATACGCAGACTCATTAAAATCAATTGGTCTGCGCACACATCAGTAATTTCTCACTGACATGTCTCCATGTGGCGTACATATGTTCAGCACGGAGACAAGTCCATTTTTTTTCTAGCATCACTCATGTGCCACAGACCACACTATGGTGTGATCTGTGAAACATGTACCAGAGAAGCATGGACATTTAAAAAAAAAACCCCTTTTTATACTCGCCTGTCTCCAGCGATGCTGTCTTCAGCCACTACTGTCTCCTGTTTCCAGGCCAGCTAATTGTGCTTAAACATATGCACTGCACAGCCGACCCAGAAGTAGCAGCAACAGAGAGACAGAGGCAGCCGGACACAGCATCGTGGGCGACTTCAGCACCATGGATAGCAGCAGCATGGACACGTGAGTATAACTGCCTGATCTCCATGTATTATCACGGATAGCACATGGAGATCACATGTGTGACCAAATCATGGCACACGGAGGGACATACGTACCTTTAATACATCAATGAAATATGTCTGTTTTTCACTGACATATGAAAAAGGCCTAATATAGGTTGGATATAAGATCTGTGTACACCCAGGGTGCTGCTGTCTTCACTAGCTTGAAACTATTAGTACATTGAACTGAAAAAGAAAAAAGGCCAGTTTACTGAGAGTAGATATCCCTCATGTAGCGTCTATGTCCTATGGAGCCGCAAGGAGCAGGGTGGATGCCCTTCCAGGAGCAAATAGTGAAGGAGTTTCAAAAATTTCCAGCGAATCCAAGTGGACAAAAATTGTTTTTCTCATAAAAATTCAAAATGTTATTTGTTAATTTGATTAAAAAACACTACATTTGAATGGCTAGTGAAAAACTAACATGGTTATTATTTCAAGGTCTCCTTGAAACAGCAAAGGCGAAACACGTGTCGGGACCTTCCCACACTACCTGGAATCATGCTCCCACCTCTCCTACTTCTCCTACCAGCAGGTAAGGTCTTCAGATGCCACCTTTAAATCCCCTATTCCCTAATTTACTAGTGCACTTTATGCCTTCCTATAGCAAGCTATTGATGTGAATATGTGTGTGTATTTTTTCATACAGTGGCTCTGTACTGACCTGCCTGCTGGTTAGTGAGTGCTCTTTTGTGTTTTTTGGCTATTAGAACCAGCTCTTTAGGCTTTGTTAGACCAACTATATATATGCTGGATCTGTGCCATATATTTAGGGAGTGTATTTTTCCTAGCAGCTGGGGATATTTTTTCTTCTTCAAATCTTTTTTCTGGTTCATTATTGTTACTACTTTTGTATATGAATTTCATTTCACTTACCGTAATTGTGATTGTCTATGTATTTTTTTCTTGCTGGACATCACAGTGCTGTAAAAATTATTCTTTAAAAAAAATGACGTAGCGCTCCGCGGTATTTTTGATTCTTAGCGCAGATAAAGCAGACAGCTACAGGATGCCACCCCCATCTGCCTGGTGTTACCTTGGCTAGCAATCAAAATACAGGGAAGCCCATTAATTTTTTTTATTTAATAAAATAGTTAAAAAAAATGACGTTGGGTCCCCCCATTTTAGATAGCCAGCTAGGGTAAAGCAGACAGCTGTAGCCTGAAAACCACAGCTGGCAGCTTTACCGTGGTTGGGGATCCAATGTGGAGGTTACTCTAGGCTCTTTTTTTATAATTATTTTATAAATATTAATAATTACAAAAAAAAAAGTGAGGTCCCCCCCAAATTGGATCACCAGCCAAGGTAAAGCGGACAGCTGTGGTCTGGTATTCTCAGGGTGGGAAGGTCCATAGTTATTGGTCCTTCACAGCCTTAAAATAGCAGGCTGCAGGCGCCCCAGAAGTGGCGCATCCACTAGATGCGCCAATCCTGGTGCTTCACCCCAGCTCATCCCGTGCTCTGGTGCGGTGGCAAACGGGGTAATAAATGGGGTTTATACTAGCTGTAAAGTCACCTGACATCAAGCCCAGCAGTTTGTGATGTCATGGCGTTTATCAGATACCCGACATCACAAACTGTCAGCACTAACAAAACAAATAGATGAAAAAAAATGTATTTGAAAAAACACTCCCAAAACATTCCCTCTTTCACCAATTTATTGTACGGAAAAAATAAGGGGGTCCCACGATGACTCTGGACCATCTAGAATATGGGGGGGACACGCTCAGGGAACGTATCCCCCATTTTCTAGGAGTGCAGACCCTTCATGTGAGGAGTGTGGGTGAAATGAATCTGCACCCACTCTCCCTGGGTCCACAGCAGCAGAGTCCATGTTGTAACTGTTGCTACCAAAGCTGCAATGTCCTGCTCATGAGGTAAGGGCATGCCTAATCAGGAGAACTATTCTACATTTCCAAATATTGATATTTGCTGATAATATTGCTATTTCATCTACTATATATTGGGGATAGGATCATGGAGATGGAATACCCCTTTAAGTCCAGTTTCCAGCTGAATGAATACTAAACAGAGCTCGCTATTTAGACATGTTTTCTTGTGGCGTATAATGGACTCTCATTTTTGGTAGTCGTTCAGCAGGGCAACAGAAATAGCAAATCCCTCCATTTGTAAATGTAGTATAGCTCTCCTGATCAACTATGTTCCTTACCTCATGAGCAGGGCATTGCAGTAGCTTACAGATGCATGGTTACCGCCACTCACTGTGTCTGAACACAGGAAGCTGAGCTGACAACCGCTCTGTGCATGCGGCAGCATCTATTGTGAAGGAGGGGGCCATGGGGGATCAACGCTGCACAGGTACCGTGGGACACCGGGGAACACCGGTGGGGTTATAGGTGGTGACCTGGCAGGACCTGGGAAGGAGTTTTCTGTCGCATGTGTCATGGCACATGCGACAGAAATCAGAGGCGTAGGGTGAATGCGGCCGGTGCGCTGCTGTGCGCATGCCCATCTTGGATTTTCGGGAGGGGGTTGGGGGCTGCACTTTGGCGACACCGGGGGACCGGAGGGGACCGGGGAGGAGATTTATCTCCCATCTGACATGTTTGTTCATGACAGATGTTAGATAAATAACTTTTTACCGGCGCTGTCATTTACTCTAACATGATCACTGGTATACGGTGTATACTGGTGTGAGCGGGGACCGGAAAAACCGACCTGAATCATGATCTCCAGGGTCTCAGTTACCCCTAAAACCCTGGAGATTTTCTGACGCTGGGGGGTGCTATTCACTTATTTCTTCCTGCTGTTTATAAACGGCAGATTAGAATAAGGCTACATTCACACGACCGATACATTTTTGCGGTACGCAAAAAATGGTCTGTTTTTTTCACGGGTGCATCCATGCGGCATCCGTTTCCGTTCCATATTGTTAGGTTCGGGTGGTGGATCCACTGGGCCGTGCACCCCACCGGAGGCCTGGGTGCACGGTAGTCGGAACACTAGCGTGGCAGGGACTGCGTCCCACAGGGGACGGGTAGAACAGTCACTGGGGCTTCAGAGTTCCTGGAGACAGCGCAGGAATCTGGCATAGGTGTCGGGTAGGAATGTCAGGCGATAGTATTGATCACAGGCCACGGCACAAGGGGGACCTGAGCACCTAGCTTCAAAACAAAGCTTACAAGACACATTGATCAGGCCCCGCCCACATGGCAAGGCCAGGCTTATATACCCAGCACAGCCTAATGTCATATTCTGCTGCAGCAGTGCTGGGCCCATAAGACCAGGTGAGTGGGCGCGGCCCGACCCTACACAGAAGCATGAGTCAGACACATGAGACTGGGGACAGGACACAGGAGAGCACGAGCAAGAGCGGCAGCCGTGACCGGTGGACACGTGGGCCGGATCAGTGGGTAAGGAGCGGTGCCATGCAAGTGCGACCGGATCAGTGGGTAAGGAGCGGTGCTGTGCAGTTGTGACCGGATCAGTGGGTAAGGAGCGGTGCTGAGGCATCGGGAGTGTGACACGTATACGGTCCGTATGTCATCTGTTTGTCATCCGTGCGCCTTCCGTTTTTTTGGCGGACTGCCAAAAACTGAAGGAGGGAAAATACATACATTTGTACACTTCATATCAGTCTTTTCTGTCATTATAATGGCAGAAAGACACATCATGTCCCACTCTCCTACATTTTGTAATTTTGCACTCTTTGGTGCCTTTCATGAGGCACTAAGGGGTGCTTAGCCTTGTATTTACCAAAAAAATAAATTTAAAAAAAAAATGACGTGGGGTTCCCCCTATTTTTGTAGCCAGCTAGGGTAAAGCAGATAGCTGCAGCCTGCTGACCACAGCTGGCAGCTTCACCTTGGCTGGTAATCCAAAACTGATGGCACCCCACGCTGTTATTTTAAATTAAATAAATAATAATAAAAAAAACACGTTGTGGTCCCACCAAAATTGGATTACCAGACAAGCTAAAGCGGACAGCTGGGGTCTGATATTCTCAGACTAGGGAGGTCCATGGTTATTGGACTCTCCTCAGCCTAAAAATAGCAGGCCACAGCCGCCCTAGAAGTGGCGCATCCATTAGATGCGCCAATCCTGGTGCTTCGCCCCAGCTCATCCCGTGCCCTGGTGCGGTGCAAACGGGGTAATATAATATATATATATAATATGGGGTTAATACCAGATGTGTAATGTCACCTGGCATTAAGCCCTGGGGTTGGTGAGGTCAGGCGTCTCTCAGATACCCGACATCACCAACCCAGTTAGTAATAAAAAAAAATACAAACACATTTTTATTAGAAAAAACACTCCCCAATACATTAACTCTTTCACCAATTTATTAGAAAGAAAAACAAATCCAGGTCTGCTGTAATCCAAAGGGTTCCCATGACGATCCATACGATAGTCACTGTCCCAGTCCATGAAGAACAGAATGTTCCCCATTGGCTGGGAGAGCAATACAGTGACCAGAGCTAACATCAAGAGGTCAGCCCAGGTCATTGCAGGGCATGACAAGTGCTGCTGTCAGGAGCGAGGTACATTACCTGCGGTGATGATCTCTTGCACTGCTGACAGCAGACCTGTCACTGAGTTCAATGACCTTCACAGCCAAGTATCACGAGAGCCTGTGACGTCACCGCTAGTGACAGTCTCGGGCCACAGTGACAGATGTGAAGCGGCGGCCATGGAAGACAGTGTCAGCGCTGAGGTCGGGAGGCCGGGACTTCATCACCGCAGGTAAGCCGAGCAGGGTAATGTGTGTGGAGTGTGAGGTGGGCGGAGCCTAGTGGGGTAATATGTGCAGAGTGCAAGGTGGGAGGAGCCTAGCAAGGCCATGTGTGCAGAGTGCCAGGTGGGCGGAGCCTAGCGGGGCCATGTGTGCAGAGTGCCAGGTGGGTGGAGCCTAGCGGGGCCATGTGTGCAGAGTTCCAGGTGGGCGGAGCCTAGCGGGGCCATGTGTGCAGAGTTCCAGGTGGGCGGAGCCTAGCGGGGCCATGTGTGCAGAGTGCCAGGTGGGCGGAGCCTAGCGGGGTAATGTGTGCAGAGTGCCAGGTGGGCGGAGCCTAGCGGGGTCATGTGTGCAGAGTGCCAGGTGGGCGGAGCCTAGTGGGGCCATGTGTGCGGGCGGCGGAGTGCAAAGTGGGTGGTGCCTAGCGGGGCTATGTGGCGCTGAGGTTGTCAGTGTCGTGGACTGCATGGCTGGGGACAGGTGAGTGTGAGTGTGTGTGTGTGTACATGCCGCGTGCAGGAGGGGGGCAGAGCGAGCTGAGCGGGGAAGTGTCTGCTCCCTGCACACGTAACTAGGATAAATATCGGATAACTAACCAAAGCACTTTGCTTGGATATCTTGGTTACCAGCTTAGCGCAGGCTGCCAGCGATGGCTCCCTGCCCACTGTAGCTGTAAAAAGCCACGCTTTTGCTGATAGTACCGTTCTCGAACGAAACTCGAACTGTCGAGCTTTTAGCAAAAAGCTCGAGTTCAAGTTCTAACTAGAACACCCCCCAAAATCACTCGAACCGCGAACTGGAGAACCGCGAACCACGCTCAACTCTAGTCATTCACAGTATCGCAGCGTGTAACACTTACCAGCGACCTTAAATGTCCTCCAAAGTGGTGAAAATCGTTCACTATGGAGAGGTCGTCCTAAAACCAAAAATTGTTAATGGTTGTTTATAGATGTTGTTCCTCGTTCCTGCGGTAGCACACATCGCTGTGTGTGAGACCGCAGGGGCGAGGAACCTCACTCTACATACGTCCCGCCCACAATGAGGAATGAAGGAGTTGGGCAGGATGTTCGTCCCACTCATCTCCGCCCATCCGCTTTGATTGGCCGGCCGCTTAGTGACATCGCGGTGACGTTGCCGTGACTCCGAATGCACCTCCCCCTTGAGGGAGGGATTGTTCGACAGTCACAGCGACGACGACGACCAGGTAAGTGCTTGTGACACTGCCGTAGCGATAATGTTCGCTGCGGCAGCGATCACAAGATATCGCATGCACGACGGGGGCGGGTGCTTTTGCGTCCGATATCGCTAGCAATTGCTAGAAATATCGTAGCGTGTAAAGCCCGCTTTAGAATCATGCAAGAATAAAAATTAGTAATAATATGCCTGAGCAACTACACCTATTTAGAGTATTACTGCCATTTTTGTTTCATCCTGCAACATAAAAGCTGGGATGAGCCATACAACATAATTATTATTATTCCCTCCAGCTGCATTCCTTATAATCAGAGTCAATAAGAAGTCTAGGGAAGATAGCCCATTGCATCCATGCACTTAGATACATGATTTCTTGGTATATATACACTATGTTGCCCTGGGATGTGTGCACTATTGGTCGCATACTTTCTGAGCATAAACCCCTGACAGTGACCTCAAACGCAATGTGCCCTAACCATATACACGGTACATACAGGGATTCATCATTTTATATTATTTTGCATTTCAGGGTTAATATCTTGCCCGGAAAACTTCTACTCTAATAAGTTTTATAAGTTATCTTCATATCCAGCCTGCCCTTTTAAAAATCACCCCTGTTGTGTTTTTCTATGAGTTTAATTAATTATGTTCCTTGTTAATATGTTTCTATAAGTACATAATAATTACTTTTGTTAGCTTTTATGTTTTAGTGAAAGGAGAAAGTTTTATTATTTAGATAAATATTACAAAGTGAAAAGAATGAATTAAAAAATAAAATATGAATAGTTAAAGCACCACTCCTGCAAATTTTTTATTGCGTCGCTTGAGAGGTGTTTAAATCTAAGTTCCCTGCCCCGGTTTTAAACTCATTTGTTGGTGTTTTTATCTTTTTCAAGCGTCTCTTCTGTCAGTCTCTGATGATTTGTGACCTGTTGGCAGCTCCAGTGTTTCAGTGAGCATACCGGAGGTCACAACTCAATGCAAGTCTATGAAAGCCTCGGTATGGGCTCATGCTGGCTCTTATAGAGTTGCATTGAGCATTTATGGTGTAACTTCTTACTTTTGAAGAGTCAGAAGTTATGGACAAGAGGGCGCCATGGGACCAGAGTGAGAAAAGGTGTAGCAGCAGGAAGGTGAGTTTATGATAGTTGAGTATATACGCTTCTCCAGCACTGAAAAAAAAACCCTGCTGGAGTAGTGTTTTAAATCTAAGTTCCCTGCCAACGGTTAAAACTCACATGCCGATGAATTCATTTTTATCCAGTGTTGTTCCAGCCAGTCTCTGGTGATTTGTGACCTGCCGGCAGCTCCAATGCTTCAGTGAGCGCGCCAAAGTTCAAAACTCAATAAAAGTCTATGAGTGCCTTGTTATGGGCTCATTCTGGCTCTCAAAGATTTGCATTGAGTATTTATGATGTAAAATCTGAATTCTGAAGAGTCAGAAGAAAGTCCGGAGTCACACTTGCGTGAGTGTTGCATTGGCATCCCCCGGCATGGCCACACACTCTCCTGGCAGGAGCGAGTCGGCTGCATGTATTTCTATGCAGCTGAGATGCTCCTGTCTGGAGAGCAGCAGGCCATGCCGAGGGATGCTGATGCGAGACTCATGCGAGTTGCTCACAAGTGTGACTCCAAACTTACATACAAGATGGTGCCATGGGAATGGAGCGATACCGAGAAAAGCTGAAGATGCAGGAAGGTGAGTTTATGACAGTTGAGTATATATGGCCCTCCAGCAAGGAGAAACAAAATAACTGCTGGAGGGGTGCTTTTGTAGTCAATAATTTAAAGTTGCTTATTTTTTAAAATGCCTTTCAAGATTTAACTCTTTCACTACATGTACAGTGCAAGTTGGAAAGTGTGTGTATGGAGCAAGGTCAAGGTGTGAGCTCGCTTCATGCACAGCAATTAATGGCTGTGTGTTACAGCCAGGATTTGTGTCTAATGCCGGCGTCACACAGGACGATCTATCGTGCGATCGCACGAGCGATCGTACCCGCCCCCGTTGTTTGTGCGACATGGGCAATTAGTTGCCCATGGCGCACAAAGTCGTTAACCCCCGTCACACGTACTTATCTCCCGGGCGACGTCGCTGTGGTCGGCGAACATCCTCTTCCTGAAGGGTGAGGGACTTCAGCGTCACAGCGACGTCACACGGCAGCCGGCCAATAGAAGCAGAGGGGTGGAGATGAGCGGGACGTAAACATCCAGCCCACCTTTTCCCTTCCGCATTGCCGGTGGGACGCAGGTAAGCTGTGCTCGTCGTTCCCGGGGTGTCACATGGAGCGATGTGTGCTGCAACGGGAATGATGAACAACCGGAGCACAGAAGGAGGACCGACATTTTGAAAATGAACGATGTGTCAACGATCAACGATAAGGTGAGTATTTTTGCTCGTTCACAGTCGTTCGGAGGTGTCACACGGTACGATATCTCTGACGATGTCGGATGTGCGTCACGGAATCCGTGACCCCGATGACATATCGCACGATATATCGTACCGTGTGACGCCGGCATAACACTATAGGGTGGAGCGGAACTTTGCCCCCGATTGTTTACCTGAGATTTAACATGCACCAACATGGGGATGCGCCATTTTAAGTTGCCAATGGTCATGCCCTGTAACTAGTGATGAGCGGACCCGAACTGTAAAGGCTTCATTCCTTGTCCTTATGATCGAACAGAATGGTAGAAGAATCAAATCACAAAAAAAAAAAAAACGTTTTCTGGCAAATCTGAATTTGGGAAGTTTGAGGCGTGATCAGAGATTCCCTCATCACTAGAGATAAAGTGTAGTGTAAAAAACTAATTTGAATTCAAAAGCCTTTTAAAATTTCTTTTGGCCTTTTCTAAAGATTGTGATAATTAACAAAAGTTAGTAAAACAAACATAAAATTGCTTAAAACTACTGCACTATACTTAAAAACCGGTAATCCTTTTTTAGTTCCTAACTAATAATCATATTCATAAGTAGTGTCGTATAGGTAGTCCTATGAGATTATTAGAAAATTTTTTTAGAATTTTAAAAGGTTTTAAGGGAATTCCTCAAACACTCTATGGAAGAAAATTGTTGTATTAAAGTCCCAATTTTAACACATAGTTGTAAGAAAATGTTGTGCCCATTGCCAAGTGGTTGGAGCTTAGCGGGAAGGAGGTGACCCCACACAACTTGATCCATTAGATATGATCTACTCCTATTCAAATGACTAAAGGTACCGTCAGACTAAGCGATGCTCCAGCGATCCCACCAGCGATCTGACCTGGCAGGGATCGCTGGATCGTCGCTACATGGTCGCTAGTGAGCTGTCAAACAGGCAGATCTCCACAGCGATCATAGATCAGGCACCAGCGACCCGTGTAACGACGCTGTGCTTCGTAGCCATGGCACACATCGGGTTACTAAGCAAAGCGCTTTGCTTATAGTTACCCGATGTGTACCTTGGCTACATGTGCAGGGAGCCGGCTTCTAGAAGCTGCGGACACTGGTAACCAAGATAAATATCGGGTAACCAAGCAAAGCCTTTGCTTGGTTACCCGATTTGTACCTTGGTTACCAGTGTCCGTAGAAGATGGCTCCCTGCTCCCTGCACATTCAGATCGTTGCTCTCTCACTGTCAAACACAGCGATGTGTGCTTCACAGCGGGAAAACAACGACCAAAAAATGATCCAGAACATTCAGCAACGACCAGTGAACTCACAGCAGGGGCCAGGTCGTTGCTGGATGTCACACACAGCGACATCGCTAGCAAGATTGCTGTTGCGTCACAAAAAACGTGACTCAGCAGCGATGTTGCTAGCGATGTTGCTAGTCGCTTAGTGAGACGTGGCCTTAAGATATGATGTATACTTCTCAGTATTGGTCACTAAACATTAAAGGGACTTTTCTATTTTACCTCCATACACTGCTTATATCTTGCCACTGCCAGAGCTGCTAACAGCTGATTGATGAGGTGCTGGGTGTCAGATTCCCACAAATATGTCTAGATATCAAAGTAGAGTACAAGGTTTAACATGGCAGCTGGTATGAATCACAGAAGTGATGTAAACCTGGATGTCCACTGTGGTATGTGTAATGCCATGGGTCTTGTCAAGGTGCATCAATAACAAGTTTTATGAATAGATGGAGAGACAGGTAGGTCTGGCTATCCACATACTTCTGCCCATGGGTGTGTCTCGTGTGTTAAGATAAAGACTGGTTGTTTGGCACACGGTCAGTGTGTGGAGCTGTGTCACACCTCCTGATGGAATATCAGAGAGAGAGCTTGTGTGTACTGACTAAGGTCAGTGAGTGGAGACAGAGATACCTCCACTGGCATACTTCTGAGGAGAAGGTTCAAACCTGCGTGAGTGTACCGGGACTTAACTGGACTGTATACTATCTCTGTGTCCTCCGAAGTCAAAGGAAGGCTTGAAGGTGCAGTTATGTCATTTATAATAAACCGGCTGACCCTTTTCAGAAATGGTCCTGTCGTTTCCTTGTGGAGCAAGCAGAGGGAGTAACCCCATCACAACACAAAGGCCATTGATCAGAGTATGTTGAACCCATAAACCATATTGTATTTGAGATTCACTTTTGGTTGCATTGCATGAAAAACTCTTAGGGGTACTTTGCACGCTGCGACATCGCAAGTCGATGTTGCGATGCCGAGCGCGAAAGTCCCCGCCCCCGTCGCAGCTGCGATATCCTTGTGATAGCTGCCATAGCGAACATTATCGCTACGCCAGCTTCACATGGACTCACCTGTCCTGGGATGTCGCTCTGGCCGGCGACCCACCTCCTTATTAAGGGGGCGGGTCGTACGGCGTCACTGCGACGTTACAAGGCAGGCGGCCAAAAGGAGCGGAGGGGCGGAGATGAGCGGGATGTTAACATCCCGCCCACCTTCTCCCTTCCGCAGATCCTACGGGAGCCGCGGTGACGCCGGTAGGAGATATTCCTCGCTCCTGCGGCTTCACACACAGTGATGTGTGCTGCTGCTGGAGTGAAGAACAACATCAGACCATAATTATGGATTACACCGACGCTGCACCGATGATACGATTATGACGCTTTTGCGCTTGTTAATCGTATCATCTAGGCTTTACACACTACGATGTCGCCTGCGACGCCGGATGTGCGTCACTTTCAATTTGACCCCATCGACATCGGACCTGCGATGTCGTAGTGTGCAAAGTACCCCTTATTCTATCACAAGCTAAAAAATGTAGTTTTATGGATCAGTCACTCTAAAAAGTGATATTAGTATTTGGAAGCGGTAGTAAACATGAATGTGTCCCTGGTATTACTGCTCTAAACACTTTCCGCTGAACTCTTCATAGTTCAACAAACCTGTTCTCAGAGAAGCACTTTCCATTAATTGTGGCCATCATAAATGTTTGCCGGTAGGGAGTTAGAAAATTAATCAAATCATTTTTAGTGAGTAATTACCAAGTCGTAAAAGTTTAACTAGATAATCAATAACAATCTCTCTGTACACACAAGTCAGGACCTTTATTAAAAGTATTATTACAAATCTAAAATGGTGTCATGAGATTATGATACAATTTGACATTATCTTATTGCCAGAAATCCCATATGGCAGCTAGCGATGCTTCGTGCTGATATGTTTCAATTTTTTATTGATGTCGTTCTCAAGTGTAGAAAAGACATATTCAAATACATTGAATACAGCTCTGTATTGACGGTGAATGTAACAGCACATGCTCTATGTCATATCTATCTGTTACATATGTGCGCTCCTTCCGAAATTAAAATTTGGCAAAAAAAATTGATTTGCATTGAGTTTATCTTTATTATGTTCTGGGGGTCCCTCCAACCCTACTAAAAATAGGGTGTATAAAAAAACAATATTCATCTCACAGTTCCATTGTCCCACCTCCACAGTCCCTCTGTGGCCTATTCTTTCCTCCTAACTCCAGCATGTGACATCCTCTTTGGCCATCATCACTCTATATCATTTCAGTTGCTGCCTATGCAGAGTGCAGCAACACACAACAAAATTACCTGCTGTATTTTTCATATTCAGTGCCATGAGGGCACTCATTGAACCACTCCCAAAACAGTCACTTGTAGTTGCTGAAAATTCGAATGTGGGGTGCCATGGGAGGACAGGAGGTTACGTTTTGGAGTCTGCATTGACTTTGGCACCTGATACAACCATTTCTGTGCCTCCTCTCACTCATGTTATGCCAATAGTATTAAAGTGAACCTGTCACCAGATTTGGTGAGTATAAGCTGCGGCCACCACCAGTGGGCTCTTACATACAGCATTCTAACATGCTGTATATAAGAGCCCAGGCCGCTGTGTAGAATGTAAAAATCACTTTACAATACTCACCTAAGGGGCGGTGTGTTGCAAACCGGTCAGATGGGTGTCTCCATTCTCCGGGACCGGCGCCTCCTCTTTTAACCATCTTTGTCTTCCATCTTCTGAAGCCTGGGTGCATGACACATCCTACGTCATGCACCCTAGCCGGCATTGCAGTCCCGCGCAGGTGCACTACAATACTTTGATCTGCCCTGCTCCGGGCAGGTCAAAGTGTGCCTGTGCAGAACCTCAGTGCTGGCTATTGTGCATGATGTAGGACGCGTCATGCACCCCGGCTTCAGAAGAAGGAGGACAAAGATGTCCGAAAAAGAAGGCTCCGGACCCGGAGAACGGAGACAACCAACTGACCAGTCTGCATCACACTACCCGCTAAGTGAGTATTATAAAGTGATTATTACATTCTACACAGCGCCCTGGGCTCTTATATGCAGCATGCTATAATGCTGTATATAAGAGCTCACTGGTGGTGGCTGCAGCTTATAGGCCCCAAAACAGGTGACAGGTTCCCTTTAATAGTGTTGCATTTTAGCTGCAGCCAATCAGTGGGTGATTGGCTGCAGCCTTCACATTCCATCAGAACAAGAAAGTGCTGATAGAATTGATCTAACATGTTTTGTTCAAGTTTCCTTTGTAATTACACAAAAATATATTATTTTTTAACCTGTACAATTCAGCCATTTATATTGATTGTTATTTGAGTGTTTGTGTTTTCTGTAAGCTGCAATCCTTGATGTTTATGACAGGTTACAATCTTAAAGGTTATAATCTACAGCAAAAATAAATTGCAAGAGAAGAGTAGAGGCTGCACAAAATATCATCTTAAATGAATGTACCAATCAATAAAACACTGAAGATAATGCTGCTGAAAACCACAAATTTACTAAATCGGGTTGTAATATCCAAGCGTAAAACAGTGTTAGAGGCAAATAGAGCATTTAACCAACTCCTAATAGGACAAATTACAAGTTTTGCTATAAAGTCTCATGGTAAGAAGACCATGTTAAGAAAGTTAGAATCTCGGATGAACTTGTTTAAAGGGAACATGTCACTTGCAAAAAGGCTATTTTCCCTATACATTGTGGTAATCTGCAGATCAATAGCGTTTATAAGGCGGGATTACTGAAAGCACAGCAACGGTGAGAAAATGAACTTCTCTCACTTGCTTTCAGTCATCGAGGCAGTGTGTGAAGGTTTTTACAGAGCGCTGACTGAGTATTGAGCAGTCCCTGTATCGCTCCGATGCCTGGTAGAAAACGGCCGCAGAAAAAATATAACTTTCATTTCTCCCTGCAACCGCAGTTCCAGTAAAGCAGTCTATCATGATTTAAATAAAATTTTCCTGCAGATTACCATAATGCCTGTAGGTTCTCGTTAACGCCATAACACTACATGACTTAAGGCTGCTTTACACCTTACGATCCAGCATACGATATCGTATGCGATCGTAACCGCCCCCATCGTATGTGCGGCATGTTCAATTTGTTGAATGTGCCACACAAACGATTAACCCCCATCACACGTACTTACCCGTCCATACGACCTCGCTGTGGGCGGCGAACGTCCACTTCCTGGAGTGGGAGGGACGTTCGGCGTCACAGCGATGTCACGCGACAGCTGGCCAATAGAAGCGGAGGGGCGGAGCTGAGCAGGACTTAAAGATCCCGCCCACCTCCTTCCTTCCGCATTGCTGGCCGAGAGCCGCAGGACACAGGTAAGATCTGTTCATCGTTCCCGGGGTGTCACACACTGCGATGTGTGCTACCCCGGGTACGATGAACAATCTGACGTTCAATTATTGAGAAATAAACGATGTGCGTGCGATGAACGTTTTACCGTTCCATCGCAATCGCACGTACCTGTCACACACTGCAATGTACCTTACGATGCCGGATGTGCGTCACTTATGACGTGACCCCGCCGACACATTGTAAGATACATTGCAGCGTGTAAAGCGGGCAATACTGGCCATGACATATCAGTATTACAAACCATGAAGTGTCTCAGAATTTTTTTTTTTCACCATTTCATTGCACTTGGAACTTTGTTGCCAATTTTCCTTATTTTATATAATAAAATAATGGTGTCACTGAAAATTACAACGTGTCCCGCAAAAAAACAGGCCTTTTTATGGCTATGTTGGCAAAAAAATAAAAACGTTAAGCTGATTGAAAAAAGGAGAAGGAACGTAAATAAAAAATTGGCTGCACTCTAAAATAGCCTATGCCAATATATTCATTAATCACTTCACAGCCTTGGATGTACTGGTATGTCCAAGTTTGTGTCTTTGCCTTTGATGCTGGCTAGCACGCCAAGCCCGAATCTATCCCTGCACATAACAACATGTGCTTCTAGCAGCTGCCAGTGGATCCACCTGCAACTGTTAACCAGCAAGATTTAGTACACACCGATTGGTAGTGCGCCAATTCCTCGCTCCTATTAGTGGCCCTGTGATGTGATTGTGGGGTACCAGTGGGTTATCATGACAGCCAAGGGTCAACCAATGATGCTTGTGTCTGTCATGATGTAATTCCTGTGCGACAATCCCGGGCGGCTGCAGGCTGCTAATTTCAGGCTGGGGGGGCAATAAGCATGGGTCTCCCCAGCCTTAGAATACCAGCTCCCAGCTATCGGCTTTATCATGGCTGGGTATCAAAATTGAGGGGCCACATGCCTTTTTTTTAATTATTTATCTATCCCTCTTATCTTTATTCACAGCCAAGATAAGCGCACGGCTGGAGGCTGCAGCTTGTAACCTTATGCTTTATCTGTGCTGGGTATCATAATATGGGGGGACCCTATGCCAATTTTTTTATTTATTTTTTTTTAAACCAATAGAGACACACACAGACAGCATTTCTGTTTAACCTTTGTCAGGCTGCATATTTTGCCAAAATTTCTCGACCCCTTATCTCGGAAGGGGGTGGAGATATTTTATTGAAATTTAGCCAATATATTCTGGACCAACACTGCTGAGATGTCACGAAATTTCAGCCCTCTTCGGCTTTTCGAAAAAAAAAAATTATTGCAATTTAAAAAGGGAATAGTTACACCTATTCATCCGGACGAAGGTTAAAAGCTGTCACAAAGGGTGGGGGCGCATCTGACTGCAACCAATCACTGCCAGTGGGTGGGGGAAGCAGTGAATATGCATGAGGGAAAATGAGCCGCCACAGAAGTTACGTTAACACCACACAGAGATTGTTAAGTAAGCGCTTGCCTCAATCCCCTATCCCTTCTACCACCATTTTTAAGCACCTGATTCGGATGTGCATATATTTATATGGGGACTGGAGTCTGGTCAGATATCAAGGATTTCAGGTCAGAACCATTTTGGTTTTTTTTAAAAAACGATTGGACCCATCTATCTCGGGTATTTGTGAGTCCGCCCATTACTAGTAAACAGCATAATTAAAAAAAAAATGAAAACAGAAGAATTATATTTTTTGGTTGATGCAAAATTACAAAAAAATACAATAACATTGCATCTACCTAAAAATTGTATCAGTAAAATCGTCAAATTAGGGCGCAAAAAATAAGCCTTCACTTCACTAAGCCCCAGATATTGAAAAATGGAAACATTACAGGTCTCAGAAAATGGAGCCAAAAGCAAAACATTTCTGGGACAAACTTCAGAATTTTTTTAAACCAATTAAATAAATAAACAACTCTACATGTTTGGTATCTACAAACTCGTACTCATCTGGAAAACCATACTGCCTTGTAAATTTTATCATATAGTAAACGTGGTAAATAAAAAATTCCTGAAATATTTGTGGAATCGAACTTTTTTTGCAATTTCACTACACTTGGATTTTTTTTCCAGTTTCTAGTATACTATATGGTCAAATTAATGTTTCATTCTAAATTACAACTTGTCCCACAAAAAACAAGGCCTCATATGGCTATTTTTACGGAAAAATAAAAAAAATGATGGAAAAAACAAATAGTAAAAATGGGAAATCTCCCGGTGGTGATGGGTTTAAGAGACAGATGCACATGAAAGAGGGCAAAAAGATAAGGTCTCTTAGGTGGAAAATTTTGCAGATTTTAGTTAGGTATTTTTGCAAGTACAATTTGCAGTGTGTTACAGTAATTAAAGGCCATTCCTCATGCCTATTAAGAAATCAACCATTTTTTCCCATATTAATACTGATTTAATAAAACTTTTGTTTATTGATATGGTATGTTGCGATCATATTTCAGGTTTCAAGCCGATGCTTGTGATGCCGAGCGCGATAGTCCCCGCCCCCGTCGCAGCTGCGATTTCATGGTGATAGCTACCGTAGCAAACATTATCGCTACGGCAGCTTCACATGCACTCACCTGCCCTGCGACGTCGCTCTGGCCGGCGAACCGCCTCCTTATTAAGGGGCGGGTCGTTCACCGTAATAGCGACATCACACGGCAGGCGGCCAATAGAAGCGAAGGGGCAGAGAAGAGCGGGACGTAAACATCCCGCCCACCTCCTTCCTTCTGCATAGCCGGCGTGAGCCGCAGGACGCAGGTAGGAGATGTTCCTCGCTCCTGCGGCTTCACACACAGCGATGTGTGCTGCCGCAGGAATGAGGAACAACATCGTAACATCGGTCTTTCCCAATTCAAGGAAATGACCGAGGCTACACCGATGATACGATTACGATACTTTTGCGCTCGTTAATCGTATCATAAATGCTTTGCACACTACGATATCGAGAGCGACGCCGGGTGTGCGTCACTTTCAATTTGACCCCACCGACATCGCACCTGCGATGTCGTAGTGTGCAAAGTGCCCCTAAATTTCCTATCAGTATGTCTTTGGAGTGTGGTAGGAAACCAATGAACCCAAAGGAAACCCACGCAATCACGAGGAGAACATACTAGTGCCTTGAAGATGCTCATATTACTGGGTTTTGAAGCCAAGACCCCATTTCTGTCCGACTGCAAAGCAACAGGACTAACCACTGAGCCACCAAAATGTCGTCCACTTTCTGCAATCAGTGCAGGCAAAAATTTAGAAATATGCATCATGTTACTTCTGTTGTGGACTGACCACAGATTTGTAAGTTTTTCCTTATCACAATCACATCTGCAAGCAATGCAGAGCGTCAAGTTTTCCTGTATTAATCTTCTACAAGAAAATCTGCAGTGACAAATCTGTACCAAATTCCACCTGATTTGCTGTATTTTCTGTGTAAAATATTAGGAAATGTAAAAAAATAAAAAATCAAATGATTATGAATTTACTTTTAGAGATTTTTGACCGGCCAGCAGAATATAATATAAATCTTTATAAAATAATTTGAAAAAACAAGTAGTTATTTAAATTAAATCCTCATTTAGATAACAATATGCCTTTCAAGAAACATATTTAGTGTATGTTCATGTTTATTCTTGAGGATCTAGTACCAAATTTTGCTCTGAAATAATGTTTCAAATACTCTTTAAATAAGCCTCCTATTGATATCAAGGGGAAAACATGCCTATAGACACATTGTGCTCAGATTTCAATGTCTCTATAAGTGTTTTTCCTATTTCCTATCTATCTGGGGCTTTCTTAAGGGGTGCACGCTTGTGGGGTGCTGCATGCGTGCCATCTTATGCAAAGTGCCATCGTTGCTAAGTGCTGCGCAGTTATTTCAATGGCAGTTAGTCAGGGCAGGAGGCAGGTAAACTACTCATTGAAATTTGACACCTTCTGTTTCCACCATGACTATTATTCCTATCTCTATCATCCTATGTGTCTTTACTGTCCACTGTCACCGGCCTGTCCCCCCTCCATCACCACTCATCCACATCTGTTCCTCTCTCCTCTCCTCTCCCATGTACAGCTCCCAGGCTCTTTTCACCTATCTGATAAATCTCAATCCTTCATGCTCCAGGGTCTTGTACAAAACGCCATGCCACAAGTCCAAAAACCATCTGATCTTTCTCCTTCTACTCCTACTTATTTTAGGTGATATCTCGCCTAATCCCAGTCCACCCCATGCTACCTTTACCCCCTCCCCCACCACCCATATAAACCCTGATAATCTTATGAACATTAGTTGCACACCCTCTTTTAATTGTGCTTTCTGGAATCCACGGTCTGTATGTAACAAGCTTCCTTACATCCACAAATACTTTCTCAATAACTCTCTTAACCTACTAGCCCTCACTGAAACCTGGATTCAGGATTCTGACACTACTTCCCCTGCTGCCATCTCTAATGGTGGTTTACACTTTTCTCATTCACCAAGACCTGAAAACAAACATGGTGGTGGAGTCGGTTTACTCCTGTCCCCACAATGCACTTTCCAGGTCATCCCCCCAGCTCCATCACTCTCATTCCCATCCTTTGAGGTCCACACCATCAGGCTCTTCCATCCCCTCTCCCTCAGAGTGTCAGTCATATACAGTCCCCCAGGCTCACCCACCCAGTTCCTTGACCACTTTTCAGCCTGGCTGCCGCACTTCATGTCCTCAGAATTACCAACCCTTATCCTAGGAGACTTCAACATCCCCATGAACAGCCCCTCCTCCCCATCTGCATCCCAGCTTCTATCTCTCACCACCTCCCTTGGCGTCTCACAGCTCTCATCCTCTGAGACACATGAAGATGGTAACACCCTTGACCTGGTCTTTATCAGCCTCTGCTCAATCTCTCACTTTAACAACTCACCTCTTCCCCTCTCTCACCATAACATCCTCTCCTTCAAGCTCACAAACCCTCGCTCACCCCAGCACACTCCCACCTATCACACATTGAGATACCTACAGGCCATTGACTCTCAAACACTTACAGACTCGCTACACTCATCACTGTCCCCTATCTCCTTACTTTCCTGTCCTGATCTGGCTGCAAAGCACTAAAATGACACACTCAGAAGTACCCTAGACCAAGTAGCGCCCCTCACCTTCAGAAAGACCAAACACAGAGTAAAACATCCCTGGCTCACATCCCAACCTCTATTTCTTCAGCGATGCTCCAGGAGTGCCGAACGCCTATGGAGGAAAACCCGCACACCAGAAAACTTCATCCACTACAAGTTCATGTTAAGGACCTACAATTCTTCCCTTCACCTCGCCAAACAGACTTACTTCACCACCCTTATTTCCTCACTATCCAACAATCCAAAAAAGCTCTTTGACACCTTTCACTCTCTCCTTAGTCCCAAAGTACAGACTCCCATCACAGACCTTCATGCTGATGACCTGGCCTCGTATTTCACAGAGAAAATAGAAAACAGCCACTGAGACATCAGCTCCCAGCCACCAAGCGTTGTGAATCCCATCCCTCCCCACATCCCATCCAGCTCACTTTACACATTTGACCCTGTCACAGAGGAGGAAGTCTCCAGGCTCCTATCCTCTTCTCATCCTACCACTTGCTCTACTGATCCCTTCCCCTCACCTCTACTGCAGTCCCTCTCTCCAGTTGTCACCACTCACCTATCTAAAATCTTCAATATCTCTGTCTCTTCTGGTATCTTCCCTGTCTCCCTCAAACACTCTATCTTTACTCCATTATTAAAAAAACCTTCCCTTGATCCGTCCTGCACAAGCAACTACAGACCAGACTCCAATCTCCCTTTCATCTCCAAACTCTTGGAGCGCCTGGTCTACTCTCACCTCACCCGCTACCTTTCCACTCACTCTCTTCTAGATCCTTTACAGTCTGGCTTCCGCCCTTTACACTCTACAGAAACTGCCCTTGTCAAGTAACCAATGACCTTTTGACAGCAGAACGTAATGGTGACCACTCTCTGCTTATCCTTCTTGACCTCTCTGCCGCCTTCGACACTGTTGACCACCATCTCCTTCTCTCTACACTCCATTCTATCGGCCTAAAGGACACTGTTCTTTCCTGGTTCTGTTCCTATCTTTCTGGCCGTTCATTCAGTGTATCATTTGCTGGCTCCACATCTTCTCCTCTTCCTCTCACTGTTGAGGTCCCTCAAGGTTCAGTTTTTGGCCCTCTTCTTTTCTCTCTTTACACTGCCCCAATTGGAATGACCATCAGCAGATTTTGCTTTCAGTACCATCTTTGTGCTGATGACACACAGCTATACACCTCATCCCCTGAGCTCACCCCCGCTGTACTACAGAACACAAGTGACTGCCTGATTGCAGTTTGCAATATCATGTCTGCTCTCTATCTGAAACTTAACCTTTCAAAAACTGAACTTCTTCTTTTTCCTCCGTCTTCCAACCTTCCTAAACCTGACATCTCCCTCTCTGTGTGTGGCACAACGATAAGTCCTAGGCAGCAAGCCCGCTGTCTGGGTGTTATACTTCACTGTCAATATAAAATATAAAATAGCGCAATATGAGGAGCACCCGAGATTATTTTATTTTAAGTAGGTGAATGGAGGCTGCTCACCTGGCTTTGTTGTGCGCCCTCGCACAACACCGGTGATGAGCGTGTAAATCCTTTAACGGATGAGGGGCTTTGTTAGCTGGTGCTATCCGATCCTTTGGCTGGATGGAGCTGGAGGTTTACCGCTGATGGCTCCTGGTTCACCGGCTCCTTTGATCCTGGAGCTTCAGATCGGCTCTACGTCCTCCCGCTGAGTTAATCAGGGTGTACTGATAGATTCTACAATCCACAGCAGCTCTTTGCCGGATTCCCTTACGGGAGTAGCAATGTGGATAATGGTAAAGATAACCGGTCTGTGAGCGCTAATAATGGATTTGAATCTATATATTCTTTTAAATGTAAGGCTTTATTGTTAAAATAAAGCTCTTGTTATCACTTCACAACGCGTTTCAGCAAGATCCCCTTGCTTTCCTCAGGTGCAACAAGAGCCAATGCACATAAAATTTATAGGTGAACAAACCCCTTAGATCGGGCTTATGGGTGTGTCATACATACAAATAATTTAACCCTTAAATGTTAAAAATATTTTTTGAATGAATTTTAAGAAATCGGATTAAATTTATAATAAAGTCTCTAAAAGTTATAAAAATTCTATAAAAACCATAAAACAAATATGTCTATTAGAACGCACGATATACACATACTTATTATACATATATATATATTGTAAAAACATATTGAAATTATATTAGACCATATTCTGACCTTTTTCCCTGTTATAATAAACATATGCATGTACATACGTACACACACACATATATATATGCGCAAATACACTAATGTGGGAGATTAAAAGAATTCTAATTACCATATTCTTATTTTGTCAGAATTTATTTAACATATTTATTTTGTAATATTACCAGTAACTATTTATATTCTTAGAAATGAATTTGTATTTTTTCTTTCATGCGTACAATTTATTAATAATATATTTTATTCATATTTTTTCTCACATTTCTTCTCGTTTTTCATTTTAATTTTAATTTTCGTTTATTTGTTTATTTTTATTTAATTTGTTTCTTTATATGTATAAATGCACATATATACGCACAGTCCCATGTATGTCTTTATATGTATATATGCACATACATATATATACACAGTCCCAAGCATAACTAGTTCTTTGAATACATCCTCCTATTGTTTTATTTTATTTTTTGAGTGATATAATCTTTATATTTATAATTATTATCATTGTTTAGCAACATTATCTAACATTACATTATGACCTTCCGGAGCTAGTGTACCCAATTTAAAGATCCAATAGCTCTCCTTTTTAATAAGTTTAGGTTAGCATAGCTCGGTGCGAATCGCGTCCCCATTGCACATCCCCTGATCTATTGGTAGTAAGCACCCTCAAAGGTGAAAACATTGTTCTCTAAAATAAATTGTATTGCTTTTAGTAGGAATTTCCGTTGTTCTGCTGAGATTTCCATGTCTTTTAGTATTACCTTTTCGATGGCTAATAAGCCCCTGGTGTGTGTAATATTGTTATATAATGCACAAACATCCATCGTGAGAAGTACACTATTCTTCAATGGGGGTAGGGCCAATACTTCCCTAATCAATTGGGTTGAGTCTCTTAAATATGACTCTAACTTTATCACGTAATCTTGTAGGAACAAATCCACATAATGAGAAAGATTACTGGTTATAGAATTAACCCCTGAGATGATTGGGCGTCCTGGCGGGTTAATCGGATCTTTATGTATCTTTGGTAAATAATAGAAATATGGTATTGAGTATTTTGTAATATCCAGGAATTTTTTCTCTTTTTTATTTAATATTCCATTTTGCGTGACTTCTTTTATGATCATGTTATAATCCTCTAAAATTTGGATTGACGGATCCTTGTCCAGGGGTAAATAGTACTTATTATCATTAAGAATCTTTTTACCCTCATCTACATACCATGTTCTATTCATTATTACTATCCCTCCCCCTTTGTCTGCTCTTTTTATGATGATGTTTTTATTATCTCGTAATGTTGTGATAGCCCTTTGTTCTCCTTTAGTGAGGTTATTTCTTCTTATTGTGTTATTAAAGGATCTAATGTCCTTCAGTATTAATTGTTGAAAAGTCTCAATCTGGGATCCTTTGTGGTGTAATGGGTAAAAATTACTCCTTGGATTTTTTGGGGCAACATGTTTAAGATTCATTTCTATTGTTGCTTCATTAGTATCCTGTTTTGTTAAAATTTGCTGTCCTATTTTTCCTTTTTCTTCAATTAAAAAGGGTCTCTGTATGGTAATTTTTTTAAAAAATTCATTTAAATCAAGGTAAAGTGAGAATGTGTCCATTCCTGCTGTCGGGCTAAAGGATAGGCCATGTCATACACCAAAATGGCTATGCTGCCAGGTAATCACTAAGGGAGAAAAAACCTACACGTCAAAAACCACAAGGGAAACCTTTATAATAAAACAAAGATATGACTGTCACTCTACATATGTAGTCTACCTGTTGGAGTGCCCCTGTGGTATCCAATACGTGGGAAGAACCATTCAAGAAATGCATGCAAGGTTGAACAAGCACCGGCACAATATAAAAAATGGATACCTTTTACACAGTATATCAAGGCACTACAATAATGTACATAATAGGGACCCTAAAATGAAACTTACAATAATAGATTCTATTGATAATAAAGATCCAAGGGCATTGAATAAACTTATTAAAAAGGAGAGCTATTGGATCTTTAAATTGGGTACACTAACTGCGGAAGGTCATAATGTAATGTTAGATAATGTTGCTAAACAATGATAATAATTATAAATATAAAGATTATATCACTCAAAAAATAAAATAAAACAATAGGAGGATGTATTCAAAGAACTAGTTATGCTTGGGACTGTGTATATATATGTATGTGCATATATACATATAAAGACATACATGGGACTGTGCGTATATATGTGCATTTATACATATAAAGAAACAAATTAAATAAAAATAAACAAATAAACGAAAATTAAAATTAAAATGAAAAACGAGAAGAAATGTGAGAAAAAATATGAATAAAATATATTATTAATAAATTGTACGCATGAAAGAAAAAATACAAATTCATTTCTAAGAATATAAATAGTTACTGGTAATATTACAAAATAAATATGTTAAATAAATTCTGACAAAATAAGAATATGGTAATTAGAATTCTTTTAATCTCCCACATTAGTGTATTTGCACATATATATATGTGTGTGTGTGCGTATGTACATGCATATGTTTATTATAACAGGGAAAAAGGTCAGAATATGGTCTAATATAATTTCAATATGTTTTTACAATATATATATATATGTATAATAAGTATGTGTATATCGTGCGTTCTAATAGACATATTTGTTTTATGGTTTTTATAGAATTTTTATAACTTTTAGAGACTTTATTATAAATTTAATCCGATTTCTTAAAATTCATTCAAAAAATCTTTTTAACATTTAAGGGTTAAATTATTTGTATGTATGACACACCCATAAGCCCGATCTAAGGGGTTTGTTCACCTATAAATTTTATGTGCATTGGCTCTTGTTGCACCTGAGGAAAGCAAGGGGATCTTGCTGAAACGCGTTGTGAAGTGATAACAAGAGCTTTATTTTAACAATAAAGCCTTACATTTAAAAGAATATATAGATTCAAATCCATTATTAGCGCTCACAGACCGGTTATCTTTACCATTATCCACATGGGTGTTATACTTGACACTGATCTCTCCTTCACCTTCCACATACAATCTCTTGCCCGCTCCTGCTGCTTGCAACTCAAGAACATATCTAGAATCCGCCCCTTTCTCACAATGGAAATGACAAAAACCCTCACTGTGGCCCTGATCCACTCTAGCCTTCATTACTGTAACTCTCTATTTATTGGTCTCCCCCTAACTAGACTCTCTCCTCTACAGTCCATGCTTAATGCAGCAGCCAGGGTCACCTATCTGGCTAACCGCTACTCGGATGCCTCTGCTCTTTGCCAGTCATTGCACTGGCTGCCCATATATCACAGGATCCAATTCAAACTGCTTGTTCTCACCTACAAAGCTCTCCACGGTGTGGCACCCCCCCTACATCTCCACCCTCCTCTCTGTCTATCACCCCACCCGTTCTCTACGCACTGCAAACGAATTTCGACTAACATCCACACTAATTCGCACCTCCCACTCCCGGATCCAAGACTTCTTCTGAGCTGCACCAACCCTCTGGAACGCTCTACCCCGAGAAGTTAGGACAAATCACAACTTACTCAGCTTCAGACGCACCCTAAAGACGCATCTTTTGAGGGCGGCCTAACACACTCCCTAATCAGATTCAATTCACATAGTCCCTCTACAACTTCTCACAACATAACTCCACATCAAACTCCATGGCACCCAAAGGCATCTCAAGGTTCTGGCCAACTGGTTCAGGAAACCATTATCTATCCCCCATTTCCGTGAGATGGCTGGATTGTCATTGTAAATAAGCACTTGTACTTGCCCCCCCCATATCTAATTGTAGATTGTAAGCTCTCACGAGCAGGGTTGTCTTTTTTTTCACCTCTAATTATTATATGTTCTATAACTGTTACTTGTTTGTATATGATCCTCCTGAATTGTTAAGCGCTGCAGAATATGTTGGCACTATAGAAATAAAGATTATTATTATTATTATTATTATTAGAAGTGTGAGATTAATAGGAAGATGCAAATTTTACAAACAGCTCCAAATTTGATCAGTAAATAAAAAACTTGAAAAAGACATAATAAAACAGTACAAAAAAAATTGCACAAAAAAACATGGTTATTGATGTGGTCTGAAGTGAATTTTGCAGCGAGAAAAATCCATGTCCACAAACCATATCCAATATGCACCCAGTAGCACGAGCAGTTCAGGTTGCATATTGCTAATCCCAGCCTAACCATCCCTGTATATACTAGCATAGATAAAGAGATCTTTAGAAAAAGTATTTCTAAACAGCTTTTATTGTATGCTAATGAGTGAGGGCACTAGTTCCCTGAGCGTTAGTTCCCCAGCCAGTTGCCCCCATTAGCATGCTAATGAATACACATTGTCACAGAGTGATCTCACTCACCTCTCCACTGCCAACGCGTCCGACGCTGAATTTCAGCTCAGTGTGCATGACTCCGGAGTTTAGGTCATGCGTACTACTTCAGTTTGAAGCCAAGACGCATACACCCAGCTTCATAGTGCGCATGCCCCAAACTAAGCACTGAGCCGAAATCCTCCGTCAGACGCGATGTTGGTGGGGAGGTGAGTGAGACCACCCTGTGATGTTGCATATTCATTAGCATGATAACACACCCACAGAGGCCCACAGGGGGGTGCTAACATGCTAATGGGGGCGACTGGCCGGGGAACAAACACCCAGGGGACTAGTGCCCACGCTCATTAGCATACGGTAAAAGATCTTTAGAAATACTTTTTCTAAAGATCTCTTTATCTATACTACTAGATACAGCGATGGTTAGGCAGGGATAAGCAATATACACCCAGAACTGCTCGTGGCTCTGGGTGCATATTGCACCGACAAGTTCCCTTTAAGAACAAAAATGTTTGCCATAAAAGTCATTCTTGGTGTTGTCCAAGGTACTGAAAGTTTTATTGAATTTACTCACTTGTTTATAGTAGTGTCAGTTCCTGCAATGGGAAAACTATCAACATACATAGGCCATTGCTAGAAATTAGTCCACTGATTCAATCTAAATTGATAGTATGTAAAATTTAGGAAATTAACTTGACCCAGCTAATTTGTCCAATTTGTGATTTGATTTGTGTGAATTGTCAAAAATGCCACCACTGTTTCACACAAAGCAAAAGATTGCATCAGCCAAAGAAGGCTCACGTGACCTCTGGCATGATTGGCTTGGCTTCCCATCAAAGAGTAAAGCACATCATATACTATATCACAACTTAACATAGCCTGTATAAAAGCAAAAGCAAGGAATGCAGCTCAGAAAGTATTTTGCATTGAATCAATTTAATGAAAGTGTAAGAGGGTGGACTGTTGCTATCACAATCCTGCACCTGAAAACACCAATCACATTGTTTAGTGTAATGTGAATAATGTCTTGCATCTTTTGTAAATATTTTGATATTTGAATTGTAATGTACTGTTATTTTTTTAATGTGTTCCTGTATAATGTATAGTGTAATTAGTTATTTGTAATGTTGATAATGTCTAATGTGAAGAAGGGCATAGCACTTATATAGGAAGTTACCATACCATATGGTAAGCAACAGTTACGTTTTGGGATGAGCCCACAATGGGACGGGCTAGTTGACAGGGTGAGAGATGGTTCATTCTAGAAGAGTTAATTCAGTTGGAGAGTGAAGATCTATTGAGCTACAGTTATGGATGGATAGTCTGTAGGTTGTAAAGGTTGAATACAGTGGGTGACTTGTGACAATAATGGGAAGAAAGGTGATTGGAGACAATATAGTGTGATCCTTAAGAGTTGACTGAGACACAGAGTGCAAACAGCTTTCAAACAAGTTAACTGAACAGCCCCAGACCATAGGAATGGGAGGACATGACTATAGTGGTCAGGCTCATTAGTAGTCAAGGTAGCGGGTTTATTCTAATTGGCGTGTGACTAAATTTAGCTTATCCAGGTGGATTCTCCCCGATACTCTGTGAGCTCAAGGCTTTACTCTGACTATGGTGATGGGACCTCTGATCTTCATTCTTGTAAGAAAACTAGATGTGGAGCTTCTGCACAGAAAAAAGTGACTGTCATGAGATGTACTGTAACATTGAGTTGGGTTGTGCTGCAATTCACAGGACTAATACAATTTCAAGCAACTTAGTAGAAAGGAAGGCTGTGACTAAATGTCTTGTAGAATTGTAACATGCTAGAGGTATGTGCCTTCTATTAGAAGTGTAAAGTTGTTGCAGAGAAGGACCTGTTGAATAAAAGGTTGTTTGAAAGAAACTCTTGGTCTCCTTGTGAGTTCAAGTTATCATCGGGTCCTTGCGAGCCAAGGTCAGTGGCAGTATGCGGCCACCATGGGTTCACACCCCACTTGACAAAAGTCCACACACCCAGACTGGACCATGTATTTCATCTTCCATGCTGAAGTGGCCAGAGTAAATTCCACACCCATAACTATCGCCCTGCAACACTCTATAAGAGGATGTCACACCTCCCAGAATAGCAATAGGAATGAAGAGAAAAAGCAGAAGATCTCTGAATATACTTTACAGTGTGTGTGTGCCGAAAACAGCAATGTGTATGCCAAAACTTTACTTTAACCATTGTGAAAGTTCACTCACTGAATACGATGGGGTTACTCACTTGGCTTGCTTAACTGAGGTAGCACACATCCATTAAAAGTCCAGTTGGTTTATTTACACATACAAAAATGGCATTTAATAACATAAAAACAGATAGATTTCAAGTCTGTTATATTCGTGGTACAGCTGCATAGGTTCAGACACATTTCTCCAATAACATAATGCACAGATGGATTTCAGGTCTGTATCATTCACGGTGCACCCACTCAGGTTGAGATACACTTCAAGTATACCAGTGGAGCTATGTCCTCCTCCACTCAGGAATACGCTCATGGTACTACAGTCTATATCATTTGCGGTACACCCGCTACTGACTCTGGTCAGTAAACACACTCTTCTTCATGGGGTTCTTTCCAGGAAGCATAGCAGCTTCCTCACACTCAGCAACTGACTCCGGTCAGCACGCACACCTCTGCATGAGGATCCTTCCTAAAGACATAACAACCCTCACACACTGACCATGAGCCAAACAAACAGTCTCTTTCTTAACAGCTGAGACACACCGATGGGTGGAGGTAAGTAGATACCAGACCCACCCATCTCTCCAGCTATCCATAGAACCTGGCCTTGCCATTTCCCTACCAAGACTTGTGGCACTAGAAGTACCAAAACGGATATCTAGGTTTACACCACTTCTGTTATATATACCGACCACCTTGTTACAGCATATAAAAGTTATAGCATTTACCCATAACCATATATGTTGAGGTGCCTTTAACATTATTAAGGTGTTTCTTGCTTTAAAATGCTTAAAGCGGGTCTATAAAGTCCTAGGAGACCTCTGAATATCATACACATTGTTTTAGGGCAATTTTAGAACCGCAGATTGTGGTGAATTTTTTCACAATGATTAGAATGTTTTGGAGCTTAAAAATGAAAATAAAAAATGAATATTTTTGGCCATTACTTTATTCTTTATGGATTGTAGACATTGGATCCAAGTAATAGAGCTTGTCCATTTTTTGTCTTCCTTTTGGGGTTTATACAGTGCGTTCATTATTAAAAAAAAAAAAAAAAAACAATTATGGTCGGTTCATTAAATTTATAATTTCAGTTACTTTCATAAATTCCGCATTGCTTTTCTCATCATTTGGACACCTTGCCAAAACACAATCATCTCCTTTTGGAACTTCATACATTGACTGGCTAAATTGTGCTTTTAGACTATCATCACTTGATATTCTATCCTTGAAGGCTGGGTTGGAGCTCTGAACGAGCTTTTAACTTTAATGCCTGTGAATGTGAACCAGAATTATTCAACTCAATTCTCTAAGTGATGCTCATAAATATATTTCTTAAGGCTATTATATTTCTAAACACTATATACCTTGAGGGCGTTCTGACACAGAGGAAAGGCAGAGAGATGACAGCTCGGCAAGTATAAATTGATATATTTCTTTGTAATGCTGCATTGTGTAACTTCATCCTAACTACTGCAATTTCCAAAATGAATTCTTATGGGAATAAATAGGGGCAAAGTAGCCTGACAAATTGCAGATGGCATATGTTCAAAGCCCCACATTATCAATTGAACAGAAAACTGCTGACACTTCACCTTGATTTATGCATTATGCAGTCTTCGAGTGACTACACCACCTATGGTGTGCTGGAGAGGCTGGCATTTCTTTTAATAAATAGAATAGTGTATATGCTTTTTACATAATGGTAATAGAAAGTGAGTTTAGACAACACGAGTCTGGCATTTCCGGTGCCTCAGAATGTATTTATATGCAAGTTCTCCCTTTTCCTATCTTCCTGCTCTCATTCTCTCTTTTCTTTTCCTGCTCTCTCTTGCCTAACATTCTCTTATCCCTTTTCTGCCTCCTTCATCTTTTCAACTATCATTATCAATATTTATCATTCATTTTTCTCTCTTTTTCTGTCTTCCTTCCCACAATAGTTGTCTGTTTGCCCTTTCTCTCTCTTGATTCTTTCCTTCATTTTTCCTTCTTTATTACTTTTTCTTTCCTTTCCTTCTTTTATTTTTCTTTCCTTCTTGCTTTTTCTTTCTTTCTACTTTCTCTGTCTTTTTTTTGCATCTTTCCGTCTACCTTATTTATCCTTTTTCTTTCCTTCTTTCTATTTTTTTCCTTCTTTCTTTCTATATTTTTATTCTTTTTCTTGCCTTCTTTATTTTTTTCTTTATTTTCTTCTTTCTTTTTCATTCCCTCTTTGCTTCTTTCTTTCCTTCCTTGTATTTCATTCATTTTCCTTCCTTCTTTCTCATTCTCTCTTTTTTGCTTTGCTTGTTTTATTTCTCATTCTTTTTTTTCCTTCTTTCTTTCTGTCCTCCCTCCCATTATAGTCATTTTGTTTGCTTATTTTCTATCTCTAAAGGTCCAGTCACACTAAGCAACTTACCAGCGATCCCAACAACGATAGGGATCGCTGGTAAGTTGCTAGGAGGTTGCTGGTGAGCTGTCACACTGCGACGCTCCAGCGATCCCACCAGCAACCTGACCTGGCAGGGATCGCTGGAGCGTGGCTACACGAGTTGCTGGTGAGCTCACCAGCAACCAGTGACCAGCCCCCAGTCTCCTAGTTACAGCACACATCAGGTTAATTAACCCGATGTGTGCTGCAGCTAAATGTGCACAGAGCAGGGAGCAGCGCACACTGCTTAGCGCTGGCTCCTTGCTCTCCTAGTTACAGCACACATCAGGTTAATTAACCCGATGTGTGCTGCAGCTAAATGTGCACAGAGCAGGGAGCAGCACACAATGCTTAGCGCTGGCTCCTTGCTCTCCTAGTTACAGCACACATCGGGTTAATTGCCTGATGTGTGCTGCAGCTATCTGTGCACAGAGCAGGAGCCGGCACTGACAGTGAGAGCGGAGGAGGCTGGTATCAAAGGTAAATATCGGGTAACCAAGGACAGGGCTTCTTGGTTACCCGATGTTTACATTAGTTACCAGCCTCAGCAGAAGCCGGCTCCTGCTCACTGCACATTAGTTGTTGCTGTCTCGCTGTCACACACATCGATCTGTGCTTCACAGCAGGACAGCAACAACTAAAAAATGGCCCAGGACATTCAGCAACAACCAACGACCTCACAGCAGGGGCCAGGTTGTTGCTGGATGTCACACACAGCAACATCGCTAGCAACGTCACAAAAGTTGTTCGTTACCAGCGATGTTGCTAGCGATGTTGCTTAGTGTGACGGGGCCTTTAGGCCTCAGTTCCACTTGCATTTTGCACAGACGACTGCAATCCAATAAAACATCAGACTGCACTCCCACCAGTGTAAAACTCTGGGGCAGTGTCCATTTGCAATTGATTTCTCATACTATATAGGCATGAGAATAAACCGCAGCATGTTGTATTTGCCAGCGAGTCTAGGCTCACAGAAACCCCCATACAAGTCTATGGGAGCATGTGAAACATCACACTGCATGCACATGTCCTCCGACCGCAGTGCGATGTATGCAGAGACAGGCCGTGGAGGAGATTGGGAGAAAATGCTCCATACTTTTTATCTGCAGCTGTGATCTGATTGCAAGATTGGATCACAGTCCCATGACGCTCGCCGCAGAGGTTCATTAGCATATCACTTCTAATGCTCTAGCGTCAGAAGCTATGCGCAAGTGGAACTGAGGCCTAATTCTCGCTCTTTCTTCTTCCTCTCTTTCTTCCTTGCTTCTTTCCTGATTTTTTTTTCTTTCCTTTTTTTCTCTTACTCTTTTTCTTTCTTCCTTCTTTTCTTTTTTTTAGTTCTCCAACCTTTGTCTTTCTCCCCTTTACCTTACACTTTATTTTCTATATTCTTGACTTTCTCTCTTACTCCCTCCAACATGATAACTTACAGTAGAGGTAAAACTAGTGTGACTGGTGGCAATGCATTAAAAAATTTTCCAGTAATTAATTACACTTATTCCATGAACACATCTTAGATAATTAAATCTTCCCTACCCTAACAAAGATTTGTTGTGACAAAAAACTAGTTAGTGTATTTTGAAAAGTACTAAATGTTGGTTTTTCTTCTACCTCAGTATATGGCTCCGTGTAGCAATTTTTAATGGATTGATTTAAAATAGTTTGGATTTTACAGAAATGCTGGATTGCTTTTCCATGTGTTAAGTTACCATAAAAAAACAGCAATTGAGCAACATGTACAATCCATGTAAACTCTGATAGAAGCTGGGTGAGTACTTAGGTGCAATTTTTTTTTAAAACTTTAAACTTTTATTAAGATTTTCAATTTACGTAAAGGAAATAAAAAGTAAAAGAAAATCACAATTTTTGAGACACATGTCCCCATAAAGAATAAGTACAATGAATAATGAATAAAGTTGGGGTACCTGGTGGTAACATTCCACGCCAAAGCGCCTACCTCTCAGACATGAGTTACCCCAAACTGAAGGTGAAGCCGCTGCGACTTGAGGGACACCTTACCAATGGATATGAATACCACTGGGTACCAAGGTATAACAATGAACTTCACAACTAGACAGACAATGACAAGACAAGGGAGGGGGGTTAAGGAGGGAGAGGAAAGGTGGCGGAGAGGAGAAAATACAAGAATCCAGACAGTTTCCCTAGGGCCCACAGGCCTGGGTCTTACAGGTCCTCACCCCCCGCATAGTAGTCCCATGGTGACCATACTGCCTGGAAGCGTTCTATTGTGTCATTCAATAGTGCCGTAAGGTGTTCCATTCGTCTAACATCCAGTAATCTATATTTGAGGCTCTGGAGTGAGGGGGTCCCTGGCTGCCTCCAATTCTTTGCTATTAGGCACCTGGCCGCTGTAAGGATGTGAGACATAAGCTTTACCCATGCTCCCAATCCCGAGCCCAGAACATAGACCAAGGGATCAAGATCTACCTCTATATAAAGTACTTTATGAATCAACCCCTTTACCTTCTCCCAGAAGGGGACTATCCCTGGACAGGACCAGAATATATGTAAAACGGTGCCCGTGCTCCCCCCGCATCTCCAGCAGCAAGCTGGTATAGAGGGGTCTAACCCATGAAGGAAGTCTGGAGTATGGTACCAAAACAACAACATTTTGTAGATATTCTCTTTATATAATGTGCATATTGATGTCTTGGCGGCGTTACCCCAAAATGCTGTCCATTCCCGAGGTAGAACCCGCCTTCCCAATAGAGACTCCCATTTCCGCATGTATGGAAAAATCCCCTCAGGCCCGTTCCGAAGCTCAGAAAGCAACATGTATATTTCTGAGATCAGACCCTTGGTGTCTGTGCCCCTTCTGCAAATTTTTTCAAAGTCCGTGGGGACCGAGACCCCCGCCCTTCCAAACAAGGAGCCAGACAAGTCTCTGATCTGCAGGTATTGGAAAAACTCTCGATTAGAGAAGAAAAATTTGTCTCTGAGAAACTCAAAGGAATGGATCTGCATTGTGTTTCCATCTATAATACCTGCAAATCTGAAAAGGCCTGCCCTGAGCCAAGGGTGCACCATGTCTGACTCCAAACTGCTTGGAAGCAAGGGTTGGTATATGAAGGACACCAAAGGGGAGCAGGGGGACGCCAGAGGAAATTTTTCTAATACAAAATGCCAGAGGTCCCTAGTAAACTGCATCGGTCCAAGAAGAGGGAGAAGTGAGTCGCACCGGGCCGGGGGCCACAGGAGCGCATTTGGGTGTATAGGCGCCAGCCAGAACTTTTCAATTTCGGTCCACCTGTTGTATGCCCAAAGGGACACCCAACAGGGGATCCTCTTGAGATGTGCCGCCCAGTAGAATTTAGAATGTCCGGGACAGAAAGCCCACCCCTGTCCCTACAGACCATCAGCACCTCCCTGGCTACCCTATGGCGTTTATTGCACCAGATGAATCTCAAGATAGCCGCTTGGAGGGCCTTTAGTTCCTTCATTGGCCCCTTAAAGGAAGGGTTTTCGAAGAAATATAGAAGTTTGGGAAGCAAGCTCATTTTTACCACCGCCATGCGTCCCATCCACGAAAGGGGCAGGGGCATCCATTTACTCGAAAGGGCCCTTGGCTCGCGGAAAAGGGTTGGAAGTTAAGATTATAGAGGGAGTCATAGGTAGATGCCAAGTTGGCCCCCAGGTACTTAACTGCATCTGATTTCCAGCGGAATTTAAAATTCAAACGCAGATAATCCAGGGCCAACGGGTCGAGGTTCAATGGCATTGCCTCTGTTTTACTGGAATTGATCTGATACCCCGAAAGGCTCCCGTATGCATCCAGGGTACGCATTAAATTTGGAAGGGAAACGTGGATATTAGTGAGTGTAATGAGAACGTCGTCGGCAAAAAGCGGAATTTTAAATGATTTGCTTCCCACCAGGACCCCCGAGATGTACGGGTTGCTCCTAACCGAGGACGCGAGGGGCTCTATACAAAGCGCAAAGAGAAGGGGAGACAGGGGGCACCCCTGCCTAGTGCCATTGGAGATAGTGAAGGGCTTAGAGATGTGGAGGGGAAGCTTAATAGAGGCAGTAGGGGCACTGTAGAGAGATTTTAAAGCACACATGAAGCCACCCGAGATCCCGAAGACCTCCAATGTCTTGAAGAGAAAAGGCCACGTGAGGCGATCAAAAGCCTTCTCCGCATCAAGACTCAACACTAGCATCTGTTGTTTCCTCCGATTCGCCACATCCACCAAATCTATGACCTTCCTGGTGTTGTCCCCCCCTGACGACAAGGGACAAAACCCACCTGGTCTTTGTGCACAAGTTGGGGTAACCAACAATTGAGCCTAGCTGCCAAAAGCTTGGTGAACATCTTCAGATCGGAGTTCAAAAGGGTTATTGGTCTATAGTTAGCACAATCCAAGGGATCCCTGGGTGGCTTGGGCAGGAGGATTAAGTGGGAGTGTAGCATGGATGGTGGGATAGGGCCTCCCTGCAGAAAGGAATTAAACAAGGTGGCCATGTGTGGGAGAAGCTCTGCCGCAAACACCTTATAGTAAAAGTAAGTAAAGCCATCCGGGCCTGGCGACTTCCCGTAGGGCAGGGTCTCCAGAACTTGTTCCAGTTCTTCTATAGTGATCGCCTCATTCAAAGCAGCGGCGGCTCCGCTAGGCAATGAAGGGAGCTCAAGGGCAGAAAAGTAGTCCCCCAGTGCCCCAGCACCACGCAAAGCCATGCCAGAGGGGTCCGGGAGGTTATAAAGCTTATTATAATGCTGAGTGGAGGATACCGGGCACCGCCGACCCCTGTATGGCTGACAAAGCTGTACTTTCAGGCAGGTGGAGACCTGGGTGCGTGTCCCAAAGCAAAGGCGATGTAAGATCCACAATGAAGAGATGAAAGGTCGCACTCCAAAGGTCGAATAAAATATTTTTCTTTTTATTCCACGATTACATCAGGGGTACAGGTAGTGAGGGAGGATGGGGGTGTGCCACGTCGGACGACGGCAGCCGTTTCGCAAGTAACCTTGCTTCTACGGGTCCAGTGCATGCAAAGGTGCTGCATCCACCCTTAAATAACAGGTGAATTGGGTGCAGCATCCTTGCGTGAATGAAGTGCAAATTAAAAACATATACCAGCTGCACATATATCAAATTCACATAGAAACTTATTACATATCAATTCCAAAATGGATTATATATAATCGTAACATACATGGGTATAGTTAGAGTAAAAAATTAGATATAGTGTTCATTATAGTTTAACCAAAGACATCTCAGAAAACACTATAAAAAACAGGCTTATTGGAAAAACAGCACTATAGGAACACTGACAAATCATTTTTGTCGTTCAGGCCAAGAGGACCGAGAGCATTTAAGTCTATAATCAATCTCGATTCTTTTCTAAGTAAAGAACGGTGCATATCACCTCCTGTGGGACAGGGATTAATTTTTATTACGCCTGCAAATTTTAGAAGGCGTGGATTACCACTATGGTGTTCTTGCATATGGGCAATTAAACGTGGAGAACCTATCCCGGAGGTTATAGACTTAAAATGCTCCCTAAATCGAACATATAAAGGCCAAATTGTTTTACCTATATAATATTTTTGACAGGGGCAAAAAATAACATATACCAGATAATTAGACTTACATGTGATAAGATCTTTTATTTTAAATAGTTCAGTACCAATTTTTAAAGTGTCTCCTGTACAATGATATTCACAAAAGGGGCAGCCGCCGCACCTATGGTTTCCTTTGATTTTATTTCGGTCTAGCCACGTACCTAGTTTGGGTGTAGTAATACGATTATTTATCAGAACATCTCCTATGTTTTTGCATCGCCTATATGAAATCAAAGGGCCCCCGTTTGCCATTTCACAGAGATCTTTGTCTTTATTAATTAAATGCCAGTGTTTTTTGATGCTTGATTTTATTGCATCATACATGGAATTAAATTTAAAATTAAAAACGCATCTATTTGAACTTTCGATTTTTGTTTTTTTCGAAATGGCATTTACATTTTTATTCTTATTTCCACTTTTATTTTTGTATTCTTTATTTTTATTTTTATCATTTGGGTCATAATTTAGGGATTTTTCGAGGGCAGAGTTGATAACTGATATGGGATATCCTCGTTCTAATAGACGTTTTTTCAAGTCTGATGCTTGATGCAGAAAGGTTTCAGAATTATTGTGTACTCTTTTTAGCCGCAAAAATTGTCCATATGGAAGGGCTCTCTTTGTATGGGAGGGGTGCGCACTATTGAAATGAAGCAGAGTATTCACTGCAGTTGGTTTTCTATATACTTGTCTGTCAATAATACCATCCGATATACTGAGTGTGACATCTAAAAAATCCAATTTTTGATCCCCAAAAGTATGTGTAAAGTACATGTTGTAGGAATTATCATTATTTAGATATGACACAAAATTTTCAAAATCCTGCGCAGAACCGTCCCATACAAAGAAGCCATCATCCATATATCTGGCATATTTTTCTATATGTTTCAGATATGGATTTTTAGGACTGTAGATAAAGTCTTCCTCAAATGCTGCCAAAAAGAGGTTTGCGAAAGTACATGCGGCGGGGGTACCCATCGCGGTACCCCCGCATTGCAAGTACCACTGATCGTCAAATTTAAATGCATTATGATGCAAAATAAAGCTTAAGGCTTCTGTGATGAAGTCTACTAAGATTGGATTCTGATCGAAATTCAGCAAGACTCTCTTAATGGTCTGTACACCCTGATCCTGTGGGATGCGGGTGTACAGACTCTCAATATCCAAGGCGGCAAGAGAGAAACCTTTCTGCCATTGAAAATTATCAAGCATTTTAATTAGATCTCCCGTATCTTTTAAGAACGAGGGGATGCAGGTCAGTAGTGGTTTAAGTAGCCATTCTAGGTAGTGGGATAAAGGTTCTGTCACTGAACCTATTCCTGCCACAATGGGGCGGCCAGGGGGGGAGGCACTGTTCTTGTGAATCTTTGGCAGATAATACCAATGGGGTTTTTTCGGAAAGAGAGGGAGTAGTTTTTCAGCAGTTTTTTTAGAAATAGTACCTAAACTTACATATTTATGTAAAAGGCTTCTAAGTTTTTTAACAAAAGACCCAGTGGGATCATTAGATAATTTCTGATATACTCTTATATCCTGAAGTTGCCTATTGGCTTCTTGCAGATAGGCTTCTTTTGTTAATAGAACAGTGGCGCCCCCCTTGTCCGCTCTGCGGACAATAATGTCTTTTTGTGATTGCAGAATTTTTAGTGCCGCGGTTTCCCCCCGAGTGAGGTTCTGAGGAGGAGAGGGGTATTTTAGAGCTTGTATATCTTTTATTACCAGCTCCTGAAATAAGTCTATGCTGTTCCCAGGAGTTAGTGGGGGGCAAAAAGTAGATTTTATCCCTTTATTAAAAGATGAAGAACTAGATGTAGGATTTATTTGGGTATTCATAACACCTGAAGAACCGGGTTCAATGTGACTGGGGTCCGCTATACTTAAAAGAACAGATGCATCTTTTTCAATAGCAGTATATTCATTATTTGTACCAAAAAAGCCAAGTGGACCTATTTCACATTGTAAATCGGTTACTTCAGAAGTGGGCAAGCTTTTCTTTTGACTATAAAATTTTTTTAAATGCAGTTTTCTACAGCCCTTAAATAAATCAATATGAAAGTCGGTCAAATCAAATGATTCTGGTATACAATAGTTTAAGCCCTTTTCCAACACAGATAACATATCAGGTGTTAATACCAGCGAAGTAAGATTATATACTTTACGCAAACAAGGCATGATGTTATTCGCCGGACAAAAAAGATTATTTTCTATACTTATTACAGGAAATGTCTCTGACACTACAATCTCACGATCAAGGCATGGAGATGTTAATCCCTCCAGGAGACGCTCTTGCGCTTCCCTGGTGTCGGTTTTATTCCTGTGTCTCCTTCTGCCTCCTCTCCTTGTAGATCTTCTAAAGGGAGATTATCAGATGTAGAAGCGTGTGAGATCGCAGGTGTTTTTAATTTCTTTGCGGGTGCCAAATCCTCAGCCCCGCTCGAGTCAGAGTCTGTGGTCCAGGCATTTTTCTTGGCGATTTTAGGTGTATGTTTTTTCTGGTATCTCTGAAAAAACCTTCTGTTCCCAGGTGTAGAATACCTCTTCCAGGAAAAAATCTGGTTGTTTTCGTAGTCTAACTTATCTCTGATAAATTTTTCTTTTTTATTTTCTTTAATCAAAGTTTGGTATGGTAAAAGTTTTTTATCTAATCTTGATAAGAAAGTGTTCCATGCTTCTTTTGAGATGCGACTTTCCATTTCTTGTCTCAATTTTAATAATTCATTAGTAATTTTTAGATGTTCCTCTTGATTTTTTTTGAGTACAATGTCCAGAAAGCGCAATGAGCATTCTTGCTGTATATTGTCCCATTCTTTTTTAAAAGATAAATCATCTTGGTAAAAAGATATATTTTTTGAGATGCGTAGACCTCTAGGGACTCGTCCACTTTCTTGATAAGATTTAAGTGACTGTACTGTCCAAAACAAGCTGGTTTCCTTTTCGGCCAGGTTGAAGATTTTAAGCTCTAAATTCTTAGTGCCCATGATTTCTATGTTCACTTTATCATTACAGCTGGTAAAAAACGTGGCAGCGTCCTCCCTCCCTGCAAGTATACCATTATCCATTGTATCCATAGATGTGTCTGCCATTTTTAGACAAAAGCCAGAAGGGGAATAGAAGAAGCGTGCACTCACGGTATTAGAAGAAGTCCAGATTCCATAAAGCTGAGTGGAGGATACCGGGCACCGCCGACCCCTGTATGGCTGACAAAGCTGTACTTTCAGGCAGGTGGAGACCTGGGTGCGTGTCCCAAAGCAAAGGCGATGTAAGATCCACAATGAAGAGATGAAAGGTCGCACTCCAAAGGTCGAATAAAATATTTTTCTTTTTATTCCACGATCACATCAGGGGTACAGGTAGTGAGGGAGGATGGGGGTGTGCCACGTCGGACGACGGCAGCCGTTTCGCAAGTAACCTTGCTTCTGCGGGTCCAGTGCATGTTAATAGAACAGTGGCGCCCCCCTTGTCCGCTCTGCGGACAATAATGTCTTTTTGTGATTGCAGAATTTTTAGTGCCGCGGTTTCCCCCCGAGTGAGGTTCTGAGGAGGAGAGGGGTATTTTAGAGCTTGTATATCTTTTATTACCAGCTCCTGAAATAAGTCTATGCTGTTCCCAGGAGTTAGTGGGGGGCAAAAAGTAGATTTTATCCCTTTATTAAAAGATGAAGAACTAGATGTAGGATTTATTTGGGTATTCATAACACCTGAAGAACCGGGTTCAATGTGACTGGGGTCCGCTATACTTAAAAGAACAGATGCATCTTTTTCAATAGCAGTATATTCATTATTTGTACCAAAAAAGCCAAGTGGACCTATTTCACATTGTAAATCGGTTACTTCAGAAGTGGGCAAGCTTTTCTTTTGACTATAAAATTTTTTTAAATGCAGTTTTCTACAGCCCTTAAATAAATCAATATGAAAGTCGGTCAAATCAAATGATTTTGGTATACAATAGTTTAAGCCCTATTCCAACACAGATAACATATCAGGTGTTAATACCAGCGAAGTAAGATTATATACTTTACGCAAACAAGGCATGATGTTATTCGCCGGACAAAAAAGATTATTTTCTGTACTTATTACAGGGAATGTCTCTGACACTACAATCTCACGTTCAAGGCATGGAGATGTTAATCCCTCCAGGAGACGCTCTTGCGCTTCCCTGGTGTCGGTTTTATTCCTGTGTCTCCTTCTGCCTCCAATAAGCCTGTTTTTTATAGTGTTTTCTGAGATGTCTTTGGTTAAACTATAATGAACACTATATCTAATTTTTTACTCTAACTATACCCATGTATGTTACGATTATATATAATCCATTTTGGAATTGATATGTAATAAGTTTCTATGTGAATTTGATATATGTGCAGCTGGTATATGTTTTTAATTTGCACTTCATTCACGCAAGGATGCTGCACCCAATTCACCTGTTATTTAAGGGTGGATGCAGCACCTTTGCATGCACTGGACCCGTAGAAGCAAGGTTACTTGCGAAACGGCTGCCGTCGTCCGACGTGGCACACCCCCATCCTCCCTCACTACCTGTACCCCTGATGTGATCGTGGAATAAAAAGAAAAATATTTTATTCGACCTTTGGAGTGCGACCTTTCATCTCTTCATTGTGAAGCTTATTATAATAATCAAAAAAATGTCAGCTATTGAGGCGGGATGGTAATGGATAGTGCCCTTTTCGTCGCGCAAAGCCTGGGGACATGAGGACGTAGCACGCTCCTTAACTTGACGAGCATGTAGGGTGTGAGCCCTGTTACCCCTTTCGTAGTATCTTTGTTTAGAGAAGGTGAGTAATATTTCTGCTCTGCCAATTGCCAAGTCTCTCAACTTTTCCCTGAGGCTAATGACTCTTTGGAGAACAGGCAATGAGGGGGAAGCCGCCAGTCTCCTCTCCTGTATCTTAAGTTGGGCCGCTATAGAGTCCTGCTGACTTGTGGCTCTCCTCTTAGCCCTGACGCCCTCCCTAATGCAGAGTCCCCTCATCATCGTCTTGTGGGCTTCCCAAAGCGTTACCGGCGATGAGACCGAGCCTATATTCAACTGAAAGAATTCAACCAGCTGTTTGTTTAAAGAAGCCTTAATGTCGGGATCCTTGAGCAGAGATTCATTAAGGCGCCAGTGGTGGGGCCTGGATCGAGGGCCATCCCTAAAATCCACTATGAGAAGGGGAATGATCTGACCAGGTAATGGAACCCATTTCCACCTTCTCAAGACGTCCCAGCAGCGATGAGTCAATGAAAAAATAGTCAATTCTAGTGTGCGTCTGATGTGGATGCGAATAGAAGGAGAAAGCCCTCTCTCCCGGATGGTCCACCCTCCAAGCGTCGTACAAAGCCCCTGATCTAATGAGCTTACGGAAGTCCCTGGACAAATTTCTCAAAGCACCCGATGGGGGGTGTCCACCCACAGAAAGCCTGTCAGTCTCCTCCGAAAAAGGGATATTAAAGTCGCCCCCCCAGCACTGTCGAGGCCGCCGTTAATCCCTCTATTAGTGTGAGAATTTTCTTAAGGAAACGCATCTGCCCTTCGTTATGTGCGTAGATATTGGCCAGTATATGTGGGGATCCCCCCAATAGGCCCTCCAAGATCACATATCTACCCTCTGGATCACAATGAGAACCCGTAACTTGAAAAGGGCAGCTAGTGGATATTAATATGGCAACTCCCCCCCTCTTGGCACCTGAGTAAGCCAAGAAGTGAGTGGGAAAGTGGTGGGATGCAAACTTAAACGTGTTTGATTCTACGAAATGTGTTTCTTGAATAAAGGCTATGTCTGCCCCTGATGTTTTGAGTTCCTGTAACAGCAAATTCCTCTTGCGGGGTGAGTTCAGGCCCTTTACGTTAAGAGAGATAATGCGGGCCATATCGGAGATATAGAAGGGAGAAAAAGCTAATGAAACACCCATACCAGCGAGGGCATGACCGCCCTTGTATAGCAGGGCCAGAGAAGACGATCCAAGCGGGGAGGGCCACAGCTCCCAGAGACTCCAGTAGAAGTAGGACCTGAAAGGACACATAAGGAAAAAACATCGGGGAGGGGGGAAGACAAGGACAAACATAAAAAGAAACAACAATTGAGAACATTGATCAAAATACATGAACCATAGTTATAGATTCCCGGGAGGTCAACCCGGAAGGGGGAGACCAAGAGGAGAGCTCCTCAACCCTTCAGGGCCAAAAGAGCCACCCGCCTCACTCCCCAGTAGCCTGCCCAGAGGGGGCAGTCCAGTGGGCACAAGCTCGTGCAAAAAGGAGATAATGAAAAAAAATTAAAAAAAACACATGAAAAGGAGAAAAACTTCTTCCACTTTCTCCAACTAGGGGATCAAACCTCCGCCGACCCCTTAACCCCTCCCAGCATTATTAAGATGGCCTCCTTCCCCCACACACAGCCCAGAGAAAAAAAACAAAAAACCCTGGGGGCCGCAATTGGCTAGATGGACAGTCAGAGGCTGCAATGGAAAAAGTCACACTGTCACGTATCAAACTCTGCCACTGGAACTCAGAGGGCAAAAGACACATACACCAACCAGGCTAGAAGATATCCTCACGATGGCCTGGGGAGCTGAGTGACCCTCGGCCCCTACCTCCTCTCCCCCCCAGAGCCTCTCGGCCTCCACCCCCCACCTTGGACCACACGGGGGGGTGGACCTTCCAACTTTTGCAGGTCCCAGTCTGGAATACAGACCGCAGGGATGTCCAAGGTTTCACAAAACAGGGTGGTATCTGCTGGGGTGCGGAGAATCGCCGATTTACCCCCTCTGCGTGCTGATAAGGCAAATGGGTACCCCATCGGTATGGAACCTGGTGCTCCTTCAGGCTCATGAGGAGGGGTTTAAGGTGCCTTCTTTTCTGCAGCGTGATGCGAGAACGATCTGGCTAAAGCTGGATCTCCCTGCCATTAAACACGGGTGCCTTGTTCCTGACTCTGGCCTTAGACATAATCAGGTCTTTGGTTGAAAAGCAAGCCATGAACGCAACAGATGATATCCTGGGGTTGGATAGATAAATTCTTCGGTTGTAATGCCCTGTGTGCTCTGTCCAATTTGATAACATTGGAAGAAGAACCATCCAGAACATCATTGAAGATGGATTGTAATATGGAACTGGCGTCCTCGGAGCCGTCTGATTTTGGGACCCCCTCACACGGATGTTTGCAACGGCGCACCCTGTTGTCAAGATCCTCTAGGTGAGACTGCATGTCCTCCATGATTTTTTGTTGAGATATTGCCAGTTTGTGTAACTCTGATACATGGGATCTGGTGATGTCATGCTCTACCTCCAGGGATTCAATTCTGACAGACAATTGCTGCAAATCTCTCCTCACTTCAGCTATTTCTGACCTGCAAGTTGCTTTAACCTCACATATGAGGGATTGAAAGTCCTCTTTAGAAGGAATTTTGTTGATGAAATCTTGCAAATCCTTAAATGATGTGTCTGGCCCTTTAAGTTGTGCTCTTGCAGTGGATGCAGCTGAAGCTTTAGCCTGGCGCTGGGGAAGATGGGGGAGAGCAGTCTCCCCTCCATAGCACTGAGGAAGGAGCCAGGCTTCCCCATCCCAGGGGTTCTCCAGCTGCAGCTGCTGCCTCATCTTCTCCCAGCTGAGGAGGGGGATTTACCCCAGGCCCATCTATGTCTCCCGCCACCATCTTGTGCTCCCAGGCCTGCTGCTGCGGTGTCTGAGGGTACAAGGCAGCACAGGCCCACCGGGCAGAGGCATCCCCCCGGTGGAACCTCCACAGCATCGCCTCCGCACCCCCCGACATCCCTGCTCACCATCTCCACCTTCTCCTGCAGCGTGGCTGAACGGGCTGGATCCTCCACTTCCCCTCCATGCTCCTGGCAAGATGGCGTCCAGGCCTCCCCAGGGCCCTGCTCCAGGCCCAGGAAGGCATCCAGCGCTGTGGTGTGGTGTGGGGGGGGGCACCGGTACCTGCTACGTTGCCTTTATCCTCCGAGGGCCCATATTGTGAGCCGGTGGGTAAGTTTGCTGATAGTTAAATGCTGATTTTGTTGTGGGTCGGCTGGAGCTCCTCTTCCCCACGTCCTCTCAGCACTGCATCCTGGACACCCTTAGGTACAATTTAATAATAAACATGTAAATTACACATTGGAAAAAGTAGTTAGGGCCATGACTGAGGAGCCACTAAATAATGTACAGTAGTAATTCAAAGAGTACACAATGCATTGTGCTTATAAGACACCACTTCATAAAAAGAGATCCTAAACACACTAAAAGTGGTCTTTCCAACCCTATGAAGGTAGTTTGTTGACTAAAGGGCTGGAGGGTGGAACTATAATGAGTTTCTGCGAACAACAGAAAAGCAGGGTGCAGCCTCCTTTAAATTTGTGGGTTGCTTTTCAGGAAATAGAATTGTGGTGTGATGCTAGTCACTACTTACAGATAGTATAGAGGGAAGAATAGTCAGACAAGCCGGGGTCAGGAAACAGGAGGACGCAACAGGACACACAGAGTATGCAGAAAGGCAGTCAAGCCACAGGCCGAGGGTCAGAATTCCAGGAGAGTACTATTAGATTCAGGGAGCTGACAGAAATGTAGTCAGGAAATGGTCTGGGGTCAGAAGCCAGGAGGTAATGACAAGAACAGGGAGGAGGCAGACAGGAGTCAAACAATGGTCCAGGGTCAAGAAACATATAAATGTCATGCTGTACTCTAAGATGTACAATAGCAGTAGAGCGCAGTAATGTGGGACTGAGAGGATTCCTGAAACTATCTGAGAAGGTAGTTAGCTGGTAAACCACTAGGGGGCGTAAAAGTGGAGGAAACATATGAGCAGTGAATTCCCTAGCAGAGGTAATACTAGTCAAGCCCACCAGATGGCAGTAGAATCGTCAGAAACCGTGTCACAACATGAGGTCTTGTAAATACACAAGGGCAAAGTCTAAACGTAGTCAGAGGGAAGCAAATAGTCAGTAGCCGGGAAATCAGAGCCTAGAAGCGAGGGGGAATGGGAAGACAAGACAGAATTAAGGTAAACAGATAAGGAATGAACAGGGAGACAGCGGGAGAGACACTGATGGAAACAGACAACAGAGGAGGTTAACAGGTCAGGTGAACACGGAGGTCAGGAGGGGGCAGGGCAGACAACAGGTTACTCAAGAGCAGAACACAGCAGAGCCAGAAATATCACTGGCGAAGTCCAAGAGAAACAGTGCCCTAATAAAGCTGCCTGACCTCCAGAACGAGGCAGGAAGGATTAACCCCTAACGTGACCTGAATCAGAAGTGAAACTAAAAAAAAGGCTCAGCTCCAGCTGAGCCAGGAGTCAATCATGACAATATCAGAACACTAGCAGGAAAACAAGCCAAGAACACAACTGCAGCACTAGGTAGTACAACTGGCGAGGTGCTGGGAGAACATGCTCAATAAAGAAACAGAGCAATTACCAGGAAAGTGGAACACCTGAGTAATCAGCACCTCCCAAAACCTGCATGGAATCCTGTGCTGTCAAACAACCTGTCAGCTAGTGCTCAAAGAAACACAGCAGAGCATCTCCAAATGCAAGATGCTCTGCACAAAGGAAACATGTCACTGCAAGATGTTTGGAACAACCTCCTTACTGAATTCCATCAAAAATTGTGTGGAGAAGATTCTCCGTTTTATGTACTTTCCTATACAGTTTAATAAACAATTGGACACACCTTTAGTATTGCAAATATGCTGAGCTTTTTTTGTCTAAGAGTACAGATGTGGTGTGCACTTTGTCTTACTTAGTAAAAAAAATAAATAAAGAATAAAATATATAGAGAGTGTTAAGATTAGGAAAGTATTACCCCAATTGCCACCATACCACCACACCAGGGCAATCAGGAAAAGCTGGGTAAAGTGCTATAATTGGTGCATATAATGGAGGCTGCTGCAGGCTGCTGTTTTGAGGCTATGAGAGGTCAAATTGCCATGGGTCTTCCCTGCCTAACAATATCAGCCCCCAGCTGTCTGCTTTACCTTGTCTGGTTATCAAAAATATGGAAGAGCCCAGCATTTTTTTAAAAATATCTGTTTAGATAATTAAAATTAATGGCATGGGATCCCCTCTTTTATTGATAACCAGCCAAGGTAAAGCTGACAGCAGAGAAATGCAGCCTGCAGTTTTCTGGTATACCTGTGCTGGTTATCAAAAACACGGGGGGGGGGGGGGGCACATCATTTTTTATTTACTTCCTGTTGACATTTCCAGGGCAATTGCCCCCATTGTTTTCTTTTGATAGCAGACCCCTAACTCTTACTACAACCATTTTATAGCCATTTTACAGCACAGAAGCTTGGATATCCATTGACTTATATGGGATTCTGAGTCTGGGGTCAAGTTTGTGTCAACTTTGGATGCCTAAGGTCCAGCAACACCTTGAACATGATGTAAGCAACACAGTAAATCAGGAGAACTATACTACATTTCTAATTTAAAGTATTTGCTAATATTATTATTATTACACATACTACATATTAGGATAGGCTCATGGAGATGTGTGTGCTTGCCATCTGGCAAGTATTTATATTTACTTCAGTTAAACTATTGAATATCAATTGACATTTTTTGTTGTAGATGTATTATGTCGTTGTAATGTCTGTTTTGTTGGCTTTGTAGTATGGTTTGTGAAGATGTTACTGTGTAAATCTATTTATATCTTTTTACTTTCTCTTGATCTTTTCTCTCTATAAGTGTGCTTAGTCTTCAACTAATCTCAACTCAAATTCTGGTAAGTTTGATTCCATGCCATTTTACAGAGGTCTAGAGAGAAAAGTTCTTTCCCAAGCTTTAGGAGAGTGCCAAGCTGGCATAAGGACACATAATGGCAATTATCTCTGCGGAAACAACTATGCCAATTAGCTTTCTTCAAGAGAAAGGGAGGTGGATCTCTGGTGGAGATGAGCGAACCCTTGGAAGTTTAGTTCGGTGGGATCAAACAGACTTTAGATAAACTAAACCCCAATTTAAGTCACTAATTGGGCAGTTTGGGTCTCTGCCCACATACAGCCAGCCATATAGAAAACACTTCTAGAGAGGGTGGGCGGGGTATGCCCATTTTTTTAATGACCACTACATACATCCAATCATGCTGTTACTGAGGGTACATGAGCACAGTGATGCTCAAGCAAATGGTTTGCATACGTAAAGTACCCGAACTCCAAACCAAACTCTTTTTTTTTTGTAAAGTCTGTATTTGGTTCAAAAAACGAATCTTGGGTTTGCTCATCTCAACTCTCCGGTTCTATTTCTTGGGGGACCCACCCTATAAGGGCACTCTCCCACGAGCGTTGAAATCGGACGAGTGCAATGCAAGAAAATCTTGCATTGCACTCTGACCAATGTTCGTGAATGAGGAAGAGTAGTTGGTCAGCTTTTCTCGCATCCAGATTCTGGATGCGAGAAAAGTAGCAACATGCTGCGATTTTTTGCGAGAGCCGTATCTCTCGTACCCGTTCAAGTGAATGGGTGTGAGAGATACATCGGACTGCACTCGGATGATATCCCAGTGCAGTGCGATATACGCACAGGGTGACAATGGAGGAGATGGGGGGAATAATCCCTCCCTCTCTTCCGCAGCGCCTGCCCTCAGCTTCACAGCTGTCACCCGATTGCAAGATCGGGTCACAGTCGCATGACACCTGGCTCACGCTCGCAGTAGAGTGTGAGCCGGGGGTCATTAGTATATCGCATCTGATGCTGTCGCATCGGATGCCATATGTTCGTGTGAGTCCAGCCTAAAGGCTACTTTACACGCTGCGATATCAGTCCCGATATCGCTAGCATGGGCACCCACCCCCATTGGTTGTGCGACACGGGCAAATCACTGCCCGTGTTGCACAACATCGACCAGACCCGTCACACATACTTACCCGCCCGGCGACGTCGTTGTGACCGGCGAACCGCCTCCTTTCTAAGGGGGCGGTTCGTTCAGCGTCACAGCAACGTCACTGAGTGGCCGCCCAATAGAAGCGGAGGGGCGGAGATGAGCGGGAGGTAACATCCCGCCCACCGCCTTCCCTTCGCATAGCGGCCGGGAGGCAGGTAGGAGAGCTTCCTCGTTCCTGCGGCGTCACACATAGCGATGTGTGCTGCCGCAGGAGCGACAAACAACTTTGTTACTGCTGCAGTAACGATAATTGAGAATGGACCCCCATGTCACCGATGAGCGATTTTGCATGTTTTTGCGACGATGCAAAATCGCTCATCGGTGTCACACGCAACAACATTGCTAATGCGGCCGGATGTGCGTCACAAAATCCGTGACCCCAACGACTCCGCATTAGCGATGTCGTAGCGTGTAAAGCCCCCTTTAGTCAAAAACTCCAGAACCCTGAAACAATTTTATACAGGTATTTTCTGTTTGACTATCATTTAACTTGGCTTGGAATAGGCTTGACATTGACTTAAGCCCGCTACACACGCTTCAATATATCTCACAATCCGTCGTTGGGGTCAAGTTGTAAGTGACGCACATCCGGCATCGTTTGTGAGGTGTCTGCGTGTGACATCTACGTGCGATCAGGATTGAACGCAAAACCGTTGATCGCAAACACATCGTATCATTCTCTAGAATTGAGCGTTTTGTTGCACGAACCTAGTGAATTGTAACTTGTGACATCCCTCATACGATTTTGGTGTCTGATGCTATGTGCGCAGGTGTGCGCTCTGCACCGCAGCTTAAAAAAGGTCCGCTTCAGAGCGCAGCTGAAAAGCTGCGTTCTGAAGCTCCTCACAATGTCTGTCATTCACTAATCTCTGTCAGTCCGTCACTATCTCTGTCCCTCACTCTCTGTCCATGTCAGTCTATCCCCCTCTCTCATATACTCACCGATCCCCGATCCCCGGCGCTGCACGGCGTTCACACTGCTCCGGCGGCTTTTACTGTTTTGAAAAAGCCGGCCGCCCATTAAACAATTTCGTATTCCCTGCTTTCCCCCGCCCACCGGCGCCTATGATTGGTTACAGTGAGACACGCCCCCACGCTGAGTGACAGCTGTCACACTGCACCCAATCACAGCAGCCGGTGGGCGTGTCTATACTGTGTATTGAAATAAATAATTAAATAATTAAAAAAAACGGCGTGCGGTCCCCCCCAATTTTAAAACCAGCCAGATAAAGCCATACGGCTGAAGGCTGGTATTCTCAGGATGGGGAGCTCCACGTTATGGGGAGCCCCCCAGCCTAACAATATCAGCCAACAGCCGCCCAGAATTGCCGCATACATTAGATGCGACAGTTCTGGGACTGTACCCGGCTCTTCCCGATTTGCCCTGGTGCGTTGGCAAATCGGGGTAATAAGGAGTTATTGGCAGCCCATAGCTGCCAATAAGTCCTAGATTAATCATGTCAGGCGTCTATGAGACACCCTCCATGATTAATCTGTAAGTGACAGTAAAAAAACACACACACATGAAAAAATCCTTTATTAGAAATAAAAAACACAAACACATTCCCTCATTACCAATTTATTAACCCCCGACAAACCCTCCATGTCCGGCGTACTCCACAGTCCTCCAGCGTCGCGTCCAGCTCTGCTGCATGGAGGTGACAGGAGCAGCAGAAGACACCGCCGCTCCGGTCACCTCCACGCAGGTAATGAAGACAGCCGCGCGATCAGCTGATCTGTCACTGAGGTTACCCGCTGTCACTGGATCCAGCGGTGGCCGCGGGTAACCTCAGTGACAGATCAGCTGATCGCGCGGCTGTCTTCATTACCTGCGTGGAGGTGATCGGAGCGGCGGTGTCTTCTGCTGCTCCTGTCACCTCCATGCAGCAGAGCTGGACGCGACGCTGGAGGACTGTGGAGTACGCCGGACATGGAGGGTTTGTCGGGGGTTAATAAATTGGTAATGAGGGAATGTGTTTGTGTTTTTTATTTCTAATAAAGGATTTTTTCATGTGTGTGTGTTTTTTTACTGTAATTTACAGATTAATCATGGAGGGTGTCTCATAGACGCCTGACATGATTAATCTAGGACTTATTGGCAGCTATGGGCTGCCAATAACTCCTTATTACCCCGATTTGCCAACGCACCAGGGCAAATCGGGAATAGCCGGGTACAGTCCCAGAACTGTCGCATCTAATGTATGCGGCAATTCTGGGCGGCTGTTGGCTGATATTGTTAGGCTGGGGGGCTCCCCATAACGTGGAGCTCCCCATCCTGAGAATACCAGCCTTCAGCTGTATGGCTTTATCTGGCTGGTTTTAAAATTGGGGGGGACCGCACGCCGTTTTTTTTAATTATTTAATTATTTATTTCAATACACAGTATAGACACGCCCACCGACTGCTGTGATTGGGTGCAGTGTGACAGCTGTCACTCAGCGTGGGGGCGTGTCTCACTGTAACCAATCATAGGCGCCGGTGGGCGGGGAAAGCAGGGAATACGAAATTGTTTAATGGGCGGCCGGCTTTTTCAAAACAGTAAAAGCCGCCGGAGCAGTGTGAATGCCGTGCAGCGCCGGAGATCGGGGATTGGTGAGTATGAGAGAGGGCTGCTAACTTCAGTAATTTAGGAGATTATCGGTCACCGGTGAGTCCTTCACAGGTGACCGCTAATCAGGGCGCGACACAGACAGAACCGCAGCATGACCGTGAAGTCGGGTGAAGTTCACCCGAGTTCATTCTGACAGTGCGGCTCTGTCTGTGTCTGCTGTCATCTGCCATTCAGCTCTGCTACATGGCTGTCTGTGTCTGCTGTTAGCGGCCATGTAGCAGAGCTGAATGGCAGATGACATAGTAAAAACGCATCCCTACACATTACACACGCTTGTCAAGTCAATAAATAAATAATAAAAAAAAGGTGCCCAATGCATACGTCACGGAACACATGATCTAAAGGATCGCACACAAAATTGACCAATTTAACATAGACTACTAACGCTCGTGTGACAGCAAATGAACGACCAACGTGAAATCTCATAGATCCCGTATGCAACCTGGGTGTGTCACATCGCAAATGCGATTGTACAACTAATTGCAACGTGTAAAGTGGGCTTTATAGTATAAAAACCCCCAATAGGTGGAACTAGAGAGTGAGATGTCTTCTTTCTGGAAGAAGCTAATTTGCATATGTTACAGAGGTAGAATGTTGCTTTTGGTGGACAATATGATGCAAGTTATGTCAGTACATAGGGACCATCAGTTACAAGGTCTCCACACTTGACTTTGTTTAGTGTACAATTTTAGCTGTTTTAAGAAAAAGATACTACGAAAACTGTAGCTTTCTAATTTTCATCTGCAAATTCACAATATGCTTTTGTTAAAAGAAGCAGCTATTATAGAGGAAGCTAAATATAGTCTTCAACATCCTACAGCAAGACTGTCTGAAAAATGAGGATGTCACTTTTACGCTCATTCAGGACTGGAAAGCATTCACTGGTGAATTATCTTAATTAAAGAATGTAATTATTTCAGGATTATTTTCTTATTCTTTAATTTTCCCAGTAAAGTGATCTTCCATTAATCACGCATTTCCTTCTAATCTTTATATTTATCCAACAAAAATGTTTGTCACACACCACTATGTTTTACATATTACATTTTCGCTGCTCGCACCCTTAGTCTCTGAGTCTAATTTGCAGACAGATAGTTTTATTTTTATTATTTAACTGTGCATTGATATTATCTAGGGGGATAACGGGAATCATGGTCGTGAATATATTATTGGTCCAATGTGTAATTGCAAAATAGAAAGATTTGAGTTTTTATTTTTAATTTATGGCCACAGAACCTGAATATCACGACCTTTCGATTCTGAATATAGCAGAGTGGCTTAGAGATTCAAACCTATCCAAAACAATACATTATTCACAGATATTAGCATAAATGCAATCTATGTGAAACCAGAAAATACATTTTCGTTCTAATTATTTTAAACTTTTTTTAAGTAACTTTTCTAATTTTTTTTTTTTTGTATTAAAGTTCCTAATTTATGTTGTCCACCATATTGTCTGAATCATGGTAAAATAGTATAACATTCCATATTTACCATATATCAAGACAGTCATGTCTTTCCGAGTTCTCTTCACCCTCAGCTGTAAGTTGCGATTTGACTAAAGCGGGCGTTACACGAGACGATAGATTGTGCGATATGTCGTTGGGGTTACGGTTTTCGTGACGCACATCTGGCATACCGCACGACGTAGTTTCGTGTGACACCTCCTAGCGACGCAGTATCGCTCACAAATCGTGAGTCGTGTACTCATCGCTAGGTTTCATATAATTGTTTAATTAAAATGGCGGCGGTTGTTCATCGTTTCCGTGGCATCACACGTTGCTCCGTGTGACACCCCGGGAACGATGAACAGCAGCTTTACCTGCCTCCCGCGGCACCCGACGGCTTAATGGAAGGAAGGAGGTGGGCGGGATGTTTACATCCCGCTCATCTCCGCCCCTCCGTTTCTATTCGCCGCCTGCCATGTGACGTCGCTGTGACGCCGAACGTCCCGCCCACTCTAGGAAGTGGACGTTCATCGCCAACAGCGAGGTCATCCGGAAAGTAAGTACATGTGACGGGGTTCAACGAGTTTGTGCGCCACGGGCAACTAATTGCCCGTGATGCAAAAACGACAGGGGCGGGTACGATCGATTGTGCTATCACACAATCTATCATCTCATGTAAAGAAGGCTTAAGACCTTAAAGGGATAGTCTACTACTACAATTCCCTTTCCAGCCCTATGCTTCTCCCCAACAAAATAATACTTATGCTCACCTCCAGTTCCTTTTCCATCCCAGTGATGTTGCACTGCCTCTCCCAGGCATCATGTGATATTGTTACATTATACAATACCTGTGACCAATCAGTGTTTACTTCATACCTGTGGTGTCATACTACCTCTCCTGGGGATTGCGTAGCATTGTTTTGTCATGTGAGTCCTGTTACCAATTAGTGCTGACTTCACTCTCCCCTTTTTTGGACAAATCAAGACGTCTGGAGGAAGTGAAGCGAGAGTTGCACTCACTTCCTCTGGTTGTTTTAATTTATGCAAAGGAGGGGAGGGTGAAGTCAGTACTAATTGGTAACAGGACTCACATGACCTAACAATGCTATGCAATCCCCAGGAAAGGCAGTATGGCACCACAGGTATGGAGCTGGCACCGGAGGTGAGAATAAGTATTATTATTTTTTGGGTGGAAATATAAGAATGAAGAAGGGGTTTTACTGGACAACCCCTTCAATATCCTTCTTGGTCATATTAGGGCTCCATGATAAGGCTCTTTGTCAATTAACTGCTTGTTTGTTCATTTTTGTGAATTAAATGGAGATATGTGCTACTTTGGTGCAATTTAATCCCAAAACTCATTTATTGTAATCAATGGCTGTATGCTTCCAATGGACAGCACATGGATGGCATTTTTGATCTCTCCATTTGAAACACTTTGGTGTGAATAAGGACAAATCATGTTTGACAGACAGGAAAGGTGGTATGAAGGCACGTGTCTTTCTGTTAAAGAAACAAAACCATGTGAATGATCCTGAGCTATTGGACTGCCGTCACTCTCTGGATATCAATGCCCAGAGAATGGTAGTGAACACAGTATCAAGTGTAGAGGAGCAATACCAATGAATATCAGATTATTTTTATTTACAACCAATCCTAGGTCCATTGCCAATAATGATTAAATGTCTGTAACTCCAAAGCAAGATTCTGTCTCCTCCACTCCTCACCATCACCCATTTGGTCATCTCCCCATCTTCATTTCAATGTGGCTCTCGTTTAAATCATCAGAATATTGCAAAGGGTCATAATGTTATATCACAGTATGTGCAGAACTGTGAATATTCTGGGGATTTCAGTGCAAACAGGTGCAAAGATAAGATGGGTGTTGGTAATGAGCGGAAAATACATAGAGATGAATAGAAAGGTAACGAATAACTATTTTATACAGCGGTATAAAAAAGTGTTTGCCACCTTCCTAATTTCTGATTCTTTTGCATGTTTGTCACACCTAAATGTTTCAGGTCACCTAAAAAATTTAAATATTATGCAAAGTAAACATATAATGCAGTTTATAAATGAAGGTCTTTATTATTAAGAGAAAAAGAAATCGAAACCTGCAGGCCTCTGTGTGAAAAAGTAATTCCCCCCATAAAACCATAAAGTATCTGTGGTTCATGACATCTTTGAAAAAGCTAAGTCCATTTTCCCTACCACACCCAGGCCTGATTACTGCCACACCTGTGCAATCAAGAAATCACTTAAATAGGATCTGCCAGACAAAGTGAAGTAGACAAAAAGATCCTCAAAGATAGACATCATGCCGCAATCCAAAGAAATTCAGGAACAAATAAAAAAACTTACTTAAGATCTATTAGGCTAGTTTCACACACTGCGTTTTTTTGACGCTGCATTTTTGTGCTTTTTTTGTGGCAAAAACTGCACAACAACGCACCCGCGGCAAAAATGCATGCGTTTTTACCGCGATTTGGTGCGTTTTTGGCTGTGTTAATGCTGCGTCTTTGCTCACTGCGTTTTTATGCGTTTTTTTATCAGTGAACACAATGCCATTAAAGATTGTTGAAAAAAAAAAAGTCTGATGTCATTTCCTTCTTCAATATGTTCTTCATTCTCCACTAGTGTATGCAGGAGAGCAGACAGCTGCAGAACTACAAGGCTCAGCATGCTACATACAAGACTGTATGCTGGAGGGAGAGGCAGGGGGAGCAGAACTACAAGGCTCAGCATGCTCCATTCAATAGTGTATGCAATAGAGCAGACAGCAGCTGCAGAACTAGAAGGCTCAGCATCCACCATCCAGGACTGTATGCAGGAGTTTTTTGCCCCCCAAAAAAATGACGTGGGCATCGCCATATTTTTGTATGCTAGCCAGGTACAGCAGGCAGGTACAGGCTGCCCCCAACCCCCAGCTGCCTATTTGTACCCGGCTGAAAACCAAAAATATAGGGAAGCCCTTTTTTTTTAATTATTTCATGAATTTCATGAAATAATTTAAAAAAAATGACGTGGGCTTCGCCCAATTATTGAGTCCAGCCAGGTACAACTAGGCAGCTGTGGATTAGAATCCGCAGTGCAGGGTGCCCATGCTTTCTGGGCACCCCCGCTGCAAATTGCAGTTCGCAGCCACCGCAGAAAATGACGCTTTCATAGAAGTGCCATCTTCTGGCGCTGTATCCAACTTTTCCAGTTGCCCTGGTGACGTAATAATGGGGTTAGGGCTAGCTGTATATTATCAGCTAGCCCTAAGCCCGAAATTCATGCTGTTACGCCAATATTAGAAATGACCACCATGAACTTCTAGTAAAGATAAAAAAAAACACACAGAAAAATATTTTTATTAGAAATAAAACACAACACAATTAGTGACTCCATCTTTATTGAAATAAAGAGCCCCCTCCGCAGTAATCCTGGGTCAAGGTCCCGCGCCGTCCAATCCGGATCCAATATCATCAGATCAGTTTGCTGGAAGGCAAAGCGATCAGATGATGTGTCAGGTTCTAGGATGTCAAGCACATCACACATCAGCTGATTGTATAAAAGCCGTTTATACAATCAGCTGATGTATCAGTGCAAAAAAAAAAAAATACTCACTTAATGCTGATTACCGGCAGCTCCTGGAGCGGAGTCTGATCCCGTCCGATCGCTGCAGGAGCTGCCAGTAATCAGCTGATGAAGTCTCCTAACGGCATCAGCTGATAGGTGAAGCCGGCCGGGCGCCGGCGTCACCGCGAGACTTACGATCAGCTGATGCTGCAGATATCAGACATTCCTGAGAGCACACAGCTGGAGCGGCGGTACCAGGAGAAGAGCTGGGAGCTGACATGCCACCGGAAGTCTGCAGACATGTGAGTATGACATTTTTTTTTTCTACTGTTCACTTTTGATTTCACAGCTGCCTCCACCTGCCGCCCAGCCATGGCGCCGCATGGGAGCAGACATGCACAGGACTGGAGGTGGACGCAGCGGTGATGGTACCGGGAGGATTCACGCTTCTGTGTTTACTGACAGAAGGAATCCTCTTCCTCTACATGTCACTTTTCTACCCACTCCTTGTGTTTATAGCTGCGTTTTTAGTCATAGAAACGCACTAAAACACAGCTATATTTGCAACTTGCATTTTTCATTGCATTTTTGAACATCTCATTGAACTCAATGGGTGGAAAACGCAGTGAAAAATGCAAAAATAGGCTATGTGCAAACAGTGCGTTTTTCTCGGCGTTTTTGCGCGTTTTTCGGGTGCGTTTTTGGCCTCAAAACTGCATGACTTTGCTTCCCCAGCAAAGTCTATGAGTTTTCATTTTTGCTGTCCCCACACAGCGTTTTTTTTCAGCTGCGTTTTTGTGGTGACCACAAAAGCGCAGCATGTCAATTATTCCAGCGTTTTTCACCGCGTTTTTCATCCATTGAGTTCAATGGGATGTTGAAAGACGCAATGAGAAACGCAAATAGCTGCGTTTTGGTGCGTTTTGGTGCGTTTCTAAGACCAAAAACGCAGCTATAAACGCAGGAGGTGGGTAGTAAAGTGACGTGTACAGGAAGAGGATTCCTTCTGTCAGTATATACAGAAGCGTGAATCCTCCCGGTACCGTCACCGCCGCTTCCATCTCCCGTCCTGTGCATGTATGCTGCCGTGCGGCGCCATGTCTGGGCGGGAGGTGGAAGCGGCTGCGAAAACAAAAGTTAACAGTAGAAAAAAAAAAAAAAAAGTTATACTCACCTGTCTGCAGCCTCCCGGTGCCATGCCCGCTCCCATCTCCTCTCACGGTATCACCACCCCCGCTCCGGCTGTGTGCAGACGGCCGGGAAACCTCCGATGGATGCAGGACCTGGCGATGGATCACCTGATGCAGTCACCTGACGCATCAGGTGATCGTAAGTATCGCGGTGACGCGGGCGCCCGGCCGGTATCAGCGGATGCATCAGGAGACTTCATCCCTGATTACCGGCAGCTGCTGCAGTGATCGGACGGGATCAGACTCCCTCCCCATCGCTGCAGGAGCTGCCGGTAATCAGCACATAAGTGAGTATTATTTTTTTTTTTTTTTCTACTGATGCATCTGCTGATTGTATAATCGGCTTTTATACAATCAGCTGATGTGTGATGGGATTCAGGCACTTGATCCTGACACATCATCTGATCGCTTTGCCTTCCAGCAAACCGATCAGATGATATTGGATCCGGATTGGACGGAGCGGGACCCTTGACCCAGGATTACTGCGGAGGGGGGTTCTTTGTTTCAATAAAGATGGAGTCACTAATTGTGTTGTGTTTTATTTCTAATAAAAATATTTTTCTGTGTTGTGTTTTTTTTTAATCTTTACTAGAAATTCATGGTGGCCGTGTCTAATATTGGCATGACACCATGAATTTCGGGCTTAGGGCCAGCTATACAGCTAGCCCTAACCCCATTATTACCCGGCGAGCCACCCGGCTTCAGGGCAGCTGGAAGAGTTGGATACAGCGCCAGAAGATGGCGCTTCTATGAAAGCGCCATTTTCTGGGGTGGCTGCGGGACTGCAATTCACAGCGGGGGTGCCTAGAAAGCATGGGCACCCTGCACTGTGGATTCCAATCCCCAGCTGCCTAGTTGTACCCGGCTGGACTTAAAAATTGGGCGAAGCTCACGTCATTTTTTTTTTAAATTATTTCATGAAATTCATGAAATAATTTAAAAAAAAGGGCTTCCCTATATTTTTGGTTCCCAGCCGGGTACAAATAGGCAGCTGGGGGTTGGAGGCAGCCCGTACCTGCCTGCTGTACCCGGCTAGCATACAAAATATGGCGAAGCCCACGTCATTTTTTTTGTTTGGGGGGGCAAAGAAATCCTGCATACAGTCCTGGAAGGAGGATGCTGAGCCTTGTAGTTCCACAGCTGCTGTCTGCTCTCCTGCTTACACTATTGGATGGAGGATGCTGAGCCTTGTAGGTCTGCTCCCCTGACTCTCCCTCAAGCATACAGTCCTGGATGGAGCATGCTGAGCCTTGTAGTTCTGCAGCTGCTGTCTGCTCTCCTGCATACACTATTGCATGGAGTATGCTGAGCCTTGTAGTTCTGCAGCTGTCTGCTCTTCTGCATACACTAGTGGAGAATGAAGAACACATTGAAGAAGGAAATGACATCAGACCTTTTTTTTTTGTTCACTGATAAAAAACGCATAAGGATGCAGTGAGCAAAAACGCAGCAAAACACAGCAAAAAACGCACCAAATCGCGGCAAAACGCGTGCGTTTTTTGCCGCGTTTTTTCGGCGCAGGTGCGTTTTTGTGCGTTTTTAGCGGCCAAAAACGCAGTGTGTGCACATAGCCATAATTGACATGCTGCGTTTTTGTGTGCAACACAAAAACGCAGCTAAAAAAAACGCTGCGTGCAGACAGCAAAAATGAAAACTCATTGACTTTGCTGAGGAAGCAATGTCACAGCATTTTCTGAGCAAAAACGCACCCAAAAAACGCCCAAAAACGCCGCTAAAAACGCACTGTGTGAACTTACCCTTAGTCTGGATAAGGCTATAAAGCCATTTGGACATAGCAAACCACAGTGAGAGCCATTGTCCACAAATGGCGAAAACATGGAAAAGTGGTGAACCTTCCCAGGAGTGGCCAGCAGACCAAAATTACCCTCAAAGTATAACAATGACTCATCAAAAAGGTCACAAAAGACCCCAAAACAACATCCAAAGAACTGCAGGAATCACTTGCCTCAGTTAAGGTCACTGTTCATGACTCCACCATAAGAAAAAGACTGGGCAAAAGTGGCCTGCATGGCAGAGTTCCAAGACAAAAGCCACTGCTGAGCAAAAAGAACATTAACGCTCATCTCAGTTTTGCCAGAAAACATCTTGATGAGCCTTTTGGAAGAATACTCTGTGGACTGAGGACAAAAGTTTAACTTTTTGTAAGGTGTATGTCCCATTACATCTGGTGTAGAGGTAACACAGCATTTACGAAAAGGAACATCATACCCACAATAAAATATGGTGGAGGTAGTGTGATGGTCTGGGGCTCTTTTGCTGCTTCAGGACCTGAAAGACATGCTGTGGTAAATGGAACCATGAATTCTACTGTCTAACAAAAATGCTGAAGGAGAAGATCTATCCAGCTGTTTATGACTTCAAGCTGAAGCACACTTGGGTTATGCAGCAGGATAATGATCCAAAATACACCAGCAAGTCCACCTCTGAATGGCTTAATACAAAAACAATATTAAGACTTTGTAGCGGCCTAGTCAAAGTCACGACCTTAATCCAATTGAGATGCTGTGGCATGACATTAAATAGGTATTTCTTGCTCAGAAACTCTCCAATGCGGCTGAATTACAACAATTCTGCAAAGATGAGTGGGCCAAAATTCCTCATGTATTGTAAATGACTCATTGCCAGGTATAACACACTCTTGATTGCAGTTGCTGCTGCTAAGGGTGGCCCAACCAGTTATTAGGTTTAAAAGACAACCACTTTTTCACACAGGGCCCTGTAGGTTTGGATTTTTTTCCTTACTAATAATTAAGACCTTCATTTACAAACTGCATTTTGCATTTACTTGTGCTATCTTTGTCTAATACTTAAATTTGTTTGGTGATCTCAAACATTTAAGTTTGACAAACATGCAAAAGAATAAAAAACTGGAAGTGGGAAAACACTGTTTCACACTACTTTCTTTCTGGCTGGGTGTGTCATGTTTTGTTTGAACCATAGGAAACAGTTTCAGTTCCTTCACCTGGTTTGGACACAAAGTAACTTCTACACCCAATCAACACTTGCTGATTGCCTGCAATGATCACCTTGTGTTCCTGATGGAAGAGAATGCTATTAGGCTGGAGGAGAACAATGACAACAGTATGAAGCACCAGCAAAATCTCCATAAATCAGTTTGCCTTTTCTTTATTTTGGTAATGTCATGGGTCCTTTTTTAAAATGGTATTCACAGCCTCAGGTTCTACCTGTGCTCCCCTCCCATTACCCCCAGGGTGTGTTTATAACTAGTACTGGATCCTATCTGCCAATATATTTGTAGACTTCAAGTCCAGAGGAGGCAAGACATAAATTAGGGCCCCAATAAAGTAGGATCACCTTGTCATGGTTGATGGGCTCACATGAATTGGCCAATTTATGCAGTAATAACCTTCATTTTTAAATATATTCCATAAAGCATTAGATGTTTTTGTATTTTGAATGTGTAAAAAATGGAAAATCTGACAAAACCTTGAAACTGATCCAGATCAGGGGGCGATTTGATTGTTTTAGATATACAATATACCCTTTGTAGAAATGGTGTAATGTTTATGCTTTGAAGACATAAAAAAACCATAGATCTACAACATCAATGCTGGAGACGAGAAATGGGGTTGATGCCGCGCTACTGCTGAAGTATTAGACTGTTGATTCAATCAATTCTTCTTTATTTTACAGGTCTACGCATTTCAGAGGTCAAAGCCTCCTTCATCAGGACATTATTACATTGCTGATTTTCCTTTGTCCTGATGAAGGAGGCTTTGACCTCTGAAAAGTGTAGACCTGTAAAATAAAGAACTGATTAAATTAACAGTCTATTACTTAGGCAGCAGCATAACTTCAACCTGTTTCTCCTCTCCAGCAATGAAGTTTAACCCACATGGTTCTGTGGCAGCCGCCATTATCTCAGGCTTGCATAGGGGTTGTGACTTACACAATTTCTTTAGGTGAGTGTCATTTTATGTACATCTCCTTATAATATCTGATAAGACCCTATTTGTGCTTTTTCCCTCAGCTTTTATAGATCTACAACTATTATTTACGCTCATAATTTAGCGCCGATAACTGTTTTTAACACTGTGTACCTTTACTACTAACATGACTCAGGAGGGCTTCCCAACGAGTGCCTAGGGAGTTACATCAACATGAGGAGTGCAACAGTATCAAATTTAGGGTACGCTCACACGAGCGTGAAAATTGGACGAGTGCAATGCGAGAAATTCTCGCATTGCACTCTGACCAATGTTAGGTAATCAGGTTGAGCTGTTGGTCAGCTTTTCTCGCATCCAGATTCTGGATGCGAGAAAAGCGGCAGCATGCTGCGTTTTGCTGCTACCGCCGTATCTCTCACACCCATTCAAGTGAATGGATACGAGAGATACATCGGACTGCACTCGGATATTATCCCAGTGCAGTGCGATATACGCAAAGGTTGACAGTGGAGGAGATGGCAGGATTAACCCCTCCCTCTCCTCCGCAGCGCCCGTACTCAGCTTCACAGCTGTGACCCGATCACAAGATCGGGTTACAGTCGCATGACACTCGGCTCATGCTCACAGCAGAGCCGAAGCCAGGGGACATTAGCATATCGCATCCGATGCTCTCGCATCGGATACCATACGCTCGTGTGAGTCCAGCCTTAGGGTCAGAATCTTATAACAGGGACTCCACTGCTGAAAATGGCAATAGTTCTATAAGCTCTCTACAATATAATTGAATTAATAAGATACATTGAGTTTACAACCCCAATGCCTTGTATAGAGCTGTGCCAATACCGCTGCTCCATTGCCCATTTGATCAGTTAATTGGGTGATCTGGGAGTCAGACCACAACCTATATGATATCAATGACATATGAAAAAGATAAAATCTAAGCAATAAAATCCTGGAAAAACGTTTTCATTCAGTTCAGTAAAAATTTTAGTCTTTATTTATACAAATAAAATACACACCGACAAATTATTTATACTACCAGATTGCTCTCTGTACAGTGCAGTAATTAGCCGGGTTTGGTTCATGTCCTTGATGTAACTGTTTGGGTTTGCACTGAACAATATGCTACACGATAATGGGATTCAGTAATAGCTTTGTGTTATTTTTAAATTTGGTAATTGCCAGACTTTCTTACCTATCCTACTCAATGGCATTCATTAAAAATCAGGCAACATAATTACGGATTATTTTAATTCTAGGACCCATTCTGCTTTATTTATTTATTTATTATTAGGTTTTTTTTCCTGTTGGAAACATTAAGCAAACATTTTTTTTTGTTCCCTAAACCTCTCTAAAAGTGGAAAGTAGTATAAACACATTAATATCATCGCTTGCATCTTCCTCTGTTTCAAACATCACCCCAGCCCTCTTAGCAGTCATCTGACTATAATTCCGACACACCAAATTACACTGGGGCTATGTCTTAGGCCTCTGTCACATGTCCCTGAAAAACACGCACGTTTTTCACGGACGTGTCAGAGGTGCGGATTGCCCTTGGTGTGCTGTGTGTATGATCTATGTGTGTTCTCCGTGTCTTATCCGTGATAACACACGGATAACGGGAGCTTTCTGCTCACCTGTCCCTGGCGTCGCTGTCCGTGGTGCTGAACTTCGGTCTCCAGCCCTGCCGACTCCCCACTGCTGCTGCTTCCGGCCACTGTGAAGTCAATATTAAATGAGCATAATGAGCGGCGGTCGGCAGCAAGTGACAGCAGCGGCAGAGACAGGAGAGCTGGAGAAGGTGAGTAAAGGTTTGGGGTTTTTTAAAAGACACATGTCTTTTCTCTAGTGCGTGTCACACGGAACACATCCGTGTGGTCTGTGTGTGTTAGGTGTGACACGTTTGCGTTCCGTCTGACACCCGTGATGCAGGCGAAATATGGACATGTCGGTGTATGGAGCACACGGGCACACGTAAGTATGGAACGGACAAACGTTCCGTGCAAAAATACTTACGTGTGCCCGAAACTATAGGAAAGCATATGTCAATGTGTGCCCCTGTTTCTGGTACATGAGAAAACTATCCATACACGTACCGGAGGCACGAACGTGTGACAGAGGCCTTAAGTCGTTATTTACAATGCAAGCTTAAAGAAAGACAGAATGAGACTCAATTGCCATACCACAAGAAAGTCTATAGTAACAAAAGCTGGGCACTTATTTAGACAAACTTGAGAGTGACTCGTCCTGCATCTTTAAATCTTTTCAATGTCGGTATTCAGGTACGCAAGAATAGCTTTATAACCTATCGCTATTCGGCATCAAAAGGAACCAGCCATCCGTGGTGCACTTTTAGCAGAAAAATATGTTGATAATGGATATCCAAAAGAAAAAAGGCACTTACCGGAGATGCTGTGCAAGAGGTAGTTTTTTCCCACTTCAGGTTACATGCGAAGGCTTGTGAGGGAGGGGGAGCACATAGCACGGTGAACGACAGCCGTTTCGCACCTGTACACGGCGCTTCAACACTTGGACTCGTTGAAGCACCATGTACAGACGTGAAACGGCCGTTGTTCACCGTGCTATGTGCTCACCCTCTTTCACAAGCCTTCACATGTAACCCAAAGTGGGAATAAACTACCTCTTGCACAGCATCTCCGGTGAGTGCCTTTTTTCTTTTGGATATCCATTGGAGACTCAATTGGCATAAATTGTAAAAGTAACTTCCAATTCATGCATAAACCCCATTTTGATCCAGAGACTCAGAATTTCAGTCAAGTGTCACGTTCCAGATGGATTTTGTCTGAATACACATACGAGACACATACGTTCAGACCAAAGGGCGGCTGACGCACAAGAAAAAAACAATAAACCACACCACAAACAAAGGGGGACACCGGGGCACTATAGCAATGATGGGCCCTTGTGCTAGTGAGAGGGGAAGATGGGATACCTACTGCACTCACCTGCAGCTGTCCCTCATCTCCTAGCCAGTCCCAATACAGGTTCTCTCAACCTGTCACTGAGGCAGATACCTGTGGCCCTAAGGCACCCTATAGACACCCTGGCTAGTGAGCTGGTGGGTGAGGGATCACTAGTCCCACTACTGCACTAATTCAACACAAGCAGAGGTAAGACAAACTAGGGCAGCAGCAACAAAAAGGATGAAGTTCAACTTTGGGTCAATTCCTCAGCAGAACCTTCCACCAAGGTGGCCAGAATACAAATGGTAGTATCATCAGCAAGGATTCCTGGGAAACCCTACTTCTAAACCTAAAGCAGCTGCAGCTGACATGCACTGCAATGAGCTGCTGGCAACAAAACTGACTAAGGGTACCTTCACACTTAGCGATGCAGCAGCGATCCGACCAGCGATCTGACCTGGTCAGGATCGCTGCTGCATCGCTACATGGTCGCTGGTGAGCTGTCAAACAGGCAGATCTCACCAGCGACCAGTGAACAGCCCCCAGCCAGCAGCGACGTGCAAGCGACGCTGCGCTTGCACGGAGCCGCCGTCTGGAAGCTGCGGAGACTGGTAACTAAGGTAAACATCGGGTATGGTTACCCGATGTTTACGTTAGTTACCAGCGCACAGCTGTGTGTGCAGGGAGCAGGGAGCCGCGCACACTGAGCGCTGGCTCCTTGCTCTCCTACCATAGCTACAGTACACATCGGGTTAATTAACCCGATGTGTAATGCAGCTACATGTGCAGAGAGCAGGGAGCCGCGCACACTGCTTAGCGCTGGCTCCTTGCTCTCCTAGCTGCTGTACACATCGGGTTAATTAACCCGATGTGTACAGCAGCTACATGTGCAGAGAGCCGGAGCCGGCAGCACAGGCAGCGTGAGAGCTGCAGAGGCTCGTAACTAAGGTAAATATCGGGTAACCACCTTGGTTACCCGATGTTTATCTTGGATACAGCTTACCTCAGCTGTCAGATGCCGGCTCCTGCTCCCTGCTCGCTTCATTTGTCGCTCTCTCGCTGTCACACACAGCGATCTGTGTGTCACAGCGGGAGAGCGGCTTTGAAGAAAACGAACCAGGGCTGTGTGTAACGAGCAGCGATCTCGCAGCAGGGGCCAGATCGCTGCTCAGTGTCACACACAGCGAGATCGCTAATGAGGTCACTGCTGCGTCACAAAAAGCGTGACTCAGCAGCGATCTCGGCAGCGAGCTCGCTGTGTGTGAAGCACCCCTAACTCATAAGGTGCCAAAAGAAAGGAAACTTCAACTGTAGAGTCCCAGATGGAGATGAGAGGCTCCAGTCCTAAACTTGTCACTAGTCTCTAAAAAACAGGGAGATGACCATGACATCATTTGAGTGGTAAAAAGATCGGAGCAACATTAGAAACTTGGAAAGACAACGATCTTTGAGTATATCAACATACTTTAACTACATTACATATACATTTTGACAGATTTAGGGAATAAAAACATATAGTGGGAGGGTTCATTAATTTTTAAATTCTTTACTTTTTGCTCCTGATAGTTTGTTTGGCAAAATTACATCAATAGTTCTTTATGCAAATGGCCTCATTAAAGGGTTGATATTGACTTTTTAGGTTTGTTACATCGAATAGGTGTCGCAACAGATTAAGTTCTCTTCCTTCTGAAGAAGCTATTTGCATATATTAACAGTCCTATAATCTAAGTGATTTGAATGCATTTAAATTAAGAATTACTAAACTGTGTGGTAATATAGCATAAATAAAATTTTACTTATGGTTGTGCAATATGTTCTAAATGACCACTTGTCTTATAGAAATGTAATACATGATTAGTTGGTGAGTTTTTTACATTACATAGGGGGTAACTCTCCGGGGCAAACACACCGCAGTGTTGACCATGAGCTGCTATGGGGCCCTTGGAAAGAGGAGACCATCACTGTTTTCAACCAGCACATTTGTACGAAACAAGCCAGTTAAGAAATTGTCCTAACATTTATAGAATGAGCATGGAGGATGAAAAAAATAGCAGGTCCAATCTTTTCTAGGCTGAATATAGGAAGTAAGACTACTGAAAATTACTGGGTGACATTGACATTTCCTCAGCAACATTTTGTTTTTAAGCTGCCCACTATTTAAAATGATAAAAAGTGGCTGCATCCTCCCAGTCTCCGCACAACAGGATTTCAGAAATAGTATATGATCATATGGAGACCAGCTTCTCCCCCCGACTGAGACACTGAATGTACTGCTGAGCTATAATAAACTAGAATCAATATCCCACCCTTGTAGGTGACACACAGTGGAGGAGACATTTTTGACCCCTGCTCAGCAGGCCACTGCTACTGGAGATATAATTGGAAGACTGCTGCTTGCTGCTCCCACATGGGGTCACAAGGAGTTATCTCTGACTTTTGCTGCCTTAATAATCAGGAAAAGCATTCCTCATACTAAAGGATACAGGATGGGAGAAAGACTGGGGAGCATTAGAAATAAGACTTGCGAATGGGGAATAGAAAAAATTTTCAGTAGTCTGAGAATTGGGGTTATAATTTGGTGAAGGACAAGAACAATGGGTTAGAAGAGTATAGATTGGCAGAAAAAGCCAAAAAATAGTATATCCAATCACAATATCCTGCTAAAGTTCAAATGCACGGCAGTCTGATCTTCTGCTCCACATTCTACACTCGTAAGAGGGAGGAGGACAGTCAAAGACCCCCTTAAAAAAATGTATTAATGGTCATTTGGATAATGTAATTATGTTTATGCTGTATGTTATGTGTACACTGTATATTTGTGTGCTCATGCAGGGACTGTGAACGTTTTTTAATAATTTGTAAAGCTACTAGACAGTAGGGGTGATAAACTGGAGTGAGCACCACGTTCAGTTTTGAGTAAATATTGAGCTGCAGAAACTACAGTATACTATTTGTGTAGCCACTAGTGATGGGCGAAAGCAAACTATAAAGTTCGGGGTCCATACTGAACACATAGTGTTCGTGCACATGATTCTGAACATGAGCTTTCCTGGGAAGCTTGTGTTACAGTTCGGGTCCAGGGGCTGTAAAAAAAAAGCACATTATTAAAAAAAATTGTCATACTTACAGGTCCCATGACACTTCCTTCAGACTCTGGGTCCCGGCCACTTCTGCTTCCATGTCCGATCATTGCTGTGCCCCCGGGTAACCACCACTGACTACAGGACCTTCCATGATGTCATAACCATGTGACCAGTCTGGTGTGAATGTTGTACAGACATTGGCTTACAGACTGGACATATGGTGTGACGTCATGGAAGGTCCTGTTAACTTCCAGGGGTATTCAGTGCACTGCTCATCACTCGGCAGTCTTCGGGTATTTTTAGCCATGTTCACGGTGACGTCAGGGTTCTTCCGAGTCCATGGGGGCAATGGACTCGATTGAACTTTGACTGTCACTGTGTGAGTCTTGCATCGGCATCACCCGGCACGGAGCACACATTCTCAACAGGAGCAGATCGGCTACATGTAGTTCCATGCAGCTGAGGTGTTCCTGTCCAGAGTGTCAGGCCATGTGGGGTCCTGCAATGCGTGACTGTATGAGTCATAAGCAAGTGGTATCATACCCTCAGTATCAGCCTGCTTCTCTCTTTGTAGAGATACTTGTCTGTACAGAGCGATGAAGCAGAGCTGACAATGCTGTCCCTACTTCTCGCTCTGTAGAGACACTTGTCTGTACAGAGCAGAGCGATGATGCAGAGCTGACATTGCTCTCCCTGCTTCTCGCTCTGTATAGACACTTGTCTGTACACAGTGATGAAGCACAGGTGACAATGCTTTCCCTGCTTCTCACTCTGTTGAGACACTTGTCTGTACAGAGTGATGAAGCAGAGCTGACACTGCTCTCTTTGCTTCTCGCTCTGTAGAGACACTTGTCTATACAGAGCGATGAAGCTGAGCTGACATTGCTCTACCTGTGGACTACGTCGAACAATTTTTTTTATAATAAAAATGAAGTCTTTTAATTTTTTTTTGTTTTATTTCTAAATATCTTTTTTGTTTAAGTGTTGTGTTTTTGTCATGAACCAAGACTGGTATTATCCGCTCCAGAGTTTCACAGACCCGGCCTGGTCATGTCAGAGGTTAACTCCCAGGCAGATGAGGGTGGCAGCCCGTAGCTGTCCACGGGGGCACAGCAATGATCGGACACGGAAGCAGAAGCAGTCGGGAAACAGAGTCTGAAGCACACGTCGTGGGACCTGTAAGTATAATGACAATGTTTATTATTAACTATATTCTTTATTTTACAGCCACCCAACTCCATCTCATAACTGTAAAGTCCAAATTTGGTGTTCGGACTCAAGTTCACGTTATCTCAAAACTCGAACTTTAAAAAACGTTTTGGTGAGGCTCCCAAACACGAACATCGGGGGGTTCGCCCATCACTAGTAGCCACTCCTCAGATTTTAGACCAGTGCTTACCTACTACTACATAAGCAACATAATGTGCCATTCTGCCATGTGTACTTTTGTTAACAGCCAGTTTGCAGGAAGATTTGCAAATAAGTCCTCTCACGTTTACTGAGAGTCACCCAGTTTTCAGTTAGCTTCTCCCAGTAAGCTTGCGAAATATGCTTACATAGTCTACAGGACCAAAAATGTGAAAAATAAAATACTTCTATGAATACTAATACTACTACTACTAATTAGAGATGAGCGAACCTCCCGCGGCTCTTTTATCCAAGTCGAGCAATGGGTGTGCTCGCCTTTATTGAACCGAACTTGAACTGAACCCAAGCCTTTATCCGAGCCTTTATACCTTTAACTCGGATGACCTCCTGATGACAACCACGACACCCGGTAGCAGTGGTGTTGCAGGGGTGTCATCAGGAGAACATCTGAGTTCATTAGATACTCCGATGACCTCTGACACACTTCTGGGTAATCTCCGGCGATGCTGTCATCCGCAATGTTGTTGCTTCTGGGTGCGTAACTACTACATCGGCTATGCGAACGTCTATATCAAGTGGCTAGAAGGACCTTTGCTGACATCATGCCAATGTGACCAGAAGGGGCAGGGCCTCCACAAACATAGCTGATACCAGGAAGCAACATTTTTTTTTTAAGTCCATGTGGACATGGATTTGTTTATAATAGAAGCGGGGTATGGAAGTAAGACCCCCTGCATGATTATAGTGGACAGGAGGAACATAACATCACGGGCTCAGAGATTTGCTCATCCTGTGCCTCCTAGTTCATAAATCATGAACCAGGAAGCTCAGGAGGAGTATATCTCTGCACCCGCCTACTATAATCATGCACATTTATTCATGAACTGAGAGACTCAGAATTTGGAGGCTCAGGATGAGCAGATCTGCTCATCCTGAGCCTCATGGTTCATGAGATGTGCAGCACTCTGTGAGCGGGCACAGAGATCTGCTCATACTGAGTCTCCTGGTTCAAGAATCATGAACCAGATGGCTGACAATGAGCAGATCTCTGCGCCCGTGATGTTTATTCCTGTTCAGTATAATCATGCACATCTGTTCATGAACTGCCATAGGATGTACTGACCTCGGCCCACGCCAACTCCTCCTGTCAATGTTGTGTGCTCTGCCAGGAGGAGCTGCTGAGAGACACCAGGCTGACAGGAGATGGCAGGCTCTGATCAGCGCTCGCTGCAGCATGTACTGACCTCGGCCTCTGGCAGCTCCCCCTGTTAACGCTGTGTCCTCTGCCAGGAGGAGCTGCTGGGAGACACCAGGCTGAAAGGAGATGGCAAGCTGTGATCCCCGCTGACTGCAGCATATACTGACCTCGACCACAGGCAGCTCCTCCTGTAAGCAGTGTGTGCTCTGCCTCGCACTCCCCCACCGGCACTGTCAGTTTTAAAATGCTGGTTGGGTGCAGGGTATGGCTCTGGGACCTCTCTGTGGAACCTCATATGGATTATCGCCATGGGACCTCGTATGGATTATTGCCGTGAGACCTCGTGTGGACTATGTCGGACCCGCAGGGGTGATTTTTGGGGTTAATAAGAAAAGAGGGGTTTTTTTTGTATTTCATTCCAAATTAGGGATTTTTTTGGTGTATTTCTTTTTACTTATAGCATTAGTGATGGGGGTCTCATAGACTCCTTCCCATCACTAATTTTGGACTTGATGACAGTTGTGCGCTCTTATTAACCCCTCATTACCCTGATTGCCACCACATCAAGGCAATCAGGAAGAGTCGGGTAAAGCGCCAAGCTTGTTGCATGTAATGGATGCGACAATCTCAGGCAACTACAAGTTGCTATTTTTAGGCTGGGGGGGCCTAATAACCATAGGCCTCCCCAGTCTAAGAATAATAACCCCCAGCTGTTGGCTTTATTATGGCTGGGTATCAAAATTGGGGAGGACTGCATGCCAATTTTATAAATTATCTATTTAAATAGTTAAAAAAAAGCCACATGTGTTTACTCTTATTTTGCTGCACAGCCTAGATAAGCGCAGGTCCGAGCTGCAGCCTCTAACCATATGCTTTATCTGTGCTGGGTATAATAATATGGGAGGACCTTACGCCAATTGTTTTATTTAATTATTTTTATAACATGATACTAACCTGCAGACAGCACCTATGATTGGTTGCAGGCAGACGCTGTCACAAAGGCTTTGGTTACATCTGATTGCAACTAGTCACAGATACCAGGCCAGCCGGTGGATGGGGAAAGCAGTGCATATACAATGAACAATGATGAGCGGCCCAGGAAGTGAAGGAGAGGCCACAAGACCAGCGTACAGCTGAGCTGGAGCAGTGTGACTGCCGCCCAGGGGAATTGGTGAGTATGAAGTGCTTGCTCCTACCCCTTTGGAAACGCAGTGTTTGAGTGAAAAACGAACGCCGAGTTTTAAGTGCTATGCTCATGTTTGCCGAGCCCGAACAAACAAACTCAGGCTCGAACCGAACCTGAGTTTGGTTCACTCATCTCTACTACTAATTAGAGTTGAGCGCGGTTCGCGGTTCGAGGTTCTCCAGTTCGTGGTTCGAGTGATTTTTGGGGGTGTTCTAGATAGAACTAGAACTCGAGCTTTTTGCTAAAGCTCGATAGTTCTAGATACGTTCGAGAACGGTTCTAGCAGCAAAAAGCAGAGCAAACAGTGTGCAGGAGCAGCCTGCCAGAAGCTGGTAACCAAGATAAACATCGGGTATCCAAGCAAAGCGCTTTGGTTAGTAACCCAATGTTTATCCTAGTTACGTGCAGGAAGCCCACACTTCCCCGCTCAGCTCACTCCGCCCCCTCTTGCACGCAGCATGTACATATACATACACACACACACGTCCTAAGCCATGCAGTCCACGACACTGACGTCCTGCTGTCACTCTGCACACATGGTCCCGCTCGGCTGACCTGCGGTGATGAAGTCCCGACCTCAGCGCTGTCACTGTCCTCCATGGCCGCCGCTTGTCACATCACCTTCTCTCACTTCCGACCAGAGACTGACTAGCGGTGACGTCACGGGCCTCTCGCGATACTTGGCTGTGAAGGCGGCGGTCATTGAACTCAGTGACAGGTGCTGTCGGCAGTGCAGGAGATCAGCTCAGGTAATGTACCTCGCTGACAGCAGCACTTGTCATGCCCTGCAGTGACCTGGGCTGACCCATTGATGTTAGCTCAGGTCACTGCACTGCTCTCCCAGCCAATGGGGAACATCCTGCTCTTCATTGACTGGGACAGTGTGGATCGTCATGGCAACCCCTTGGATTACACCAGACCTGGATTTGTTTTTCTTTCTAATAAATTGGTTAAAGAGGGAATGTATTGGGGAGTGTTTTTTCAAATAAAAATGTGTTTGTCGTCTATTTATTTTTATTACTGACTGGGTTGGTGATGTCGGGTATCTGATAGATGCCTGACCTCACCAATCCCAGGGCTTGATGCCAGGTGACATTACACATCTGGTATTAACCCCATATATTACCCCGTTTGCCACCGCCCCAGGGCGCGGGATGAGCTGGGGCGAAGCACCAGGATTGGCGCATCTAATGGATGCGCCACTTCTGGGGCGGCTGCGGCCTGCTATTTTTAGGCTGGGGAGAGTCCAATAACAATGGACCTCCCTAGTCTGAGAATATCAGGCCTCAGCTGTCTGCTTTACCTTGGCTGGTAATCCAATTTTGGGGGACCCCTACGTGTTTTTTTTTTAAATTATTTATTTAATTTAAAATAACAGCGTGGGGTGCCCTCAGTTTTGGATTACCAGCCAAGGTGAGGTTGCCAGCTGTGGTCTGCTGGCTGCAGCCGTCTGCTTTACCCTAGCTGGCTACAAAAATAGGGAGAACCCTACGTCATTTTTTTTTTTCATTTTTTTGGCTAAATACAAAGCTAAGCACCCCTTAGTGCCACATGAAAGGCACCAAAGGGTGCAAAATTTCAAAATGCAGGAGAGTGAGACATTATGTGTCTTTCTGCCATTATAATGACAGAAAAGACTGATATGAAGTGCACAAGCACAAGAAAATCACCAGAGCGCTCTACGCTGTGAAAAGCAGTAGAAAATGGCACTGGAGTGAACATGTGACCGCATCATGTAGGATGAAGCTATGGATCCTGGGTAAATTTATGCATTTACCCTCCTTCAGTTTTTTTGCAGTACACAAAAAAAACGGAAGGCACACGGATGACAAACAGATGACATACGGACTGTCTACGGAACGGAAACGGATGCCACACGGATGCACCCGTGAAAAAAAACGGACTGTTTTTTGCAGACCGCAAAATTGGATCGGTCGTGTTAATGTAGCCTTATTCTGATCTGCCGTTTATAAACAGCAGGCAGAAATAAGTGAATAACGCACCCCGGCGTCAGAAATTCTCCGGGGTTTCAGGGCTAGCTGAGACCCTGGAGATCACAGTACACCGATGATCATGTTACAGTAAATGACAACGCCGGTAAAAAATTATTTATCTCCCATCTGGCATGAACAAACATGATAAATCTCCTCCCCGGTCCCCTCCGGTCCCCCGGTGTCGCCAAAGTGCCCCCCCTGATGCCCTCCCAGAAATCCAAGATGGCCGCGCGCACAGCAGCGCGCCGGCCGCATTCACCCTACTCCTCTGATTTCTGTCGCATGTGCCATGACACATGCGACAGAAAACTCCTCCCCAGGCCCTGCCAGGTCACCCCCTATAACCCCACCGGTGTTCCCCGGTGTCCCACGGTACCTGTGCAGTGTTGATCCCCCCACGGCCCTCTCCTTCACAATAGACGCTGCCGCTTGCACAGAGCGGCTGTCAGCTCAGCTTCCTGTGTTCAGACACAGTGAGTGGTGGTTATGCATCTGTAAGCTAAATGGGCGGCACTGTCGGCTCAGTGGTTAGCACTGCAGTCTTGCAGCGCTGAGGTCCTGGGTTCAATTCTCAACAAGGATACCATCTGCAAGGAGTTTGTATGTTCTCCCTGTGTTTGCGTGGGTTTCCTCCGGGTACTCCGGTTTCCTCCCACACTCCAAAGACATACAGCGCTATGGAATTAATAACGCTATATAAATGAATAAATTATTATTATTACTGCAATGCCCTGCTCATGAGGTAAGGAACATAATTGATCAGGAGAGCTATATACTACATTTCCAAATGGAGGGATTTGCTTTTATAGTTTCCCTGCTGAACGACTACCAAATATGAGAGTCCGTTATACGCCACAAGAAAACACATCTAAATAGCGAGCTCTGTTGTTAAGTATTCATTCAGCTAGATAACTGGACTTAAAGGGGTATTCCATCTCCAAGATCCTATCCCCAATATATAGTAGGTGGAATAGCAATAATATCAGCAAATACCAATATTTGGAAATGTAGAATAGTTCTCCTGATTAGGCATGCCCTTACCTCATGAGCAGGGCATTGCAGCTTTGGTAGCAACCATTACGACATGGACTCTGCTGCTGTGAACCCGGGGAGAGTGAGTGCAGATTCATTGCACCCACACTCCTCACATGAAGGGTCCGCACTCCTTGAAAATGGGGGATACGTTCCCTGAGTGTCTCCCCCCCATATTCTAGACGGTCAAGAGTCGTCGTGGGATCCCTTTATTTTTTTTCTTACAATAAATTGGTGAAAGAGGAAATGTTTTGGGGACTGTTTTTTCAAATAAATTTCTTTTGTCGATTTTTTTTTGTTAGTACTGACAGTTTATGATGTTGGGTATCTAATAGACGCCATGACATCACAAACTGCTGGGCTTGATCTCAGGTGACTTTACAGCTAGTATCAACCCGATTTATTACCCCGTTTGCCACTGCACCAGGGCACGGGATGAGCTGGGGTGAAGCGCCAGGATTGGCGCAATTAGTGGATGCGCCACGTCTGGGGTGCCTGCTGCCTGCTATTTTTAGGCTGTGAAGGCCCAATAACTATGGACCTTCCCACCCTGAGAATACCAGACCACAGCTGTCCGCTTTACCTTGGCTGGTGATCCAATTTGGGGGGGACCCTACTTTTATTGTGTTGTTATTAATATTTATAAAATAATTATAAAAAAAAGCCTGAGGGGACCTCCACATTGGATCCCCAACCACGGTAAAGCTGCCAGCTGTGGTTTTCAGGCTACAGCCGTCTGCTTTACCCTAGCTGGCTATCAAAAATGGGGGGACCCAACGTCATTTTTTTTGTAACTATTTTTTAAATAGAAAAAATTAATGGGCTTCCCTGTATTTTGATTGCCAACCAAGGTAACGGCAGGCAGATGGGGGTGGCAACCCATAGCTGTCTGATTTATCTGCGCTGAGAATCAAAAATACCGCGGAGCACTACGTCATTTTTTTTAAAGATTTATTTTTACAGCACTGTGATGTCCAGCAATCAAAATACAGGGAAGCCCATTTTGTTTTTAGTTATTTAAATAAATAATTAAAAAAAATATATATGGGCTTCCGCTGCATATTTTGTATTGCTAGCTAAGGGTAATCCAAGCACTGGCTGCTAACCCCCACTGCTTGGTGTTACCTTCACTGGCAATGTAAAATCCAGGGAAGCATTTTTTATTTTTTTTGCCAAAAAACTACAAAAAAAGGACGTGAGCTTCGCCATATTTTTGTTTGCTAGCCAGGTATAGCAGGCAGGTGCTGGAAGAGTTGGATACAGCGCCAGAAGATGGCGCTTCTATGAAAATGCCATTTTCTGAGGCGGCTGCAGACTGCAATTCGCAGCAGTGGGGCCCAGAAAGCTCAGGCCAACCTGTGCTGCGTATTCCAATCCCCAGCTGCCTAGATGTACCTGGCTGGACACAAAAATGGGGCGAAGCCTACGTCATTTGTTTTCTAATTATTTAATGAAATTCATGAAATAATAAAAAAAGGGCTTCCCTTTATTTTTGGTTCCCAGCCGGGTACAAATACGCAACTGGGGGTTGGGGGCAGCCGTACCTGCCTGCTGTACCTGGCTAGCATACAAAAATATGGCGAAGCCCACATAATTTTTTCAGGGGGCAAAAATCTTCTGCATACAGTCCTGGATGGAGTATGCTGAGCCTTGTAGTTCTGCAGCTGCTGTCTGTCTGTATGGAGAAGAGCAGACAGCAGCTGCAGAACTACAAGGCTCAGCATACTCCATCCAGGACTGTATGCAGAAGTTTTTTGCCCACCAAAAAAATGACGTGGGCTTCGCCATATTTTTGTATGCTAGCCAGGTACAGCAGGCAGCCACGGGCTGTCTCCAACCCCCAGTTGCCTATTTGTACCCGGCTGGGAACCAAAAATATAGGGAAGCCCGTTTTTTTTAATTATTTCACTTATTTCATGAAATAATTAAAAAACAAATGACGTGGGCTTCGCCCCATTTTTGTGTCCAGCCAGGTACAACTAGGCAGCTGGGGATTGGAATCCGCAGCAGAGGTTAGCCCGAGGTTTCTGGGCACCTCTGCTGCGAATTTCAGTCCGCAGCCGTCCCAGAAAATGGCGCTCTCATAGAAGCACCATCATCTGGCGCTGTATCCAACTCTTCCAACAGCCCTGGAGCCGGGTGGCTTGTTGGGTAATCATGAGTTAATACTGGCTTTGTTTTACTAGCCAGTATTAAGCCAGAGATTCTTAATGTCAGGCACGTTTGACCCGGCCATTAAGAATCTCCAATAAAGGGTTAAAAAATAACACCACACAGAGAAAAAATACTTTAATAGAAATAAATACACAGACACATTAGAGACTCCATCTTTATTACCCCCTGTCAGCCCTCCATGATCCATGGTCTTCTGTCTTTCTCGTTCAACAAATGCAGCTCTGCTACATCACTGCTGCATGGGGGAAGACGCTGCTTCCCATGGAGCCTTCACTCCATGAAGGCTCCACGGGAAGCAGCGTGCAGCCTTCACTCCGTGAGAGATCAGTGCTGATAGCGGTAACAGCGGTAACGCTGACAGACACGTTACCATAGCAATGGTGCACCCGGAGCCGCGGTTAGCGGTGACGTCACAGCTAACTGCGTTGCTATGGCAACGGTGATCTCCGTTAATGACCGGCTGTGTCAGCCGGTCCCTAACGGAACGGGGAGTCGACCGTGTGCTAGAGCATGTCGCCGGTACACAGCGATACACAAATGTGCACCGTGTACCGGAGAGATGCACTCGCAGGTACTACATGACGCGTCATAGTCATGTGACCAGTCTGTAGCCAATGAGATAATAGCCACGTGACTGGTCACATGGCTATTTTGACGTCACGATAGGTCCTGCATCACTGCTGGCAGTGCTGGTCACCGGGAGGATTCAGCGATCATCAGATGGAATAGCGGCAAGAGACAGAGTGCAGGAGAGATCGCGGGGACCGGTAAGTGTTATGGCAATGTTTATTAACTGTATGTGTACATTTATAATGCATTTTTATGTGTTTGTGATTGCCTCCCATTATATCCTATAGGTTCGAGTTTGGTTCGTCGAATGTTCGACGAACCGAACTCGAACGGGACCTCCGTTCGACGAACCGAACTCGAGCCGAACCACGGCCGGTTCGCTCATCTCTACTACTAATGCTAAAATAAAAATGTTGTAATAAAAAGTACTGCAAAAATAACAATCAATATAATAATATTAATTATACTAATAATTATAATAATACTGGTTGGTCGAAGGCAATCATAGTGCAGTAAACATTTTTTATAGCCTAGTTTACAGACCAAGATGACTAGTTGGGACGGACAAACCCATAATACACATGAGTGAGCAATAGATCCCACACTACTTAAGAAGGGAAGGTAGAGAGTGACTGGACCGACCCCACACTATACATGCAGGGCAGGTAGATAGTGATAGACCCTGCACTACACATGGAGGGCAGGTAGAGAGTGACAGACTCTGCACTACACATGGAGGGCAGGAAGAGAGTGACAGACCCCAAACTGCACAGGGAGGGCAGGAAGAGAGTAACAGACCTTGCACTGCATATGGAGGACAGGTAGAGAGTAATAGGCCCGGCACTACACATGGAGAGCAGGAAGAGAGTGACAAACCCCAAACTGCACAGGGAGGGCAGGAAGTGAGTAACAGATCTTGCACTGCACATGGAGGTCAGGTAGAGAGTGACAGATCCCACACTACATTACACAAGGAGGATAGGGAGAGAGTGGCAGACCCAGCACTACACATTGTGGTTAGGTAGAGAGTGATAGCCCCGGCACTACACATGGAGGGCAGAAAGAGAGTGACAGATCCCACACTACATTACACAAGGAGGATAGGGAGAGAGTGGCAGACCCAGCACTGCACATGGTGGGCAGGTAGAGAGTGATAGCCCCGGCACTACACATGGAGGGCAGAAAGAGAGTGACAGACCTAACACTACACATGGAGGACAGGAAGAATAACAAACCCAGCACTACACATAGAGGTCAGGTAGAGAGTGAGAGACCCCACACTAAAGAGGGAGAACAGGCAGAGAGTGACCGATTCCACACTACAAATGGAGGGCAGGTAGAGAGTAACCAACCCTACACAAACCATGGAGGACAGGTAGAGAATGAAAATTCCAACACTACACATGGAAGACAGGTAGTTAGTGACAGACCCAGTACTACACATGGAGGGCAGGTAGAGATTAAAAAATCCCACACTACACATGGAGGGCAGGTAAAGATTAACAAATCCTTCACTATACAAGGAGGGAAGATAGACAGTTACATACCCCACACTACATAAATTATGGTAGAGAGACACATCCTACACTACACAGGGAGGACAGGTAGAGAGTAACAGACCGCACACTAGACATAGAGGGCAATTTCACCCTGTAATCATTTGTTTGGTTCTATTATATTGTAGAAATAATGAAAATAATGGTTTCCTTGGAAGCAGGGCTACAGTTCTTCTTAGAAGCCCCTTCATGACAGGCATTTGGATTTTGGACCACCAGATGCCATGACAACTCCTTGATACCTTGTGATTAAGTCGTAGGGTAGCCGTTGGCCACTTAGAACGGTGTAACCCCCATCCTTCCGGGCCATGTGCTGTAATACAACTTTCACAGATTGACAGCATCATTTAGCAGGTTGTTAGAGGCAGATGATGGCTGAATGACACAGCCACCATCTGCCGGGAACGTGGCTAGAGCAGAAGTCCTTTGTCCCCATTGCTCCTCACAGTGAAGAGGGGGTTGAATTGTGGAGTAAAGAGCCCTGCTGCTCAATTTATTATGGGGCTGATAGAAACATACAGTGATGGGACATCAGTGATTATATATTTGACACATATCCTATGGAAAACGCCTTTAAGTCGTTTACAAACTCGTAAAAGTCAACGTAATGTCAAGGATGTATCGCGCTATGCAAAAATCTCCTCTTCAGCACAAATAGAGCCAGCATACTGACCCACTTGTAAGTGAGAGCAGCAACACATTAATGATATAAACAGGGTAATGTCTGCTGCTTGGCCATGCATTAAATAGTTCTCTCGTCACTAGTGGCTCACTTTAAGTGCGAAAGAAAATCCTTATTAATATGCTTCAACGTCTATGTTACATTTCATAGCAGCTGACAAAAGGGATTTCTGTAAGGTCTGCACTGCTGAATGCACTTTGGAAATAAATTGAGAACTAACATATTCTGATTTGTGTTTATCGTTTCAGTGCACAGAACTGTGCTGTTATTGGAATGTGACACCCCGGGATTGTCTCTCTCAATGTGTAAGACATCATTACTCCGGGACCTGCATGCAAAGACAAATTGCTACCAGCGCACAGATCAACACATTCATAATAAACGCCGCTCTGTAATTGTTCTTATTAGCTATATTTTTCTTATCTAATGATGCTGTTGATGAAAATCGTCCTGATGAACTGTGGATGTTTTTTTTTTCACCTCGTCCTTGAAAAATCATCACTCATAGAGATGTTTAGCTTCATCCAATTATAAAGCAACTGCCATAATGATAAAAGGCACACTACAAATGACAACCGAAAATAGCCAAGTACATAAAGATATATACAAAGTATAAAAAAAGGAAAAAAAAATCAAACTGCATGAATTAGCAAAACACATTGATTTTTTTTCCCCCTGCTATGACAAAGACACTAGATTGATGTAATATTGTAACAGCTGCATATATGAAGTGTGTAATCAGGTTTTATTACCTTTGCAGTTGGAATAAAATATAAAAAAAAGAAAAATCAAGCTTATTATGTGCTTCCATCGGTGTAGAGACATATTAAGGGAATGATCTTAGATAACTGTTTGAATTGTGCCAGGTGCTTGCATCTTTGAAAGGCTTTATTCTAAATGAAAATAGAATATGTATGAAAGACGAAGATACAGACAATAGATTTCAAAAACTTGACATTTGCAGAATCTGAAAAATATAATGTGTACAGGTTATTTCCTTCTTTTTACCAAGTCGTAAAAGTTAGATCAAATTTCTGAATATATTTTCTATTCAGTTGTAAACAACAATTATACAATTTTCTTTTTCTGCAAAGAGGTCCTGGAGAGTATGATGCTAGAAAAGTTTACAATGATTCCGCATTTGCGTCGTTACTAGAGATGACTAAATGTTTTCAAATTTGAGTTCAACAACTTTGCAGAATTTTGGATGAAAAACTTTGCACGAAACTCAATACTGTAAAGATTGAAATTGCTCAGAAGATACATTTGAGGAGAGGAGAGCGAGAGAGAATGCCACTGACCATAAGAGCTTACACTCTACAGGAGAGAATGAGAGAGAACCTCTTTGACCATAAGAGCTTACATTCTACAGGAGAGAATGAGAGAGAACCTCCCTGACCATAAGAACTTACACTCTACAGGAAAGAATGAGAGAGAACTTTTCTGATCATAAGAGCTTACACTCTACAGGAGCGAATGAGAGATAACCTCTCTGACCATAAGAGCTTACACTCTACAGGAGAGAATGAGAGAGAACCTCACTGACCATAAGAACTTACACTCTAAAGGAGAGAATGAGAGAGAATCTCTCTGATCGTAAGAGCTTACACTCTACAGGAGAGAATGAGAGAGAACCTCTCTGACCATAAGAGCTTACACTCTACAGGAGAGAATGAGAGAGAACCTCTCTGATAATAAGAGCTTGCACTCTACAGGAGAGAATGAGAGAGAACCTCTCTGATCGTAAGAGCTTACACTCTACAGGAAAGAATGAGAGAGAACCTCTCTGACCATAAGAGCTTGCACTCTACAGGAGAGAATGAGAGAGAACCTCTCTGATCATAAGAGCTTATACTCTACAGGAGAGAATGAGAGAGAACCTCTTTGACCTTAAAAGCTTACACTTTACAAGAGAGAATGAGAAAGAACCTCATTGACCTTAAGTAAGACTGAGGGAACCCAAACTGTAAAATTAGGGGTTTTAAGTAAATAGCGAGTGTCTGTGTCTCAGACCCAAACTCGGACTTTTAACTGTATGTCCGTATTATGTCAGGTTTTCCATCTGAATAAAGCTTGTTGAAAGGTTGCAGCTCAGCCAATCACCAAGCTTTCAGTACGTTGGCACTTCCGGAGCAATCACAACCGTGCCAAGTATGATTGTTATTGGTAAATAGTGATTGTGGTATTATGAAGTGTGATTGGCCAGTGCACCACCTGATTTGGCATATATAAAGGATGGATCATGGATTGTCCAACCAAAAGTGGCTAACTTATTGAGAATTTAATGGAATTGTCAAGTTTGGTGGTGGAATCTTGATGAAATTAGGCTGTGTCACAGCAAAAGGTGTTGAATACTTGGCTAGAATCGATGGTGATCTCAATGCCGAGCTACATCTGAGTATCCAACAAGACCGGTTACTTCTTACATTCAAATACTATGGGTATGAAAAGGACGATATAGTGTTCCAGCAAGACAATTACCCCAAACATACATCAATATTGGTGAAGAAATTGTTCAATAACAATGAAGTAGAGGTGCTAGATTAGCCCCCCACAATACACAGACCTCAACCTAATTGAAAACTTGTCAGTAGTGTTGAAGAAATAGCTCTATACATTGAGGGAAAAAAATTGCACTTGTCTCTTTTGTTCTTCCTCTACAAGTGTGAACAAGAACATCTGTGTGTTAATCACGTAACCTATCAAAAGGGATCATGTAACATGTCATGTGATACATGAGGTGCTTGTGGGGGGGCACAGCTTCTAAACTGCCTAGGGCCATGGCTACTCTTAATCCACCTCTGCCCCTGATCAGCACTGACAGGTTTTCGTGGAGCCTTGGTCACCTTGGAACTTTTGGTAACTTAAGCCAAAAGTTCAGCTCCATAGAAAATCATGATTTAAGCTATATAAACTGCTCAAAACAATAAAGGGAACACTAAAATACCATTGTGTTGTTTAAGTATCCCCTTTATTTTTTTGAACAGTATATTTCACTATTAGTGCATTGCAGTATATAGTATGAGATCAAATGATCACAGGTTCAGGTCCCCTATGCAGACTAAAAAAGCAAAATGAAGTACATAAAGATTATATATGCTGAATAGATATACAGTACATGTGTGTGTGTATATATATATATATATATATATATATATATACACAGCTCTGTCAAAAGTTAAGAGACCACTGCAAAACTTTCAGTTTTTCTGATTTTTCTCTTTATAGGTATATTTTTGAGTGAAATGTAAATTGTTCTTTTATTTTATAAACTCCTAACATGTCTCCAAATTTCCAAGCATTAAATTTTGTATTTATTTTCTGAAAATTAGAAATTGTCAAAATAACAAAAAAATGCATTGCTTTCAGATTTATGAATCAAGCCGCATGCAAGGTTATCCTGGAAAAACAGTTGCTCTCTTTTGCTCAGGCAATGTTCCCCACTCTGAGCCTGGTTTTTCCAATAAGACAATGCACCACGCCACACAGCTAGGTCAATCAATGTGTGGATGAAGCACCACCACATCAAAACCCTGTCATGGTCAGCCCAATCTCAAGACCTGAACCCCATTGAAAACCTCTGGAATGTAATCAAGAGGAAGATGGATAGTCACAAGGCATCAAACAAAGAAGAACTGCTTAAATTTTTGCACCAGGAGTGGCATAAGGTCACCCAAAAGCAGTGTAAAAAACTGGTTGCAAGCATGCTAAGACACATAAAAGCTGTATTGAAAAATCATGGTTATTCCACAAAATATTAATTTCTGAACTCTTCCTGAGTTAAAACATTATTAGTATTGTTGTTTCAAATGATTATTAACTTGTTTTCTTTACATTATTTGAGGTCTGAAAGCAATGCAGTTTTTTTGTTATTGCGACCATTTCTCATCTTCAGAAAATAAATACAAAATTTATTGCTTGGAAATTCGGAGACATGTCATCAGTAGTTTATAGAATAAAAGTAACAATTTACATTTCACTCAAAAATATACCTATAAAAAGAAAAAGCAGAAAAACTGGACATTTTATAGAGGTCTCTTTTTTGCCAGAGCTATATATATATATATATATATATATATATCTATATCATATATCTATCTATCTAGCTATATATATATATATATATATATATATATATATATATATATATATATATATATATATATATATATATATCACAGATAATTGTTAACGTAACATATACGGTAGACTTCATAAAGTAAAAGAAAAAATACAAATGATACCGGTCTATGAAAACATTTTGGATGTGTTTTACTTAGGAGGATCTATTCCATTTTTTCTAATATTCATCTTTTTTATTACAGATAATTACTCTTAGTTTTTCATTCATGCTCCTTTCATATGTATATATATATACTCTGAAATTAGTTTTTTATTTTATCTCAAAACCAAAAAGTTTCCTGTGTTCTACAGCTTCCTATGCGCAATCATATTTTGAGATGTGAAAACACAAACTCTACAGTAATAAATTACATCATACAAAGGAAACTTTTAATCAGACCTGTAGAGTGGCTTCAAACTGATGTGAGAGCAATCCATCTTTAATTAGTGTAGTGTTGTGCCGTTCTTTCCACACTGATTACAATTAACCTATCAATTGAAGCTTCCTATTAAAACTGTAGATTAAAAAAAATGGATAATTAATGTTTACCAGGGCTAATTTTATTTATTTTTGCAATACTTGTTTTTTTAGTCAATGTGCACTAAAGGGCTTGATTTATGATTGTTTGATCTGATCCAAGGCCACTGCAGTAAAGTGTACTAATGAGTTCATTAAAATGTATATACAATATTCAACAACTTGACCATTTGAAATGAAAAGTAAAAACACACATTAAATATTAGTCTTGCAGATCTCATTTTTGTCAATTGAAAAAAATTTTCCCTGCCTCCTTTGTTTAACCCCTTCAAACCAGGGCGATTTTCCATTTGTGGGGGTGGGGGGTTTCCCCCCCTTCTTCCGAGAGACGTAACATTTTCTATTCTTCTATTAGTCTTGACATATGAGGGTTTATTTTTTCTAGGAAAAGTTATACTATTAAATGAAACCATAAGTTTTACCATATCGTGTACTGAAAAAAAGCAAAAAAAATTCAAGTGCGGAAAAACTGCAAACAACTGCAATTGCATGATTGTTTGGGGGTATTTTATTCACTGTGTTCACTATACAGTAAAAAAGATGTGTTAATGTGATGCCTCAGTTCGATACGTGTTTGTAGACACCAAACATGTATAGGTTTACTTTTATCTAAGTAGTTAAAATTTTCAAAAGTTTGTCCAAAAAGAGTGGCAATTTTTGCACCATTTTCAGTGATCTATAGCATGGGTCCCCAACTCCAGTCCTCGAGGGCCGCCAACAGTGCATGTTTTCAGGATTTCCTTAGTATTGCACATGTGATAATTTAATCACCTGCACAGTTGATGATTCCAACACCCATGCAATGCTAAGGAAATCCTGAAAACATGCACTGTTGGCGGCCCTCGAGGACTGGAGTTGGGGAACCCTGATCTATAGCATTCTCATATAAGGCTCAATGGCAGCTTATTTTTTGCATCTCAAGTTGATGTTTTTAATTATATCAATTTTGCGCAGATGCTGCATTTTAATCGCCTGTTACTGCATTTTGCGCAAAATTTGTAACAACCAAAAAACGTAATTTTGGCATTTGGAATTTTTTGTGTCTGCGCCATTTACCCATCAGATTAATTGATTTTACATTTTGATAGATTGGGTATTTCTGAATGTGGCAATACCAAATACTGTATGTGTATATTTTTTATCTTTTTAACCCTTTAATTTTCAATGGGGTGAGTGTGAGGGATTAGAAATTTCATTTTTTATTATTTTTTTTAATTTTTTAAACCTTTTGTTTTTACTTTTTATTTTACTAGTCCCCCTGTTCTCTCATTCATTTCTGCTGATCAGAGCAGCACCGCTTTGATCAGCAGAAACTTGTTACACCTGGCACTCTGTTGGCTGTAACAGGAACTACGTCATAATAGCGACAGAAGGCATCACATGACCCTGTGCTACCATGGCAACCATTGGCTCTTCGTGATCGCGTAACGGGGCCTCCGTTGGCGGGGGTGGAAAAGGGATTTTCCCGCCTCAGCCAATTACATCATGCTGTCACATTTTGACAGTGAAATCTAAGGATTTAATAGGCGCGGCTGGATAGTGTATCCACCTGCGCCTGATAGCAGCACATGTCGACTGTACACATCAGTCAGCAGACATGTGTGGGGATCACCACTGACTCACCGCAGCAGCCACCACTGATCACCTCTTTATGATTTAGAATTTACCATTCCGTACTAGGTTATGAAGGGGTTAAAATGTAATCCACTAATACTCGGCATTACAAATTCTTTTGGTGAAGAAGCTAACGTGCAAGTAGCCCACAGGTATACAATAATTAAGGTCTTTGTACTAACACTACTATGGTACTTGCTTAACCACTAGAGATGAGCGATGTTCGAATCGAACCATTTGCCAATTTCAAATTCAAGTGATTTTGGGTGTTCGAGTCGTTCGACGAACTCAAACGATTTGCTTCAAGTTCGGCAGTTCGAGTAACCGTTTGATAACGGTTCGATCACCAAAAACGTGGCTTTTCACAGTAAGGCTATGTGCGCACGTTGTGTATTTGCATGCGTCCTGCGTGCCCAGCACTATCCCTCTCTCTTTCCTACTCACCGATCAGCTGCATGGCTGTCACAAAGCTACGGTGGCTTTTCCAATTTTGAAAATGGCTGCCTCTCATTATTCAATCTGGTATTCCCTGCTTTCTCCGCCCACCAGCGCCCATGATTGGTTGCCGTCAGACACGCCCGCATGATGAGTGACAGCTGTCTCACTGCAATCAATCACAGCCGCCGGCGGGCGGGTCTATATTGTGCAGTAAAATAAATAAGTAAAAAAAAACCCTGCGGTTCCCCCTATATTTGATATTAGCCAGGATAAAGCCACACGGCTGGAGGCTGGTATTGTCAGGATGGAGAGCACCACATTATGGGGAGCCCACCACCCTAACAATATCAGCTAGCAGCTGCCCGGAATTGCCGCATCCTTTAGATGTGACAGTCCCGGGACTCTACCCGGCTCATCCCGAATTGCCCTGGTTGCAGTGGCAATCGGGGTAATAAGGTTAAGTTAATCACGACAAACTCTCTCTCGCTCTCTCCTCTCTCCCTTCTTTCTCTCTTCTCTCTCTCTCTTCTCTCTCTCTTCTTTCTCTCTCTTCTTTCTCTCTTCTTTCTCTCTCTTCTTTCTCTCTTTTCTCTCTCTCTCTCCTCTCTTCTCTCTCTCCTCTCTCCTCTCTCTCTCTGCTCTCTCTCTTCTCTCTTTGCTCCCTCTTCTCTCTCTCCTCTCTCTCTCTCCTCTCCTCTTTCTCTCCTCTCTCTTCTCTCTCTCCTCTCTCCTCTCTCTCTTTTTCTCTCTCTCTTTTTCTCTCTCTCTCTTTCTCTCTCTTTTTCTCTCTATTTCTCTCTCTCTTTTTCTCTCTTTCTCGCCCTCTCTTTTCCTCTCTTTCTCTCTCTCTTTCATTCCTTTCTCTCCTTTTCTCTTTCTCTTTTTTTCTCTCTTTCTCTCTCTTTCTCTCTTTTTCTCTCTTTCTCCTTCTCTTTCTCTCTTTTCTCTCTCTCTTTTTCTCTCTCTCTCTTTTTCTCTCTCACTCTTTTTCTCTTTTTTCTCTCTTTTTCTCTCTCTCTTGTTTTCTCTCTTTTTCTCTCTCTTTCTCTCTCTTTTTCTCTCTTTTTCTCTCCCGCTCTTTTTATCTCTGTTTTGCTCACTATTTTTCTCTCTCGCTCTCACTTTCTCTCTCTTTTTCCCTCTGTCTCTTTTTCCCTCTCTCTTTCTCTCTCTTTTTCTATCTCTCTCTTTCTCTCTTTTTTTCTCTCTCTCTTTCTCTCTCTTTCTCTCATTCTCTTTTTCAATCTCTCTTTCTCTCTCTTTTTCTCTCTCTCTTTCTTCTCTCTCTTTTTTCTCTCACTCTTTCTCTCTCTCTTTTGCTCTCTTTTTCTCTCTCTTTCTCTGTCTCTCTCTCTTTCTCTCTCTTTTTTCTCTCTCTTTTTTCTGTCTCTTTCTTTGTCTCTATTTTTTCTCTTTCTCTCTCTCTTTCTCTCTATTTTTCTCTCTCTCCTTCTCTCTCTTCTCTCTCTCTATCTTTCTCTCTCCATTTTTCTCTCTCTCTTTTTCTCTCTCTCTCTTTCTATCTCTTTTTCTCTTTTTTTCTCTCTTTTTTTCTCTCTCTCTTTCTCTCTCTTTTTCTCTCTCTCTTTCTTCTCTCTCTTTTTTCTCTCACTCTTTCTCTCTCTCTTTTGCTCTCTTTTTCTCTCTCTTTGTCTCTCTCTCTTTCTCTCTCTTTTTTCTCTCTCTTTTTTCTGTCTCTTTCTTTGTCTCTATTTTTCTCTTTCTCTCTCTCTTTCTCTCTATTTTTCTCTCTCTCCTTCTCTCTCTTCTCTCTCTCTATCTTTCTCTCTCCATTTTTCTCGCTCTCTTTTTCTCTCTCTCTTTTTCTCTCTCTCTCTTTCTATCTCTTTTTCTCTCTCTTTTTTTCTCTCTCTCTTTCTCTCTCTTTTTCTCTCTCTCTTTCTTCTCTCTCTTTTTTCTCTGACTCTTTCTCTCTCTCTTTTGCTCTCTTTTTCTCTCTCTTTCTCTGTCTCTCTCTCTTTCTCTCTCTTTTTTCTCTCTCTTTTTTCTGTCTCTTTCTTTGTCTCTATTTTTTCTCTTTCTCTCTCTCTTTCTCTCTATTTTTCTCTCTCTCCTTCTCTCTCTTCTCTCTCTCTATCTTTCTCCATTTTTCTCTCTCTCTTTTTCTCTCTCTCTCTTTTCTCTCTCTCTTTCTATCTCTTTTTCTCTTTTTTTCTCTCTTTTTTTTCTCTCTCTCTTTCTCTCTCTTTCTCTCTCTTTCTCTCTCTTTCTCTCTCTCTCTTTTTCAATCTCTTTTTGTCTCTCTTTTTCTCTCTCTCTTTCTCTCTCTCTTTTTTCTCTCACTCTTTCTCTCTCTTTTCCTCTCTTTTTCTCTCTCTTTCTCTGTCTCTCTCTCTTTCTCTCTCTTTTTCTCTCTCTTTTTCTGTCTCTCTCTTTGTCTCTATTTTTTCTCTTTCTCTCTCTCTTTCTCTCTATTTTTCTCTCTCTCCTTCTCTCTCTTCTCTCTCTCTCTATCTTTCTCTCTCCATTTTTCTCTCTCTCTTTTTCTCGCTCTCTTTTTCCCTCCCTCTCTTTCTCTCTTTTTCTCTCTCCCTTTCTCTCTATTTTTCTCTCTCTCTTTCTTTCTCTTTTTCCTCTCTCTTTCTCTCTCTCTCTTTCTATCTCTTTTTCTCTCTCTCTTTCTCTTTCTCTCTCTTTTTTTCTCTCTTTCTCTCTCTCTTTCTCTCACTCATTTTTATCTTTCTTTCTCTCTCTCTTTTTCTCTCTCTTTCTCTCTCTCTTTTTCTCTCTCACTCTTTCTTTATTTTTCTCTGTCTTTCTCTCTCTCTCTTTCTCTCTCTTTTCTATCTCTTTTTCTCTCCCTTTTTTTCTCTCTCTTTTTTTCTCTATTTCCTTCTTCTCTCTCTCTCTCATTTTCTCTCTCTTTCTCTCTATTTTTCTCTCACTCTTTTTCTCTCTCTCATTCGTTCTCTCTCTTTTTCTCTCTCTCTTTTTCTCTCTCTCTTTTCTATCTCTTTTTCTCTTTTTTCTCTTTTTCTCTCTCTTTCTCTCTCTCTCTTTCTCTCTCTTTCTCTCTCTTCTTTCTCTCTATTTTTCTCTCTCTTTTTCTCTCTCTCTCTTTCTCTTTTTCTCTCTCTCTTCTTCTCTCTCTATTTCTCTCTCTTTTTCCCTCTCTTTTTCTCTCTCTCTTTCTCTCTCTCTCTTTATTTCTCTTTCTCTCTCTCTCTCTTTCTCTCTTTTTCTCTCTCACTCTTTCTTTCTTTCTCTTCTTTTTCTCTCTCTCTTTCTCTCTCTCTTTTCTCTCTTTCTATCTCTTTTTCTCTCTCTTTCTCTCTCTGTTTCTCTCTCTTTTATTTCATTCTCTCTCTCGTTTTCTCTCTTTTTCTCTCTCGTTTTCTCTCTCTCTTTTTCTCTCTCTCACTCGTTCTCTTCTCTTTTCTCTCTCTCTCTTTTTCTCTCTCTCTTTTTATCTTTTTTCTCTTTTTTTCTCTTTCTCTCTCTCTCTTTTTCTCTCTCTTTTTCTCTCTCTCTTTTTCCTCTCTCTTTTTCCCTCTATCTTTCTCTCTCTCTTTTCTCTCTCTTTTTCCCTCTCTCTTTCTCTCTCTTTTTCGCTCTTTCTTTCTGTTTTTCTCTCTCTCTTTCTTTCATTTCTCTCTTTCTCTCTCGTTTTCTCTCTTTTTATCTCTCTTTCTCTCTATTTTTCTCTCCCTCTCTTTTTATCTCTCTTTTTCTCACTCTTTTTCTCTCTTGCTCTCTTTTTCTCTCTTTTTTTTCTCTCTCTCTTTTCCTCTCTCTTTCTGTTTCTTTTTCTCTCTCTTTTTTCTCTCTCTCTTTTTCCCTCTCTCTCTCTCTTTTTCTCTTCTCTCTCTTTCTCTCTCTTTCTCTCTCTTTTTCTCTCTCTCTTTCTCTGTCTCTCTCTTTTTCTCTCTCTTTATCTCTCTCTTTTGCTCTCTCTCTTTTGCTGTCTTTTTCTCTCTCTCTTTCTTTCTCTCTCTTTTTCTCTGTCTCTTTTTCCCTCCCTCTCTTTCTCTTTTTTTCTCTCTGTCTCTCTATTTTTTCTCTCTCCTTTCTCTTTCTCTCTATTTTTCCCTCTCTTTCTCTCTGTCTCTCTTTCTCTCTCGTTTTTCTCTCTCTCTTTCTTTTCTCTCTTTTCTCTCTCTCTCTTTTTCTCTCTCTCTTTCTCTCTCTCTTTCTCTCTCTTTCTCTCTTTTTCTCTCTCTCTTTCTCCCTCTCTTTCTCTCTCTTTTTCGCTGTCTCTCTATCTCTTTCTTTTTCTCTCTCTTTCTCTCTCTCTTTCTCTCTCTTTTTCTTTCTCTCTCTCTTCTCTCTCTGTTTCTCTCTCTCGTTTTCTCTCTCTTATTCTCTCTCTCTTTCTCTCTCTCTTTTTTTCTCTCTCTGTTTCTATCTCTTTTTCTCTTTTTTTCTCTTTTTTCTCTCTCTTTTTCTCTCTCTTTCTCTCTCTGTTTCTCTCTCTCCTTCTCTCTCTTTCTCTCTCTCTCTTCTCCCTCTCTATCTTTCTCTCTCCCTTTTTCTCTCTCTCTTTTTATCTCTCTCTCTTTTTCTCGCTCTCTTTTTCCCCTCCCTCTCTTTCTCTTTTTCTTTCTCTCTCTTTCTCTCTATTTTTTTCTCTCTTTTTCTCTCTCTCTTTTGCTCTTTCTTTCCTCTCTTTTTCTCTCTCTTTCTATCTCTTTTTCTCTCTCTCTTTACCTTTCTCTCTCTCTCTCTTTCTCTTTCTCTCTTTTTCTCTCTCTCTCTCTTTCTCTCCTCTTTTTCTCTCTCTCTTTCTCTCTCTTTCTTTATCTCTCTTTCTCTCTCTCTTTTTCTCTCTCTTCTTTCTCACTCTTTCTTTCTTTTTCTCTGTCTCTCTTTTTCTCTCTTTCTATCTCTTTCTCTCTCTCTCTCTCTCGTTTTCTCTCATGTTCTCTCTCTTTTTGTCTCTCTCTCTTTTTCTCTCTCTCTTTCTATCTCTTTTTCTCTTTTTCTCTCTTTTTCTCTCTTTCTCTCTCTCTCTTTTTATCTCTCTCTTTTTCCCTCTCTCTTTCTCTCTCTCTTTCTCTCTCTCTCTTTTCCCTCTCTCTTTCTCTCCCTTTTTCGCTCTTTCTTTCTGTTTTTCTCTCTCTCTTTTTCTCTTTTTGTTTCTTTTTCTCTCTTTCTCTCATTTTCTCTATTTTTCTCTCTCTTTTTCTCTCTTTTTCTCTCCCTCTCTTTTTCTCTCTCTTTTTTTCTCTCTCTCTTTTTCCCTCTCTCTCTTTCTCTCTCTGTTTCTCTTTCTTTTTCTCTCTCTTTTTTTTCTCTCTTTCTCCCTCTTTCTCTTTCTCTCTCTTTTTCCTCTTTCTCTCTCTTTTCCTCTGTTTTTCTCTCTCTCTTTCTCTGTCTCTCTCTTTTTCTCTCTCTTTTTTCTCTCTCTCTCTTTTTTCTCTCTCTTTTTTCTCCCTCTCTTTCTCTCTCTTTTGCTCTCTTTTGCTCTCTCCTCTCTCTATCTTTTCCCTCTTTTTTTTCTCTCTCTTTTTTTCTCTCTCTCTTTTTCTCACTCTTTTTGCCTCCCTCTCTTTATCTTTTTCTCTCTCTCTGTGTCTCTCTATTTTTGTCTCTCTCTCTTTTTCTCTCTCTCTCTTTCTCTGTCTCTTTTTCTCTCTCTTTTTCTCTCTCTCTCTCTTTCTCTTTTTCTCACTCTTTTTCTTTCTCTCTCTTTCTCTCTCTCTTTTTCTCTTTCTCTTTCTCCATCTCTTTCTCTCTCTTTTTCTCTTCCTCTTTCTTTTTCTCTTTTTCTCTCTCTCTCTTTTTCTCTCTCTTTTTTTCTCTCTCTGTTTCTCTCTCTTTCTTTCTCTTTCTCGTTTTCTCTTTCACTTATTCTTTCTCTTTCTCTCTATTTTTCTCTCTCTCTTTTTCTCTCTCTCTTTCTATCTCTTTTTCTCTTTTTTTCTCTTTTTCTCTCTCTCTTTCTCTCTCTCTTTTCTCTCTCTCCTTTTCCCTCTCTCTTTCTCTCTCTTTTTCTTTCTATTTTTCTCTCTCTTTCTCTCTCTTTCTCTCTCTCTTTTTCTTCCTCTCTTTTTCACCTCCCTCTCTTTCTCTTTTTCTCTCTCTTTCTCTCTATTTGTCTCTCTCTTTTTCTCTCTCTCTTTCTCTCTCTTTTTCCCTCTTTCTTTCTCTCTCTCTTTCTCTCTCTTTTTCTTTCTCTCTTTCTCTTTTTCTCTCTCTCTTTTTCTCTCTCTTTCTCTCTCTTTCTCTCTCTTTCTCTCTATCTTTCTCCCTCTCTCTCACGCTTTCTTTCTTTCTCTCTCTCTCTTTCTCTCTCTTTTTCTCTCCTTTTCTCTCTCTTTCTCCCTCTCTCTCACTCTTTCTTTCTTTCTCTCTCTTTCTTTCTCTCTCTCTTTCTCTCTTTTTATCTCTCTTGCTATCTCTTTTTCTCTCTCTTTTTTTCTCTCTCTGTTTCTCTCTCTCTTTCTTTCTCTCTCTCGTTTTCCCGCACTTTCTCTCTCTTTCTCTCCCTCTCTTTTTCTCTCTCTAACTCGTTCTCTCTCTGTTTCTCTCTCTCTTTTTCTCTCTCTCTTTCTATCTCTTTTTCTCTTTTTTCTTTTGTTTTCTCTTTTTCTCTCTTTTTCCCTCTCTCCTTTTCCCTCTCTCTTTCTCTCTCTCTTTCTCTCTCTTTTTTTGCCTCTCTCTTTCTCTCTCTTTTTCGCTCTTTCTTTCTGTTTTTCTCTCTCTTTTTCTCTTTTTTCTTTCTTTTTCTCTCTTTCTCTCTCTTTTTCTCTTTCTCTCTTTCTCTCTCTTTCCCTGTCTTTTTTTCTCTCTCTTTCTCTGTCTCTCTCTCTTTTTCTCTATCTTTTTCTCTCTCTCTTTGTTCTCTCTCTCTCTTTCTCTCTCTTTTTTTCTCTCTCTCTCTTTCTCTCTCTCTTTTTCTCACTCTCTCTTTCTCTCTCTTTTTTCTCTCTTTCGCTCTCTCTTCTCTCTCTCTATCTTTCTCTCTTTTTTTTTCTCTCTCTCTTGTTCTCTCTCTTTTTCTCCCTCTCTTTTTCCCTCCCTTTCTTTCTCTTTTTCTCTCTCTCTCTTTCTCTCTATTTCTCTCTCTCTTTTTCTCTCTCTCTTTCTCTCTCTTTTTCCCTCTCTCTTTCTCTGTCCCTCTTTATCTCTCTTTTTTTCTCTCTCTCTTTCTTTCTCTTTTTCTCTCTCTTTTTTTGTCTCTCTCTTTCTCTCTCTTTTTCTCTCTTTTTTTCACTCTTTCTTTCTCGCTCTCTCTTTTTCTCTCTCTCTTTCTCCCTCTCTTTCTTTCTATTTTTCTTTCTCTTTTTCTCTCTCTCTTCTCTCTTTTTTTCCCTATCTCTTTTTCCCTCTCTCTTTCTCTCTCTCTTTCTCTCTCTCTCTTTTTCCCTCTCTCTTTCTCTCTCTTTTTCTCTCTTTCTTTCTGTTTTTCTTTCTCTCTCTTTTCTCTCTCTATTTTTCTCTCTTTTTCTCTTCTCTTTCTCTCTATTTTTCTCTCTCTCTTTCTCTCTATCTTTTTCTCTCTCTCTTTCTCTCTCTTTTCTCTCTGTCTTTTTCTTTTTCTCTCTCTCTTTTTCTCTCATTCTTTTTTTCTCTCTCTCTTTTTCTCTATCTCTTTCTATCTCTTTTTCTCTTTTTTTCTCTTTTTCTCTCACTCTCTTTCTCTCTTTTTCTCTCTCTCTTTTCTCTCTCTCTTTTCCCTCTCTCTTTCTCTTTCTCTCTATTTTTCTCTCTTTCTCTCTCTTTCTCTCTCTTTTTCTCTCTCTATATTCTCTCTATATATATTTCTCTCTCCCTTTTTCTCTCTTTTTCTTTCTCTCTTTTTCTTGCTCTCTTTTTCACCTCCTTCTCTCTTTTTCTCTCTCTTTCTCTTTATTTGTTTCTCTCTTTTTCTCTCTCTCATTCTCTCTCTTTTTCCCTCTCTCTTTCTCTCTCTTTATCTCTCTTTTTCTTTCTCTCTTTCTCTTTTTCTCTATCTCTT